>NC_058081.1:630159550-630475191 GCF_014858855.1 Bufo gargarizans
GAGTCACCAGCCTCAGAAATCGCAGGTTAACAGCAGCTCAGATTAGAGACCAGGTCAATGCCACACAGAGTTCTAGCAGCAGACACATCTCTAGAACAACTGTTAAGAGGAGACTGTGTGAATCAGGCCTTCGTGGTAGAATATCTGCTAGGAAACCACGGCTAAGGACAGGCAACAAGCAGAAGAGACTTGTTTGGGATAAAGAACACAAGGAATGGACATTAGACCAGTGGAAATCTGTGCTTTAGGCTACTTTCACACCTGCGTTTAGGTGCGGATCCGTCTGGTATCTGCACAGACGGATCCGCACCTATAAGGCTACTTTCACACTAGCGTTCGAGCGGATCCGTTCTGAACGGATCCGCTCATATTAATGCAGATGGTGGCTCCGTTCAGAACGGATCCGTCTGCATTATAACTAAGGCTACTTTCACACTTGCGTTCGGAGCGGATCTGTCTGGTATCTGCACAGACGGATCCGCACCTATAATGCAAACGCTTAGATCCGTTCAGAACGGATCCGTTTGCATTACCATGAACAAAAAATATATATTAAAAAAAAAATGTTAAAAAAAAAATTTTTTTTTTTTTTTTTTTCTTCATGGTAATGCAAACGGATCCGTTTTGACTTTACATTGAAAGTCAATTGGGGACGGATCCGCTTGAAGATTGAGCCATATGGTGTCATCTTCAAGCAGATCCGTCCCCATTGACTTCCATTATAAGTCGGAACGGATCCGCTCGCCTCCGCACGGCCAGGCGGACACCCGAACGCTGCTTGCATTCTCAGTGGATCCGCATTCTCAGTGGATCCGCCTCCACTGAGAATGCATTAGGGCCAGACGGCTGCGTTCAGGGCCGCTTGTGAGCCCCTTCAAACGGAGCTCACGAGCGGACACCTGAACGCAGGTGTGAAAGTAGCCTTATGCAAACGCTTAGATCCGTTTAGAACGGATCCGTTTGCATTACCATGCGACGCAGAAAAGGTGAACGGATGGACTCTACATGCCTGGTTCCCACCGTGAAGCATGGAGGAGGAGGTGTGATGGTGTGGGGGTGCTTTGCTGGTGACACTGTTGGGGATTTATTTAAAATTGAAGGCATACTGAACCAGCATGGCTACCACAGCATCTTGCAGCGGCATGCTATTCCATCATTTATTTTTCAACAGGACAATGACCCCAAACACACCTCCAGGCTGTGTAAGGGCTATTTGACCATGAAGGAGAGTGATGGGGTGCTGCGCCAGACGACCTGGCCTCCACAGTCACCGGACCTGAACCCAACCGAGATGGTTTGGGGTGAGCTGGACCGCAGAGTGAAAGCAAAAGGGCCAAAAAGTGCTAAGCATTTCTGGGAACTCCTTCAAGACTGTTGGAAGACCATTTCAGGTGACTACCTCTTGAAGCTCATCAAGAGAATGCCAAGAGTGTGCAAAGCAGTAATCAAAGCAAAAGGTGGCTACTTTGAAGAACCTAGAATATGACATATTTTCAGTTGTTTCACACTTTTTTGTTATGTATATAATTCCACATGTGTTAATTCATAGTTTTGATGCCTTCAATGTGAATCTACAATTTTCATAGTCATGAAAATAAAGAAAACTCTTTGAATGAGAAGGTGTGTCCAAACTTTTGGTCTGTATTGTATGTATGTATATATATGTATGTATGTATATATATACAGTATGTATGTATGTATGTATATATATATATATATATATCTCAAACAAAAACATATGCCAGCACACCATTACACATGCAAACAATAGAACTAAGGATTAGAGATTATTCTGGATTAAAGTGGTACTATACCTACTATTCATAAAAAAATGGAAGCTCTTTGCACACATTTTTCATCAAACATGTGTCGGGCCCATCTACTGGCATCACGATGGCTTCCGCAGATAAATATATCTTGTTCCTACACCAACCTGAACATTGTAGCCTTAGGTTAGGCCCGGGAGAGGCAGTTCTGTTAGTGTTAGGTATCCATCTGCAGAAGCCACCTTGATGCCGGTAGATGGGCCCGACACACGTTTGATCAAAAATGTGCACAAAGACTTTACATTTTTCATGTATAGTAAATATAGTACCACTGCAATCCAGAATAATCTATAATCCCTAGTTCTATTGTTTGTATGTGTAATGGTGTGCTGCCATACATTTTTGTTTGCTGTCTGGATGTGCACCTGTGACTATGGATGTGCTAGTCTAAATTTTCTTGCAGTTATATATATATATATATATATATATATATATATACATAGATACACACACAAGGCCTTGGAAAAGTATTCATACCCCTTAAAGTTTTCCATATTTTTTCAGATTACACCCACTTGCTACTTTGTGTTAGTCTATGACATAAAATCTCAATAAAATACATTTATATTTGTGGATGTATCTGAAATGTGAGATTTTCTTTTTATATGCATGAAGTTTATAAATAAAAAGTAAAAAAAAAGGTTGTGGGTGTAATGTGAAAAAATGTGGAAAAGTTCAAGGGGTATGAACACTTTTTTAAGACACTGTACATGCCATTGTATGACATGATTTTACACAGCTGTAATATGAACTGCATTTTAAGATTTGACTTAAGAATACAACTCTCAGGTCCCCCATGTAATATTGGTGGGGGGATGATTTCTTGGTTTTGCACCAATAAAACAGATGCTACAAAGCCATGTGAAACCAGCCAAAGTTCTAGCACACGAAACTTATAATACTGTCATTATTTTGTAGCCCTGAGGACCAATAGGAAAACCCAGAAGCAGCTGCTGCATCCACACCCTCCAAAGCATAGTAACTTACCTTTCCCAGTTCCACCTTACTAGGCAACTGTACCCTTTTTCTTCCTCCTCCTGTACACTGTACACTTCCTCCTTCTCAGATGCTCCTGCTCCAGGGATGTCTTCATTCTTGACCCAAATCAGCAAGGACACAACAGAGAACAGGGCACATTGCGGGGATGTATTACTTGCCTGGTAATTGTGGTTCCTTCCCTTTCCTGGCTCTTGTCCCTTATAGGGCTGACTGACATGGTGTTGTCTTCTGCCTTGTTCCTGAATATTGCCCGTGCCTCGCCCCTGGTATTATTCATTTGTTATCTGTTGTTCTACTCCTGGCTCTGACCATTGGCTCTATTGCTGACTTTGCTCACATCTTCTCTTCTGGCCTCTTTCATCTTGACCAATCTTTTGGCAATGACCCAATCTATGACTATTCTGGGGACCGCTACCTGAGGATCTAACCTGGCAAGTCCATATCTTTTTGCAGTAGTTAAGGGTGAAGAACAGACAGGTTCCTTAGATTCCGCACCACAGTCTGGACAGCACCAAAGATACTGCAGTTTAGAAAATCCACATGTCTGCTAAGAGACGTTACAGCTTCCACTTACCATAACAGCGTCATCCAGCTTCTCGCATCCTTGTATGTAAGCTGTTTCAATGTCAATGCAGTGAGCTCGACTTTCCCTGTTGAAAACCCATAAACACACTATGAAATATATTATGGTCGGAACCACAACCTATGGAGACAGGAACAATAAATAGATGGGCCTCATAACAAAATATAGTATGGGCTCCCAAGACTGGAGAGCCTGGCATTTATTCACTGTCTTTTCCTCTTTTTTTTTTGGACAAAAAAGTTGCATGGCTCTTAGACTAGCGCCTGTCTTTGCTTATTTAAAGGATATGTACACCTTCAGAAGCAATTTTTTTAATGATTGCATTTTACTTAATTTTGGGCTAAAAATCATTTTTTCACTTGGTCTTTATTAAAAATATTGAGCCATTCTGTCACAAAGGGTTAATTGTTTGTCTAGCTGTGTGAATCATACTATTTACTTTCACTTTGTGATGGTCATTTAATATCCCTTATCTCTAATTTACTAAGAGGTCATAAACACTTATTTAAGCCACATTCTTATCAGTAAAATCAGAACTTTGCTATAATGAGTGTTTATAATGTCAGAGAGCAGAGATAAGGAGCCCGTCAGCTCTCCAACTGACGGAAAAGAGAAACTCCAGAGGCTGCTACTAGAGCATCTTAGCTATGTACAGAAAAAAGGAACTCCATATTTGTAATAAAGACCAATTTAAAACATGATTTTTAGCTCAAAATTAGTACAATGCAATAATAAAAAAAATTGCCCCAAAGGTGTACACAATGCCTTTCACTACTTGCTAGAAGGGTCTTTTGACAATTAGCTGATCACAAGTTGTGCCCTTGCTGGAACTCTCAGCAGTCAGCTGTAAGATATGGGAGAACCTGGCACAAAGTGATCAATTTCTCAGCAGAGCCACCCCAAGAGATAAAAAGTCCTGTGTCCATTCAAACAGAGACACTCTTTGTGACGGCACTTTATTCTGGACAAGTGAAGAGGATTCTGAACAGAAAACCCCATCTATTAAAGGGGTTGTCTAGTTATGGAGCCAACAATTCCTTTGGTTTAGACCTGTGCCCCTGAACACAAAAAAAGGAAGACTCACCTGTCCACTGTCCCGCTGCTGCTCCATTCCCATCCTTCTTTTCTTTTGTATAATTGTCTTTTTATTGAAGAAGTCACACAAGTGGCCGACAATGCTGCTCTACGCCATATAAGCTGCCAATCACTCGGTGGTATTTCCTTCTCCAAGTATCTCTCCCATTTAGACATATACGCATGACGCATAACCCGTGGGGATTCCGGAGTTGAGATAAGAACATATATGCCTGATATAAGACCCCTGGTGGAGGTCGAGAGTTTACAAAGTCGTTCAAACATTGTCGGAGTAGATACCTTCGTATCATTAAATAGGGTTCTAAGCAGGTGTTGAATTTGTATATGCTGCCATCTAGAGGACTCAGGTAGATTGTATTTTTCCTGAAGCAATTCAAACGGTATAATCTCAAGGGTCCTATATTCCACTATATCAGCAAATCTGAATAATTTGTTGGAAAACCACGGCTTAAAAGATGTGTATTGTAACCCTAACGGGAACACGGGATTAAATAAAAACGAGGTAATGGAGGATTTATCAGATACCAACGGGAATTTCTGCTTGCAACTTTTCCAGACATTGTATGTTAGTGACATAGGACCCAACAATTGGGTAGCACAATTGGCCGGTAATGGTGACTACAAAAGGGCATTAGGGTGAATAGGGGCCAACCATAGCTTCTCAATTTCCATCCACCTAGAGAATGCCAGGAGGGGAGACCATGCAGGGATACGACGTAAATGTGTCGCCCAGTAGTATTTCGTTATATCAGGGAGTCCTAAACCACATTGTGACTTGAGGGCGGGAGGAGTACTGCAAGAAATCATTCCCATCCCTCTAATCCCTGCAGGACCAGGAAGTGGCAGGGTCCAGTGACCACTGCAGCCAATTAGAGGCTTCAGCAGTCACAGAGACTTGAATGATACATCATTGCTTTGACAGGGCATCCAAGCCTCAGTGACTACTGAGGCCTGTGATTGCCCACAGTGGTCATAGGACCCAACTGCTTCCAGGACCTGCAGAGACTGCAAGTGGCTGGGAACGGAGCAGCGATGGGACCGCGGACAGGTGAGCCTTCTTTTTTATGTTCAGGGGCATATAAAGATAAGCAAAAAAATGTGTGGATCCTCACCTAGTCATAAAGTTTTGGGATTTTATTCCTGAATGCCATCCACTTTTGCAACTGATTCAGCAGCATAATGTAGGTCTGGACCAAAAGGGTTGCTCCAAGTGAACAACCCCTTACGGGCTCCTGAATAATAGATACACTGGTAGATATAAGCTTCCATGTAAGTTACCCTAAACTGATTACCTGCCTGCATGATTAATTCAAAGCCATTGTAGTCCACATAAAAAAATCACTGAATTTCCTATCAGATCAATATCACAAACATGATGTTAGTAAACCTCCATGCCATTATACTTGCTTTTAGATAGATAGATAGATAGAATGATCACTTACACTTGCATATCACGGAAGCAGTTGATGCAAAGCATAGATTTGTTCTCTGTAGAAAACATGATGTAGGGTTCCTCGTGTAGGGCTGTGTGAATGTTTGGATAATTAGAATGATATAATTAGAAACTATATATAATCAGTAACAGATATCAGAAATGAACGGCTCCGTCTAATGATTTTGGGCCACTGAGCACTCTACACAAGACCACTCGATGGAAGAGAACTATTATCATTTATCAATGCAGGAACCAAAATTGTGCTCAGCCTGACTAAAGTCCTTCAGAAAGCGTGAGCATGACCAATGAAGGTTAGCCACTGAATGGACAGATGTTTTATGGGGTTCCTACACTATCCTATCCCCTCTTACCAGTGGTCGTATACATAGAAGAGACGGGGCTGCATATCAAAATGATTGGGAGCCCTGGGGTTTGTTTCTCTCTTGACCCCCTTACCATGACGTCTGACAACTTGTTTGCTACCTAGGCAGCTCTTCATATCATGTAACATTAACATTAAAAGGGGCTTTCCAGGATAGCTGCTTTCTTCCAACAGCAGCACACCTATCCGCAAGCTGTGTGTGCCGCCACATCGCACTCCCAGTCACTTCTACTGAGGTGCACTGCAGTACCAGACACAACCCATAAACAGGAGTGGCGCTGTTTCTGGAAGAAAGCGGCCAAGGCCTTTAATGTCATTTTAAGTGCTTGTATGACATGTAAATGACTTACCACATTTCTTGTGAATATCCTTAGCTTGTTTACTTAGGGGCACAATCTCATGGCAGGAGAACATTTTAGCTTTATGGGTCTCATCTTTGCACTTGACACACAGAGGTTGATTACAGGTGTTGCAGAAATACATCATATCGCCATCCTAGAAGAAGAAGAATGCAATAAGTGCATATATTACTTCGTACTCATCGGGTCAGACACCTGATATTATCCATTGCAGTTTCCTAATATAGTCTGTGTGTTTCCAATATGATCATGACTATTCCCAGCAGCAGCAGAGGAGAAGGGGGCTGATTTTGTAAGAGGTAGTGACCCTTCCACTCTTTGGATTATGTTCATGATGGGTTCAGTGTTATGAAATCATGATGGAAATCAAGAGAAATGGGAGTTCACAGATTTAGAAGTCAAAGTCCACAGCTGTACAGATTATTTTAAGTCAGGAGAATGCTGATTTTGCAGGAGAAAGTGACCTGTCCACTCGAGATTAGTGATCGGGCAGTATTAATAAATAATGAAGAAAATAAAGACAAACAGGAGATAAGATAGAGGAAAGAACAAGATCTACAACAGCACCAGTTATTTCAGGTGAAGAACATGCTGATTTTGGAGAGGACAGTGACCTGCCCATTCATTTTAGTGAGGACATATATATTTGCAACAAAGGAGGAAGAGAATGGTAATCATCAGGATAGTCAGGTGTGTAAGTTGGAGGATGCACACTGAAAGTACAAGAAGCAGATTTCCTCAGCAGTACAGAGTATTTCAGTGCTTGCTTATCTTGTGGTAGGCATCAACCTGTCTAGCCATGAGATTATGTTCAGGAGCCATTGGCTGCAAGTTACAGGGGAAGATGTGAGGAAAATAAAGGGATAAGTGGGGGGTCTCAGTCATCTACCGGAAGGAGCACATCCCCCTAGCCGTACACATCATATATGTCCTTAGGTGTAGAGATTTGGTGGGCCCCATTCATGGAGAGATATGCACTCATGAAACATTACCAATACCAGTCCATAGTGACGGTCATAAATCAGCCATCTTCTTATGATCCCTGGACTAGTAAAGATGCAATGCGTCTCAGCACTCTCGCTTCATGAGATTGAAGTGGAGGTCACTTAGCAGAAGGCGACACTTTTCCTACACTGCAGGTCATTATAAGAGACACACACTGAATTAGGACTATTCAATTAAACATTGACTGACAGCCGAGCAGAGGAGTCGAGTGGTGAGGAGAGTGGATAGGGAGCGTGTAGGACGCTGGATGACTTATCCCCTGGCTGCTGACAGATCAGCGGACCCCAATCAACAATTTTGTCACCCCCAACTCCACATACGAGGACTCTGTAACTGATATATAGCACGTGTACTCCACAAGGTAAGTCACAGCCATATCATAGGGGGATCAGGGTGAACATGGGTGTCAGGGGGGCCTCCAACAAACCACTCTGCTTTGGCCAGGGAATTTAGACTGTGGACTAGAGCATCAAAATTAATCTTTGCCCCTGGTATAGTAGTAGTGTGTAGTAACAACTCTAAAGGGGATAAACTGCTTGCTGTTAGTGAGTCATACTATTTGGAGTGCTATTTGTTCACAGCTGAGAGTTTGTTACAGTGTATTCATGTAGGCAATACTTTCAGCAACACACAAAAGGCACACATATTTTTCCTATGGCAGGTTGATAGCTCTTACCTGGAGGGACCCATTGTAACAAACTCACAGCTATGCAGGCAGGATTACAGCAGGATAGGATTTTAGAATTGGAAAGTAAACAAGAGAGCTTCTATTCACTGACAGCAAGTAAATATCTTGGTAAGAAATTTAAATACATTAAATGCATAACTTTTCATTACATTATGGTTTATTATAGGTTATTACCATCTGATAAAAATGATGGCATATCACCAGGACATGATGGATAAAGGGGTACGGCAATGCATCCCCTTTCCCTGCACAGTGGTACTCCCAGCCACTTTGCTGTACAGGGAACTGCAGCATAGTCCCATTCACTTGCAGTTTCCTGCGATGTCAGGCTGCAGAGCTAGACTAGCACTCCATCACCTTCATTCTCAGAATGGGTGGGGGTCCCAATGGTCAGACCCCACCAATAATAAAATGATGACATATCCTAGAAATATGACCACTTTAAAGGGGTTCTCTGGGATTTAAGAAAACGAAAATACTTAACTATTACTTTAACCCCTTAGGGACCCATGACGTATCGGTACGGCATGTTTCCCGAATCCTTAAGGACCCATGACGTACCGGTACGTCATGGCTTTAATTCGAGATTCCGGCGCCGCGGGGGTTAATCGGAACGGGATGCCGGCTGAAATCATTCAGCCGGCATCCCGTAACAACGCAGGGGGGGGTCATTTGACCCCCCCGTATAGACGATCGCAGAAAACCGCAGGTCCATTCAGACCTGCGGTTTTCAGCGTTTCCGGTCCATTCGGGTGTGCTGTGACCCGATGAACCGGAAAAAGACTGCGATCGGTGGCGTAATTTTACACCACCAATCGCAGTCCGAGGATTTGAGGAGGCGGTGCTGGCCCTGGTGCTGAACACTGCTGTCCAGGGTGCTGATTGGTGCAGGGGAGAGAGGCGCGAGATTCAAACTTCCTGCGCTCCTCTCTCCCCTCCTCTTCCTGTCCAGCACCCTGACCGTGCAGCATCGTCCAGCACCATCTCCTGTGTCCCCCTAATCGGCATCCATCACCCTCCTGCACCCATCGCCACTCAGGTAGGTTAGGGTCAGTGAGGGAGAGGCACCATTAGGAAGGGAAAGAAGGGAAAAGTTAGTTAGGAAAAAAAAAAAAAAAAAAAGAACTTTTACACAAAACTTTTTTGATCCATCTATCAGACCCCAGAGCCCCCCCTACCAGCCCCCCACCACCACCAGTAACCCACTGGTGAATTTGATGGTGGAGCAGACGAATCTGTACGCCCAACAGTTCGTCGCTCAAAACCCAGGCTCATTTTTGGCTAGACCCGGTGGCTGGACGCCGGTCAGTGCAGCCGAAATGAGGACATTTTGGGGCCTCGTGCTGCATATGGGTCTAGTCCAAAAACCCAGTGTCAGGCAATACTGGAGTGGGGACGTCCTATACCAGACCCCACTGTACAGTATGGTCATGACACGTCCCCGGTTTGAGGCCATCCGGAAATGTCTGCATTATTCCGATAATGCAGCATGTCCACCCCCAGGTGATATTGCCTATGACCGGCTGTATAAGATACGGCCGGTCATCGATCACTTTGGGGCCACATTTCAGCAGGCCTACGTACCTGGAAGGGAGGTCGCGGTTGATGAGTCTCTCGTTGCGTTCAAGGGGAGATTCAGTTTCCGCCAATACATTCCCACAAAGCGGGCGAGGTATGGCGTGAAGCTATACAAAATTTGTGAGAGTACCTCAGGGTACACTTACAAATTTCGTGTGTACGAGGGGCGAGATTCCCGTATTCAACCCCCAGAATGTTCCCCCACTCTGGGTGTTAGCGGGAAACTCGTGTGGGACCTTATGCACCCACTGCTGGATAAGGGTTACCACTTGTACGTGGATAACTTTTATACCAGCATTCCCTTGTTCAGGTCCCTTGCCGCCAGATCCACGTTCGCTTGTGGGACCGTGCGGAAAAATCAGCGCGGCCTCCCTGCCCACCCCCTCCAGGTACCTATCCCCAGGGGTGAGACCCGTGCACTTACCAGTGGAAACCTGTTGCTGGTCAGGTATAAGGACAAGAGGGATGTCCTTATGCTGTCCACAATCCACGGTAACAGCACCACCCCAGTCTCTGTGCGATGTACCACGGCAACGGTCCTCAAGCCCGATTGTATCGTCGACTACAATCGGTATATGGGAGGAGTTGATCTCTCTGATCAAGTCCTCACGCCATATAATGCCATGCGCAAAACCCGGGCATGGTACAAAAAAGTTACGGTCTACATGGTGCAGGTTTCCATGTACAACTCTTTTGTACTATCCCGAAGCGCTGGCAGCACAGGGACATTCCTCCAATTCTATGAGGCAGTCCTCAAAGACCTGATCTTTTCGGACCGGGAAAGAGCAGGCCGGAGTACCTCGGGAACTGGAGGCGCCCGGATCGTCCCTGGCCAACACTTTCCAGGTGTGGTCCCCCATACTGGAAAGAAGGGACGAACCCAAAAAAGATGCAGAGTGTGTCACAAGAGTGGGATACGGAAGGACACCACTACTCAGTGTGACACTTGCCCCGATCATCCAGGCCTCTGCGTTATCGATTGCTTCAGGGAGTATCACACTTCCATGGAGTACTAAATTTTTATAATCCCCAACAGTCCACTAGAGAACATAAAACACTATGGCTCTTAGACTTTGGAGACACAGAAACAATTTTTTTCCCCCAAAAAAATATTAGTTTTAGAGCAGGCATCCTCAAACTGCGGCCCTCCAGATGTTGTAAAACTATAACTCCCAGCATGCCCAGACAACCTACAGCCATCAGCAGGGCATGGTGGGAATTGTAGTTTTACAACATCTGGAGGGCCGCAGTTTTTAGGATGCCTGCTTAGTGTCTCCAAAGTCTGAGAGCCATACATATTGGGCATCGTCGCGTGCGTAAAAGTCGTCGCTATAAAAATAACATTTGACCAAACGCCTCGAATGAACGGTGTTAAAAATATAAAACAAAAACGGTGCCAAAACACCCATTTTTGGGCAAAATTTCAATTTGAATCCCTTTTGCCGGTAATAAAGCAAGGGTTAACAGCCAAACAAAACTCAATATTTATGGCCCTGATTCTGTAGTTTGCAGAAACACCCCATATGTGGTCGTAAATGGCTATATAGCCGCACGGCAGGGCATAGAACGAAGGGAACTCCATACGGTTTCTGGAAGGCAGATTTTGATGGACAGTTTTTTTTTTTACACCATGTCCCATTAGAAGCCCCCCTGATGTAGCCTAGACTAGAAACTCCAAAAAAGTGACCCCATCTAAGAAACTACACCCCTCAAGGTATTCAAAAGTTACTTTACAAACTATGTTAACCCTTTAGGTGTTCCACAAAACTAAATAGCGAATGTAGAAACATTTTTAGAATTTAATTTTTTTGTTACATTGCCTCAAAAAAGAGTAATATAGAGCAACCAAAAATCAAATTTACCCCAAAAATAGTCCCAAAACAACAACCACCTTATCCCGTAGTTTCCTAGATGGGGTCACTTTTATGGAGTTTCTACTCTAGGGGTGCATCAGGGGGCTTGAAAGGGTACATGGTGTAAATAAACCAGTCCAGCAAAATCTGCCTTCCAAAAACCATATGACGTTCCCCTCCTTCTATGTCCTGCCGTTTGGCCAAACAGTAGTTTACGACCACATATGGGGTGTTTCTGCAAACTACAGAATCAGGGCAACCCATTTTGAGTTTTGTTTGGCAGTTAACCCTTGTTTTACTCCTGGAAAAAATTGATTATATTGGAAAATTTTCCAAAAAATAGAAATTTCTAAATTGTTTCTCCATCTGCCATTAACTCTTGTGGAACACCTAAAGGGTTAACAAAGTTTGTAAACCCAGTTTTGAATACCTTGAGGGGTGTACTTTCTTAGATGGAGTCACTTTTTTTAAATTTCTATTCTAGGGGTGCAACAGGGGGCTTCAAATGGGACATGGTATAAACAAAACCAGTCCTGCAAAATCTGCCTTCCAAAACCCATATGGTGTTCCCCTCCTTCTATGTCCTCCCGTTTGGCCAAACAGTAGTTTACGACCACATATGGGGTGTTTCTGCAAACTACAGAATCAGGGCAACCCATTTTGAGTTTTGTTTGGCAGTTAACCCTTGTTTTACTCCTGGAAAAAATTGATTATATTGGAAAATTTTCCAAAAAATAGAAATTTCTAAATTGTTTCTCCATCTGCCATTAACTCTTGTGGAACACCTAAAGGGTTAACAAAGTTTGTAAACCCAGTTTTGAATACCTTGAGGGGTGTACTTTCTTAGATGGAGTCACTTTTTTGAAATTTCTATTCTAGGGGTGCAACAGGGGGCTTCAAATGGGACATGGTATAAACAAAACCAGTCCTGCAAAATCTGCCTTCCAAAACCCATATGGTGTTCCCCTCCTTCTATGTCCTGCCGTTTGGCCAAACAGTAGTTTACGACCACATATGGGGTGTTTCTGCAAACTACAGAATCAGGGCAACCCATTTTGAGTTTTGTTTGGCAGTTAACCCTTGTTTTACTCCTGGAAAAAATTTATTATATTGGAAAATTTTCCAAAAAATAGAAATTTCTAAATTGTTTCTCCATCTGCCATTAACTCTTGTGGAACACCTAAAGGGTTAACAAAGTTTGTAAACCCAGTTTTGAATACCTTGAGGGGTGTACTTTCTTAGATGGAGTCACTTTTTTGAAATTTATATTCTAGGGGTGCAACAGGGGGCTTCAAATGGGACATGGTATAAACAAAACCAGTCCTGCAAAATCTGCCTTCCAAAACCCATATGGTGTTCCCCTCCTTCTATGTCCTCCCGTTTGGCCAAACAGTAGTTTACGACCACATATGGGGTGTTTCTGCAAACTACAGAATCAGGGCAACCCATTTTGAGTTTTGTTTGGCAGTTAACCCTTGTTTTACTCCTGGAAAAAATTGATTATATTGGAAAATTTTCCAAAAAATAGAAATTTCTAAATTGTTTCTCCATCTGCCATTAACTCTTGTGGAACACCTAAAGGGTTAACAAAGTTTGTAAACCCAGTTTTGAATACCTTGAGGGGTGTACTTTCTTAGATGGAGTCACTTTTTTGAAATTTATATTCTAGGGGTGCAACAGGGGGCTTCAAATGGGACATGGTATAAACAAAACCAGTCCTGCAAAATCTGCCTTCCAAAACCCATATGGTGTTCCCCTCCTTCTATGTCCTCCCGTTTGGCCAAACAGTAGTTTACGACCACATATGGGGTGTTTCTGCAAACTACAGAATCAGGGCAACCCATTTTGAGTTTTGTTTGGCAGTTAACCCTTGTTTTACTCCTGGAAAAAATTGATTATATTGGAAAATATTCCCAAAAATAGAAATTTCTAAATTGTTTCTCCATCTGCCATTAACTCTTGTGGAAGACCTAAAGGGTTAATAAAGTTTGAAAAAACAGTTTTGAATACCTTGAGGGGTGTAGTTTCTAGAATGGGGTCATTTTTGGGAGGTTTCTATTATCTAAGCCTCACAATATGACTGCAAACCTGAACTGGTCCATAAAAAGTGGGATTTTGAAGATTTCTGAAAAATTTCAAAATTTGCTTCTAAACTTCTAAGCCTTGTAACATCCCCAAAAAATAAAATATCATTCCCAAAATGCTACACACATGAAGTAGACATATGGGGAATGTAAAGCCATCACAATTTTTGGGGGTATTACTATGTATTACAGAAGAAGAGAAACTAAAACTTTGAAATTTGCTAATTTTTCAAAAAAAAATTGTAAAATTTTTATTTTTTTGTGCAAAAAAATTAACTTTTTTGACCCAATTTTAGCAGTGTCATGAAGTACAATATGTGACGAAAAAACAATCTCAGAACGGCCTGGGTAAGTCAAAGCGTTTTAAAGTTATGAGCACTTAAAGGGACACTGGTCAGATTTGCAAAAAATGGCCAAGTCCTTAAGGTGAAATAGGGCTGAGTCCTTAAGGGGTTAATATATCTATATATATATTTATTCTCAAATACCTTACATTAGTTATAATGGTTCGTTTTGTCTGGGGAGCAATTATCTGGGGAAACAAAATGGCCGCTGTCCCATTAGTTCACACAAAACCTGTCCTGATCACACAGGAGGACAAATTACTTTACAACACTGAGGTGAAGAGCTGCCTCCTCCTCCTCTCTACTTCTCAGGGATTATGATCCTGAATACAGATGATAAGAACTTTAGCTGAATCTCTGTGGAATTTAGCTCATGAGGAGACATGAAGTACAGAGAGGACAGACAGGACAGGCTGTGGTAATGGAGACTGTATACAAGTGCTGCTGCTCATTAGCTACACCTCACCCTCCTCTCATGTCTCCTCATCATCTCCATTCCCACAGAGATTCACCTGTATTCAGGATCATGATTCCTGACAAGCAGAGCAGAGAAAAGGATGAGGCATCTCTATGGCTCACTGTGGTAAAGTAACCCCTCCTCCTGTGTAATTAGGACAGGTTTTCTGTGTACTAATAGGACGGCGGCCATTTTATTTCTCCTAATGATTGCTCCCTAGACCAAACAAACCATTCTAAATAATGAAAGGTATTTGTGAATATATTTATTTTAAAATAATATTTAAGTATTTTCATTTTTTAAATTCCTGGACAACCCCTTCAAAATATTAGAATAACTGTTTAAAGGGTTAAAATAAACAAACAAACATTAATATGATCATCTTTATGGTAGTGCATTACTGTAAAGATTGCCGTTTGGTTTCATTCCTATGTTAACAACAAAATGCTTCTTCATAGCTCACATCAAAATGTTCCTGCACTTTCTGCTGTTGCTCCCCCTGGTGGCTGGGCAAACTGACATTTCAACATGCACATCATGTGGTGAGTAGCATCACAGTGAATGATTGTTGTGATTGCTTCTAGGAACTATATAACTATAAATCTATCTTGCATTAATTGGCCTTAGTAAGCAGAAAAGTGGGACAGATGACATAAGAGGGTGACAGAACGCTGTAAAAAGGAGACCCTCTTGGTGGATGTAGACTAGGGTTACATGACGACTTGCAGTTCTGCGACATAAGAATGTTGCACTACAACCTCACAATTAATGATAGTGAATGTGATTTCATTGAGACCTGGAAGGTGCCATAACAGCAACCCAACATAAGGCAGAGGGCAACCCTGTTGGATTTCTGCAGGACCACATTCGCTTTCATTAGGTGGGACTGGCAGCATGATATCCAGGATGACCTCTCCTCAGGGTAGGCCATTAATATCTGATTGCCACGTGTCCAATACCCAACAGCCCCATCAATCAGTTGTTTCAGAGTACCTCTGCCCCATCCATTGTGTAGGAGACAGCACTGCTCCCATTCACTTTAGCTGTTTAGTTCTGGGGCCAACTTACGGCTCCACAGCTACCCCAAAACAGTTGATCAGCAGGGATGTCAGATCCCAGCAGAACAGATATTATATAGGCCATCAATAGAAAGATCCTGGACAACCCCTTTAATGTCGAACAGCCACAAGTTGCCAAAAATCCCTGGCCTAATTTGGTTAGGCAGAAATCAGATCATGACTGGTCCAAAAAATGAGGTGGAATCATGTTGACTACTTTCTCCCAAAGCATCTTTGAGCTTCAAGCAACATCTTGTCACACAGTATGGAAGGGTGTGAGAAGTTCTAGGATTACTGTAGCCGGCGTCGTGTTACTGACTTTTTTCCAGTGCTGTAGCTGGAACTTGAGGAAAGGGTGTCTTAAAGAGTAACTAAACCTTTGAATAAAATGTTAATAAGATGTCCCTAATGCCATAGTAGCACTTTTTCTAATATACTTTTCTAATGCTTTTTATTTATTTTTTATCCACTCTCCCTCCCTAAAACGCACCATTTACTGTGCGCTTAAAATTTACATTTCTGTACACCGCTGACTGCTCAGCGGTGTACGGAGTGCCGGAGGGCTTATTACTGCTCCTGCCTAACTCCTGACACACATACCCTGTAACCATGAACTATGCCAGGATTAGCTGAGTGGGGAGGGCTCCTGCTTCTGCCTGCTTCGCTAAGCTAAGAGCTGACATGCAGGACTCTTAGCTTAGCGAAGCAGGCACAGGCAGAAGCCCGCTCCGCTAATCCTGGCATAGCACACATCCCCGTACTCTGTACACCAGCAAGCAGTCAGCGGTGTGCAGAAATCAAATTTTTTTTTTGGGGGGGGGGATAGTGTATTAAAAATAAAAAAAAGCCCCTCTGCACCACCGTCAAGGTATCTTAGCGTGGCATGGGTTCCTACCACTAAGCTACCTACGGAGTGTGAACAACGGTCTGAGAGGTGCTAAGATACAACTTACATGAGTGATCTCACTATGGAGGTATGTGGGAGTTTGGCTGTAAGTTGTATCTTAGCACCTGTCAGACCGTTGTTCACACTCCGTAGGTAGCTTAGTGGTAGGAACCCGCGCCGTGCTGAGATACATTGGCTAAAGTCTCAGTTCCTAACATGAGCTTGAGGGGTTAGCCAGTGTTGTCAGTTGCAAATCATTGTGGTGCATCTTTCGCAGTGATTTATGTAATTTTATATTTGCATCCACACATTACCCCATCTTGTGTAGGATGCCATTGTGGTGCATGTGGTCCGCTGCCGACATCCTCCATTGTATGCATTTTTGCTGGGGATTGCAGTTATCAACGGATCACATGTGGAGGAATTGCTCCCCCGGTTATAAACACGCTACAGTGTTTGGGGGTTTTGAGCATTTCCTCGCATGGCCACTTTAATTGAGTTGTAGTTTTACAACAGCTGGAGGGTCGCAGGTTGGGCATCCCTGCCTAACAACATTGCAGTTGGTAAATTAAGGACAAGTAGACCCTACCCCCAGGAATGATCCCAAACCATACGGGACCACACAATTATGGGTGGGTCTTACACAAGCCACACTCATATTCAGCCCAGGACAGCCTGACCTTGCAGGGACTATTTGTGAAAATTAGGGACAGTCCCTGCAAATTCAGGACTATTGGCAAATATGCTCATGCAGCTTTGTGTATTATCCTGCTATACTGTATATGCTATATATGTATAAATGCTGTCTGGATCAAGCACAGGGTCCTCATGTTTCTAGTTTGAATTACTAAGTGGTGGCCGAGCAGTATTACATCTGTTATATATGGTCCACAGTGGGTTCAAAATAGAAAGAAGCCATTCATACCCTCATCAGTCCCAGCTACTGTTGTTTCATTGCTTACCGGTCCCTGCTGCTATCTACTTCCTGGGTCCAGCTTGACATGCAGGCATTTCTAGGGTGTCAAACCGGGCCAGGAAGTGAAGAACAGCAGGGTCCCATAAGTGTCAGAATGGCAGCAGTGTAAGTATGGTTTCCATTTTTATTATTTTTGTAATACTGCTGGACATCCCCCTTAATTAGTTGGTTACTCTATATTTCCTAATTTTGTCTGTATTTCTATCCTCTGATTATAAAGTTCTTGAGAATATGTTGGGGCTATGTAAATAAAGATAATTATTATGTGATTAGAAAACTGTCTGATTTCCAAGAAGAAGGAGAACATCCTGAACCTACTGGCTTGCTGGACTGATGACACTGAACCCCCTATACCCGACCCCATCATGGTGCCTTATATCCACGGTTACAGAAGCTGCAAGGAGATCAAGCTCTTTGAACCAAATGCAACAGGTGACTCCTTAGATGTGATTACAACCACTGTATCATGGTCATATCTAGTGTTACAGATTCTCAGGTATCACTTCCTAACCAGTGCAAGGTGCCTGCTAGAATTACTTGTAGCAGATATCACGGACCTATTTAAGGAGCCAATTAATCGAATCCAGATGAGTACAATGTAATGTTTGCTGCTATCAGTAATTTCCAATAGTTGAATTAACCTACAGGAAGTTACCTCAAGATCATTACTCACATCATCTCCTGTGCGGAGAACCTCCAGATACATATGTCTGACTGATATTACCAGTGTTTCTTAATTCATTATTAATGTAATGTATCTAAGATGCCTTTGTTATGACAGATGGGATATATACCTTGACGACTACTGTTGGTGAATCCTACCAGACCTTCTGTGATATGACAACCCACGGTGGAGGCTGGACCTTAGTTGCTAGTGTCCATGAGAATGATGTGTATGGAAGGTGTACTGTGGGGGATCGCTGGTCAAGCCAACAGGGAAATCGGCCTGAAAGCCCACAAGGAGATGGCAACTGGGCAAACTATGCCACTTTTGGTTCTCCTGGAGGTGCAACCAGTGATGATTACAAGGTAAAGAAAAATCTACATTGTAGTCTATAGCCTACAGTTGGGAAGCATGTCTCTTGGGAAGATTAGTTTCTTCTTCCCTGAGTTTTTCATATGTAAAATTTGACCCAATATCTAAACATGAATTGGCTAATCACAACTTGACCCATCTTGCATCGTTCCAGGAGCTGGCAAGATGGGCCGGTGATGCCTACAAAACTGCTTAAGTATGCATTTTTATTCTATAATTCACAATGGGCAGACTTGGACTACTATGGGCCACCAAGCTGAGATTGGCGGTCACACCACCCAGCATGTCGATGTCACTTGCAGTGTAAGGGATACTTGTCTGATCTACTCACAGGTTCACCCAAGCTTATTTTATGTCCAGTAAGTTGGAAAAAGCACCAACTTTTGTTCCTTGGGTGCAGACTGATTGACTGAATGTTACTGACACCCATAGACTAGATGCGATTTGCTTAGCTGACCTCAGATGTCCTGTTGGTCAGGCAGCGGGACCAATTTAAGTGTCTAACCCTACTGTGTGTTAGTTTATGTGATCTTATTAAGAATGCAGGATATTATGACATAAGGGCTGAGGACCTGAGCATTTGGCACATCCCCAATGACACTCCATTGTCTCGATGGAAAGATTCAGCTCTTCTGAGATACCACACTGAGACTGGCTTCCTTCCTGGAGAAGGTGGAAACCTCTTCCAGCTATACAAGGTAATATGGACACCATCCTCATTACTGATGCAACACAGGACATATCTTTGCTGTAGATGTCAAATATGATTACCCTTCATGATTATCTCTACATACTCTAGCAGATAACACATGGGAAGGGGGATGCTTTGCTATAGCTTATCATAACTGATTCCAAACTTGTCGATATCTAATTTCTCTAATCAGAAATACCCAGTGATGTACAATGCTGGCAGCTGCCTAACTAATAATGGTCCTGACGTTCCTGTTGTATATGACTTTGGAAGTGCTGTAACAGCAGCTAACTACTACTCACCATTTGGTAGAGGTAAGGAAAACGGTCACCTACATAAGGTAATGTTAATGCTATCTAATATACTCCATTCACAATCCCCTTGTAAGCCACCAACGTTATGCAGACTGTCTCACTCAAGTAATAATATTATGTTGTGCAGTTCTTGTGCATGAAGACTACTGCACCATTGTCTGGTATAAAAAATATATTCCAAAAAATCTACCGCAAGAACTGCTTCTGGGAAGAAACTGAACCAGCAGGGGGAGTAGTAAGATGTAAAGTTATGCAGTCCCAGATCTAATAGGCCAACTAATACATTTCAAATGCATGTAAGGGTGAGGTAAGAGGTCGCTCTATCTGGACAACCCCTAAATACATTAGTGTATTGTTGGCCAAACTTGCCATCTTCAGCAGGACTGTCTGACAATTTGATATGGGGTGCTGACTCTCCCCCGACAGATAATGTCAGTAAACACTATGGGGCAATCTGCATTTTTTCCACCTGATCCTTTATTTCTTCCAGGCAATAAACCAACCCTAGAAGTATCTGGCTGTGGCTTTCCCATTTCTCCTCACTGAAAATACATATGTGTATGTTTATGAGTGAGTCAGGAGAGAGAACTTTCGGCCAAACCATTGTTGGGTGTATGGGCACCTTTGGGTGTATGGGCACCTTTAGAAGCTACTCCAGAGATAAGCTGATTACCATGGCTCTGGGTTCTCCCACACCACTTACAGCAGCTCCCATATAATGGCCTTCTGATTTTTCCCTGACAGCAGATGTGGGGGAGAGATCTGGCATGTGGAAGTTCAAGATGCATGTATGTTTAGAGTGGATATGGGAGAAATAACTATCAGCAGGTATTTCATGTACCACCAGAATACTGGAATACATGACATCCCAGAGATGGCCGGAGCTACCCCATCTAGGTCATGCCATGTGGTCTGTGCCAATCTTCCTGTATGTTTGACACTTCAAAGCACAATTGGGGTTATTTATCAAACTGGTGTAAAGTAGAACTGGCTTAGTTTCCCATAGCAACCAATCAGATTCCACCTATCATTTTTGACAGCTCCTTTGGAATGGGCTATGGGCTATGGGCAACTAAGCCAGTTCTACTTTACACCAGTTTAATGAATGACCCCAAATGTTACATGTGTGGACAGACAAGATAATTTCATGAGACTCCTTTCCTTTCTCTTTTGCCGTTTTCACAGCTGAATTTATTTCGGGTTTTATCCAGTTTCGGGTATTTAACAATGAGAAGGCAGCGCTGGCTTTGTGCCCAGGAATGAAGGTGACCGGCTGTAACCCGGAACATGTATGTATTATTCTCTAGTGATAACTATAAATGTAAACCACAAATGGAGCATATTTGGGAGACTGTCATTGTTACCCTTAGCAACCAATCACAGGGCAGCTTTCAATTTTCAACAGTGCTATAAGGAATGAAAGCTGCCCTCTGAGGCATACAAACTCTTCATAAATCTCTTCCGCCCAGGCGTCTCTCCTGAAACACAGATAATGCATAAATTACAACCCTACCTTGTTGTCTACATTGTGTATAGCCCCAAGATATATGGTTTTCTGTGCAGCCTGCTCCTATGTCAAGTTGCCTGAGATGAGAAACATAAAGCCTGGCCATGAGGATAAGAGAGGGTATTTTGTAAGGCTGATAGAACTGCCTGTGACCACCCAAACACGTAAACTACAGTCAGGTACATAAATATTGGGACATTGACACAAATCTAACATGTTTGGCTCTATACACCACCACATCGGATTTGAACTGAAACAAACAAGATGTGCTTTAACTGCAGACTGTCAGCTTTAATTTGAGGGTATTTACATCCAAATCAGGTGAACGGTGTAGGAATTACAACAGTTTGGATATTTGCCTCCCACTTGTTAAGGGACCAAAAGTAATGGGACAATTGGCTTCTCAGCTGTTTCATGGCCAGATGTGTGTTATTCCCTCATTATCCCAATTACAATCAGCAGATAAAAGGTCCAGAATTCATTTCAAGTGTGCTATTTGCATTTGGAATCTGTTGCTGTCAATCCCTTAAGATGAGATCCAAAGAGCTGTCACTATCAGTGAAGCAAGCCATCATTAGGCTGAAAAAACAAAACAAACCCATCAGAGAGATAGCAAAAACATTAGGCGTGACCAAAACAACTTAAAAAGAAGGAACGCAGCGGTGAGCTCAGCAACACCAAAAGACCCGGAAGACCATGGATAACAACTGTGGTGGATGACCGAAGAATTCTTTCCCTGGTGAAGAAAACACCCTTCACAACAGTTGGCCAGATCAAGAACACTCTCCAGGAGGTAGGTGTATGTGTGTCAAAGTCAACAATCAAGAAAATACTTCATCAGTGAATACAGAGGGTTCACCACAAGATGTAAACCATTGGTGAGCCTCAAAAACAGGAAGGCCAGATTAGAGTTTTCCAAACAACATCTAAAAAAACCTTAACAATTCTGGAACAACATCCTATGGACAGATGAGTCCAAGATCAACTTGTACCAGAGTGATGAGAAGAGAAGAGTATGGAGAAGGAAAGGAACTGCTCATGATCCTAAGCATACCACCTCATCAGTGAAGCATGGTGGTGGTAGTGTCATGGTGTGGGCATGTATGGCTGCCAATGGAACTGGTTCTCTTGTATTTATTGATGATGTCAGTACTGACAAAAGCAGCAGGATGAATTCCGAAGTATTTCGGGCAATATTATCTGCTCATATTCAGCCAAATGCTTCAGAACTCATTGGAAGACGCTTCACAGTGCAGATGGACAATGACCCAAAGCATACTGCAAAAGCAACCAAAGAGTTTTTTAAGGGAAAGAAGTGGAATGTAATGCAATGGCCAAGTCAATCACCTGACCTGAATCCGATTGAGCATGCATTTCACTTGCTGAAGACAAAACTGAAGGGAAAATGCCCCAAGAACAAGCAGGAACTAATGACAGTTGCAGTAGAGGCCTGGCAGAGCATCACCAGGGATGAAACCCAGCGTCTGGTGATGTCTATGCGTTCCAGACTTCAGGCTATAATTGACTGCAAAGGATTTGCAACCAAGTATTAAAAAGTGAAAGTTTGATTTATGATCATTATTCCGTCCCATTACTTTTGGTCCCTTAACAAGTGGGAGGCACATATGCAAACTGTTGTAATTCCTACACCGTTCACCTGATTTGGATGTAAATACCCTCAAATTAAAGCTGACAGTCTGCAGTTAAAGCACATCTTGTTTGTTTCATTTCAAATCCATTGTGGTGGTGTATAGAGCCAAAAATGGTCGAATTGTGTCGATGTGCCAATATTTATGGACCTGACTGTACGCATACTAAAGTGGTGGTCACCAAGACAGGATCTCATTTAACACAATTCTGGGGCATCCTCTCTTAGAAAGCTCCATTGCGATGTTCCTTTGTTATTCCACCTAGAAATGTATAAATAAATTGACAACTGGGTTTTTACATTTGAGACTCTTTCACTACACAGTCTGACAATTTTTAATCAGTGCTAGGCCGTGTAGGGAAAAAAACTTACTGAAAAATGGGTGGAAATACTTCAAACCCAAACACTGTAGCGTGTCTATAACTGGGGGAGCAATTCTTCCGCATGCGGTCTGCAGATAACGGCAATCCCCAGCAAAAAATGCGTACAATGGAGGATGCCGGGGCGGACCACATGCACTACAAGGACATCTTACACAAAATACTACAATGTGCAGATGAAAAAATATATAAATACAAAAATCACTGCAAAAAATGCACCAAAATGATATGCAACTGACAATTCTAGCTAATTCCTTAAGCCAGTGGTCGGCAAAGTGCGGCTCGCGAGCCACAAGCGGTTCTTTAGACCCTTCAATGGGGCTCTTTGGTGCGGGCTCCCACGGCGACCCATCCTGCACTACAGAGGAAACGAATCTTACCTGTGGGACGCATTTGCGTTCCACAAAGCAAGAGAGGGCGTGTTCGCTAACTAGTATCAGCTCACGCGCATCACAGTAGGGCCTACTGTGATGCGCGTGCGCTAATACTAGTTAGCAAACACGCCCTCTCTTGCTTTGTGGAACGCAAATGCGTCCCACAGGCAAGATAACTAGTATTAGTGCACGCGCATCACAGTAGGGCCGGCAGTACGCACCTCCTTCCAGAGTAGACGTCGGAACGAGGAGGAAGTGACGAGGGGTATTGAAAACTTCCCGGGCAGTGAAATCTGCCAGAGACAGAACACCGCTGCAGGCTACAAGTCAGAGTCAGTGTACCTCCTTCTACCTCCTTTCAGAGTCAGTGTACCTCCTTCTACCTCCTTTCAGAGTCAGTGTACCTCCTTCTACCTCCTTTCAGAGTCAGTGTACCTCCTTCTACCTCCTTTCAGAGTCAGTGTACCTCCTTCTACCTCCTTTCAGAGTCAGTGTACCTCCTTCTACCTCCTTTCAGAGTCAGTGTACCTCCTTCTACCTCCTTTCAGAGTCAGTGTACCTCCTTATACCTCCTTTCAGAGTCAGTGTACCTCCTTCTACCTCCTTTCAGAGTCAGTGTACCTCCTTCTACCTCCTTTCAGAGTCAGTGTACCTCCTTTCAATCGTGGTTTTGGCGATATTTGGCTCAGTTGACAAAAAAGTTTGCCCACCACTGCCTTAAGCTGATGTTAAAAGCTGAGAACTTTGCCAATATCTTCCAGTCAGGAACATATCGGAGCCCCTCATGTACCACATCACGGTGTTTCAGCAAGCATGGGGTCCTGCCACTAAACTGCCCGTGGTGTGTGAACAAGGTCTGAACAATGCTAGAAACCAACTCACAGCCAGACTCTCACATGGCTCCATAGTGGTATCACCAATGCACTGTGAGGTAGACTAAAGCTGTGAGCCGCACCCACAACAGACCATGTGACACAGAAGCCGCACCCACAACAGACCATGTGACACAGAAGCCGCACCCACAACAGACCATGTGACACAGAGGCTGCCAGGTGCAAAAGAACGTTACCAGCAAAACGAAGTGGCACATTCCATACACATAAAGACAAAAGTTCTTGGCCTAAATGGGTGGAAATGCTCCAAACCCAGACACTGTAACGTGTCTATAACCGGCGGAGCAATTCCTCCGCATGCGATCCACAGACAGAGCCAATCCCCAGCGGTGCATGAGGGGATCCGATATGTTCCTGACTGGAAGATATTGGCAAAGTTCTCAGCTTTTAACATCGGCTTGAGGAATTAGCTAGTATTGTCAGTTGCGTATCATTTTGGCGCATTTTCTGCAGTGATCTAGGCCGTGTAGGGACAAAAACATTTGACAAACGAATGGTAACACTCAGTTTTTAATTTATTCATTCATATTAAAGGGGGTTGTCTCAGTTCAGCATATAGCATTTATTATGTAGAACGAGTTAATACTAATGTATTGTTATTATCCATATTGCTTCCTTTGCTGGTTTGATCAATTTTTCTATCACAATACACTGCTCGGTTCCATAGTTATGACTATCCTGCAATCCATCAGTGGTGGTCGTGCTTGCACACTATAGGAAAGAGAGCTGGCCTATTGAGTGGCCGGGACCATGGGAGCTCACATAGGCTAGTTCTTTTTCCTCTAGTGTTCAATCACAACCACCAATGATGGATTGCAGGGTGGTCGTAACCATGGAAACGAGCAGCATAATATGTGAATCCACATATGAATCCAGCCTGCAAAGGAAGCAATATGGACAATAACAGTACATTAGTAAGTGATTTGTATTAACTTCCTCTGCATAATAAATGCTATTTGCTGAAGTGAGACAACCCCTTTAAGGAGGAACAACAGAGGAACAGCACAATGCACAGGTATGAGAAAAGATGCTCCAGAATTCTTAGTTCATGAGGAATTCACATTTTCACTATAACAGACACCTAAGAAGAGGTGACAGAACAGGGGTTAATCTGCTTCCAATCTGCTCCATCTTCTACTGGAGACTGAATAAGAGCGTGGCACTTAGCCAAGAAGGCGCGGCTTAACAATCTTTTTGTCCTACTTCAGACAGGACACAACGGGGAGGCAACCACTTGTCTTATAGCTTAAAGTTACTATTATTCAACCAGCAAGTAATTTTTTGATGGGAAATGACATAGGTGTCTCCCAAAAGATAATAAGACGATGTACAAGAGGCATTATTGTGGAAAAAAAACATTTCTCAGCTTTTATTTACATTTAAGCAAAAAGTGTCCAGTCCCAAATTATTCATACCCTTCTCAATAATCAATAGAAAAGCCTTTATTGGCTATTACAGCAATCAAACGCTTCCTATAATTGCAGACCAGCTTTTTGCATGTCTCCACAGGTATTTTTGCCCATTCATCTTTAGCAATGAGCTCCAAATCTTTCAGGTTGGAGGGTCTTCTTGCCATCACCCTGATCTTTAGCTCCCTCCACAGATTCCCAATTGGATTCAAGTCTGGACTCTAGCTGGGCCACTCCAAAACGTTAATGTTGTTGTCTGCTAACCATTTCTTCACCACTTTTGCTGTGTGTTTTGGGTCATTGTCATGCTGAAATGTCCACAGGTGCCCAAGGCCAAGTTTCTCTGCAGACTGCCTGATGTCGTTGAGAATCCTCATGTATTGCTCTTTTTTCATGGTGCCGTTTACTGTGATTAGGTTCCCTGGTCCATTGGCTGAAAAATACCCCCAAAGCATTAGGTTCCCACCACACTGTTTGACAGTGGGGATGGTGTTCTTTGGGTTGAAGGCTTCTCCTTTTTTACGCCAGATGAAGGAAACATCATTGTGACCAAACAATTCAATTTTTGTTTCATCTGACCATAACACAGAAGACCAGAAGTCTTCTTCTTTGTCCAGATGAGCTTTTGCAAAGGCCAAGCAAGCTTTTGTGTGCCTTATCTGGAGAAGTGAAACCCAGCAGTGTGCAGTGTCCATTGAATTGTCTTCCTTGAGACATTGCGACCAGCAGAGCCCAGATTCACCAGGATGGCCTTGGTGGTGATCCTTGGATTCTTTTTCACCTCTCTAACTATCCTCCTGGCCAGCACAGGTGTCACTTTTGGTTTCCGACCATGTGCTCTGAGATTTTCCACAGGGCGGAACATCTTGTATTTTTTGCTCAAATGTACAAACCAGATTCCAAAAAAGTTGGGACACTATACAAATCGTGAATAAAAACTGAATGCAATGATGTGGTTGTGCCAACTTCTAATATTTTATTCAGAATAGAACATAAATCACGGAACAAAAGTTTAAACTGAGAAAATGTACCATTTTAAGGGAAAAATATGTTGAATCAGAATTTCATGGTGTCAACAAATCCCCAAAAAGTTGGGACAAGGCCATTTTCACCACTATGTGGCATCTCCCCTTCTTCTTACAACACTCAACAGACGTCTGGGGACCGAGGAGACCAGTTTCTCAAGTTTAGAAATAGGAATGCTCTCCCATTCTTGTCTAATACAGGCCTCTAACTGTTCAATCGTCTTGGGCCTTCTTTGTTGCACCTTCCTCTTTATGATGCGCCAAATGTTCTCTATAGATGAAAGATCTGGACTGCAGACCGGCCATTTCAGTACCCGGATCCTTCTCCTACGCAGCCATGATGTTGTGATTGATGCAGAATGTGGTCTGGCATTATCTTGTTGAAAAATGCAGGGTCTTCCCTGAAAGAGATGACGTCTGGATGGGAGCAGATGTTGTTCTAGAACCTGAATATATTTTTCTGCATTGATGGTGCCTTTCCAGACATGCAAGCTGCCCATGCCACACGCACTCATGCAACCCCATACCATCAGAGATGCAGGCTTCTGAACTGAGCGTTGAGAACAACTTGGGTTGTCCTTGTCCTCTTTGGTCCGGATGACATGGCGTCCCAGATTTCCAAAAAGAACTTTGAATCGTGACTCGTCTGACCACAGAACAGTCTTCCATTTTGCCACACTCCATTTTAAATGATCCATGGCCCAGTGAAAACGCCTGAGCTTGTGGATCTTGCTTAGAAATGGCTTCTTCTTTGCACTGTAGAATTTCAGCTGGCAGCGGCGGATGGCGCGGTGGATTGTGTTCACTGACAATGGTTTCTGGAAGTATTCCTGAGCCCATTCTGTGATTTCCTTTACAGTAGCATTCCTGTTTGTGGTGCAGTGTCGTGTAAGGGCCCGGAGATCACGGGCATCCAGTATGGTTTTACGGCCTTGACCCTTACGCACAGAGATTGTTCCAGATTCTCTGAATCTTCGGATGATGTTATGCACAGTTGATGATGATAGATGCAAAGTCTTTGCAGTTTTTCGCTGGGTAACACCTTTCTGATATTGCTCGACTATCTTTCTGCGCAACATTGTGGGAATTGGTGATCCTCTACCCATCTTGGCTTCTGAGAGACACTGCCGCTCTGAGAAGCTCTTTTTATACCCAATCGTGTTGCCAATTGACCTAATTAGTGTTAATTGGTCTTCCAGCTCTTCGTTATGCTCAAATTTACTTTTTCCAGCCTCTTATTGCTACTTGTCCCAACTTTTTTGGGATTTGTTGACACCGTGAAAATTTGAATCAACGTATTTTTCCTTTAAAATGATACATTTACTCGGATTAAACGTTTGATCTGTCATCTACGTTCTATTACAGATAACATATTGGCATTTGCCATCTCCACATCATTGCATTCAGTTTTTATTCACAATTTGTTTAGTGTCCCAACTTTTTTGAAATCCGGTTTGTAAATAAAAGCTGAGAAATGTTTTTTTTTTCAGCAATAATGCCTCTTGTACATCATCTTATTATCTTTTGGGAGACACCTATGTCATTTCCCGTCAAAAAATTACTTGCTGGTTGAATAAAAGTAACTTTAAGTCAAAATTTGCCAGGGGTATGAATAATTGTGGGCAGCACTGTATTTCACAGTTTTTAGTGTAATATGAGACAAAATAGGATTAAAGACATGGTGGAGACAAAGGAAGGAAGTGGTGGATAAACTATTTTGTGCGTTTTCTTTGTTTATTGATCCTTTAACCCCTTGAGGACCTTTGCCAGTCTCTAAATATGGCTCCCGCTCGTATGTGCAGTGGGCGCCATAGCCGCCCGGTTTCTGCTATTTTAAATAGCAGAGACCCGCGACACATGTACGCGATCAGCTATAAGGCTGATCGCATACAATTTTCCTTTCAGATGCAGTGTTCAAATACGACCACAGCATCTGAGTAGTCCGGAAGCGGAAGCCGCGCGCTTCCGCTCCGGTAACAGTGTTCCCCGGCTGAGATTGGGGAACCTGTTACATTGATCTAATAGACGGAAGCCTCAAGCAGGAGGCCGGAAACTGCTGTTGCACTCGCAGCGGGGCCTGATGCAGTTACTGTACTCCATTACACCGGGCCCCGCTCACAGCAGTCTTTACATGTAAAGTCTATTATTTAATGCTCAAGCAGTGGCTCTAGTTTCTTAAACTAGCATAATCGTCTGTAGTAGTACTCACTATCAAAGCGGTGGGCTGGCCGTCAGCGTAACGTCACTAACTCAGTCATGCTCCTCACACTTCATTAATGAAGCTGGCGGAGCAGGAGCGTGACTGAATGAGTGCCGCTTTGATAGTGAGGACTACTACAGACGATTACGCTAGTTAATCAACCAGAGCCACTGCTTGAGCATTAAATAAATAGACTTTACATGTAAAGACTGCTGTGAGCGGGGCCCGGTGTAATGAGGTCACTATTCACACAGGGACATGAGGGGACACATTAATAACGTAATACTGTGACATATAGGGCCATGAGGGGACCAGCATAAGATGCTATATGTGTGTCATCCACAGATCCCCCATAACAGTGTCATCCACAGATCCCCCATAAGAGTCATCCACAGATCCCCCCATAACAGTGTGTCGTCCACAGATCTCCCCATATCAGTGTGTGATACCTAGATCCCCCATAACAATGCATCAGCCACAGATCCCCCCCCCATAAGTCTCATCCACAGATCACCTATCATAGTGTCATCCACAGACCACCATTAGTTCAAAACTCACCAAAAGCACACCTTTTGGTTCAAAATTATTTTTTTCTTATTTTCCTCCTCAAAAACCTAGGTGCGTCTTATCATCAGGTGCGTCTTATAAAGCGAAAAATACGGATAAGTGTTCAATGATGGCTATATAGCCATCAATGAACACAAATTATTGCCAGTTATAGTCACTCAGGGTGACTTAAAGGATAACTGTCACATTTAGACCCTAATTTCAATTTTCATATATGTAGTTACTAATAACATGATCTTCCAGAATCAGTTACTATTAGACTGACTTACCCCATATTTAATAAGATTTAGCCCTTAGCAACCAGTCTGCATAAAACTGCAATTTCACTATTCAGTTAAGATGGCCGCCACTGCCCTCACCCTGAGGCTAATCCCGCCTACCCTCACTACCCACAATGCATTGAACTCCTCACATGCACTAGCCAGTAACAATATCAACAGATAGACGGACCATGCCTAGCAACCCAATTTTAAGCACAGGTAAAAATAGGCAGTACAGGGAACAAAAATGTGGAATTAAGGGGTAATTGAATACACAGTAAAAAGTTGAAATAGGGCCACCAAGGTGATATTAATCACCGCAATCCAATACTCCCAAAAAATAAATACGACAGTTATCCTATATCCAGTTATTTTATATTTTTTTATATTTATAAAAACTTTTTTTAACTTTTGTTTTTACTTTTTTTAAAAGCAAAAAGAAAAGTAAAAAAACGTTTTTATAAATATAAAAAAAATTATTACATTTCAAATCACCCCACTTTCCTTAAAATAAAAATACTTGCCCAATATAAAAAATAAACATCATGGGCATTGCCACGTGCGAAAATGCCCATACAATTAAAATATAATAATATTAATGGCATACGGCAAATGGTATAACGGGAAAAAATATAAAAACAGCCAATTTGCCGATTTCTGTCATTTCAACTCCCCAATAATTATTTTTTTTTAGAAAAAGTGATCAAAAAGTAGTACAATCTTCAAATTTGTATCACTGAAAAGTACAGATAGCCCCGTAAAAAATGAGCTCTTACACAGCCCCGTACACATACCGTAACTACAAAAAAGTTGTAGGGGTCAGAATATGGTGATAACTAGGGATGAGCGAATCGATTCGCATAAAACTTTGTTTCAATACTGTACGGAGCGAGTAGTACCTTGGAACCGAACCCGAGTTCGGGAAATGTTTTTTTACAGTATAAATTAATTTCTGAAGTTATTATGCGAAGTCTAGCGAGACTTCGCGAAGTAATAACTTCGGCTCATCTGAGCCAATACATTCTAATACTGTACAGAGTGCTCGCTCAGTACAGTATTGAAACAAAGCCAGTAAGGTGCCCAGAGGGGCGTCATTCTTGCAGGAAGGAGCACAGGCATGCCCTCGTGCTGGGAGCAGGGAAAAGGGGGGCAGAGTTATGGCTTGAATGTGATGTAGGAGTGGCAGGTGGACACATTGTGGCAGGGGACATGTCTGGGCTCCTTCCTGCAAGAGTAACGCCCCTCTGGGCACCTTACTGGCTCATTTGCATACCAAATAAACTGGATTTTCAGAAGATTGAAAACATCTATTGCTGGAACAAAGGCACATCTAGAAATAAGGTACTAAGTGCTATTAGGCTGTGGCTTTACTTCAATAGCGATTATCCTGGTGACAGATTTCCTTTTACTTATCTGGGGGATTTTCCTTCCTTTCTGTGGGTGGGCAGCAGCTCATCAAGCACCTGTGCCTCTCAGGATGCATTGCCATTAGATCTTGTTAAGCCCTGACTCCATTGTATAAAAAATATAGTCCCTCACATACAGCCCCTGGGATATATACTGTATGGTAGGTCATGTCCCCACAATGTCCTTCTCCACTGTCTAGAGAGAGGAGTAGGTATAGAATTTAAAAGTAGCGATGAATGAAAGATGTCTCCACTGAGAGGAAGGGACTGGGGCAAGGAAGCCATGTGTGGTCCTCTGAATGCAGGAGAAGGTAGACTATAAGGATAAAGAGCAGGGGGACTACCAGAGAGCAAAATGTAATGTATATTTAAAAAAAAAACTTTACAATATTTTAATTGCATGTATATTGTAATAATAATTCCTTTACTGCACCATAAAACTTTCATTGGGTAACCCCTTTAATCCCTTAAGCCCTATTTCACCTTAAGGACTTGGCCATTTTTTGCAAATCTGACCAGTGTCACTTTAAGTGCTGATAACTTTAAAATGGTTTGACTTATCCAGGCCAGTCTGAGATTGTTTTTTCGTCACATATTGTACTTCATGACACTGGTAAAATAAAGTAAAAAAAAAGAAGTTTAGAAGAAAATCTTGAAATTTTTCAGAAATTTTGCAAAAACCCACTTTTTAGGGACCAGTTCAGGTCTGAAGTCACTTTGTGAGGCTTACATAATAGAAACCACCCAAAAATGACCCCATTCTAGAAACTACACCCCTCAAGGTATTCAAAACGGATTTTACAAACGTTGTTAACCCTTTAGGTGTTCCACAAGAGTTAATGGCAAATGGTGATAACATTTCTGAATTTTGATTTTTTGGCAAATTTTCCATTTTAATCCATTTTTCCCAGTAACAAAGCAAGGGTTAACAGCCAAACAAAATGCTATATTTATTGCCTCGATTCTGTAGTTTGCAGAAACACCCCATATGTGGCCGTAAACTTCTGTACTGGCACACAGTAGGGTGTAGAGGGAAAGGTGCGCCATATGGATTTTGGAAGGCAGATTTTGCTGGACTGGTTTATTTACACCATGTCCCATTTGAAGCCCCCTGATGCACCCCTAGAGTACAAACTCCATAAAAGTGACCCCATTTAAGAAACTACACCCCTCAAGGTATTTAAAAATGATTTTGCAAACTTTGTTAACCCTTTAGGTGTTGCACAAGAGCTATTGGCAAATGGAGATGAAATTTGAGAATTTAAATTTTTGGTCAAATTTTACATTTTAATCCATTTTTTCCAGTAACAAAGCAAGGGTTAACAGCCAAACAAAATGCTTTATTTATTGCCCCGATTCTGTAGTTTGCAGAAACACCCTATATGTGGCCGTAAACTACTGTAGGGGTACACAGTAGGGTGTAGAGGGAAAGGTGCGCCGTATGGTTTTTGGAAGGCAGATTTTGCTGGACAGTTTTTTTTTACACCATGTCCCATTTGAAGCCCCCCTGATGCACCCCTAGAGTAGAAACTCTATAAAAGTGACCCCATCTAAGAAACTACACCCCTTAAGGTATTCAAAACTGATTTTACTAACTTTGTTAACCCTTCAGGTGTTGCACAAGACTTAATGGAAAATAGATACAATTAAAAAAATTCACTTTTTGGGCAGATTTTCCATTTTAATATTTTTTTTCCAGTTACAAAGCAAGTGTTAACAGCCAAACAAAACTCATTATTTATGGCCCTGATTCTGTAGTTTACAGAAACACCCCGTATGTGGTCATAAACTGCTGTACGGGCACACGGCAGGGCGCAGAAGGAAAGAAATGCTATACGGTTTTTGGAAGGCAGATTTTGCTAGACTGTTTTTTGGGACACCATGTCCCATTTGAAACCCCCTGATGCACCCCCTAGAGTAGAAACTCCAGAAAAGTGACCCCATTTTAGAAACTACAGGATAGGGTGGAAGTTTTGTTGGTACTAGTTTAGGGTACATATGATTTTTGGTTGCTCTATATTACACTTTTTGTGAGGCAAGGTGACAAGAAATAGCTTTTTTGGCACCGTTTTTTGTTTGTTGTTATTTACATTTTCATCTGACAGGTTAGATCATGTGGTATTTTTATAGAGCAGGTTGTCACGGGCGCGGCGATACCTAATATGTATACAATTTTTTTTTAATGTAAGTTTAACACAATGATTTCATTTTTGAAACCAAAAAAAATCATGTTTTAGTGTCTCCATAGTCTGAGAGCCATAGTTTTTTCAGTTTTTGGGTGATTATCTTAGGTAGGGTCTCATTTTTTGTAGGATGAGATGACGGTTTGATTGGCACTATTTTGGGGTGCATATGACTTTTTGACCGCTTGCTATTACACTTTTTGTGACGTAAGATGACAAAAAATTGCTTTTTTTACACCGTTTTTATTTTTATTTTTTTACGGTGTTCATCTGACGGGAAAAGTTCATGTGATATTTTTATAGAGCCGGTCGATACGGACGCGGTGATACCTAATATGTATACTTTTTTTTATTTATGTACGTTTTACACAATGATTTCATTTTTGAAACAAAAAGAATCATCAATTTAGTGTTTCCATAGTCTAAGAGCCATAGTTTTTTCAGTTTTGGGGCGATTATCTTTGGTAGGGTATGATTTTTGCGGGATGTGATGACAGTTTGATTGGTACTATTTTGGCGTACATGCGGCTTTTTTGATCACTTTTATTACCTTTTTTGGGAAGTAAGGTGGGCAAAATTTCAATTTCGTCATAGTTTTTATTTTTTTATTTTTATGGCGTTCCCCGTGTGGGGAAAGTAACATGACCGTTTTATAGATCAGATCGTTACGGACGCGGCGATACATAATATGTGTAGTGTATTTTATTTTTTTTAATTTTTATTTAGTGATAAATGTTTTTTTTTTATCTTTACTTTTTTTTACTTTTTTTGACCCAGACCCACTTGGTTCTTGAAGATCCAGTGGGTCTGATGTCTGTATAATACAGTACAGTACACTATATAGTGTATTGAACTGTATTTTACTTACACTTTGTCTGAACAGATCTATGCCTTTAGCACAGATCTGTTCAGCACCATGGACAGCAGGATGCCTGAGAAGGCGTCCTGTTGCCATGGGAACCTTCCCCGTCTGCCACAACTGAGCAGACGGGGAAGGGAAAGGAGGGGGGCTCCCTTCCTCTGTGACACCATCCTGTCTGGGGGCTGCAAAGGCACAGCAGCCCCCAGATGGGAGAGGGAGGGAGCTCCCTAGAGGGAGGGAGCTCTACGGACCGCGGTATGGAAAGGGTTAAACGGCTGACATCACCGCCCGCCTCCCGCACCGCCTGCAACCCCCCCCCCCCCCCTCCCCTGCACCACCCGACGGCATAAAATCATTCAGGGGTGCAGGGGGGGTGAAAAAAATCTTTATTTTGGGCATTTAAAAGTTTCTGATTAGAAACTGCAGAAAGAGCTGCAAACCGTAGGTCTGAATTGACCTGCGGTTTGCTGCGATCGTTGTGACAGGATGCCTGCTGAATGATTTCAGCGGGCATCCTGTTCCGATTAACCCCCGCAATTGCGTTTTAAACTCATGACGTACCGGTACGTCATGGGTCCTTAAGGACTCGGGAAACATGCCGTACCGGAATGTCATGCGTCCCTAAGGGGTTAAAGGACATCTGTCAGCAGATTTGTACTTATGACACTGTCTGACCTGTTACATGTGCCCGCATTGCTGAGAAAAATGAAGTTTTAATATATGCAACTAAGCCTCTAAGAGCAACGGGGGCGTTGTCATTACACCTAGAGGCTCTGCTCTTTCTGCAGCTGCCGCATCCTCTGCACTTTGATTAACAGGGACAGGCAGTGTAAATGTCATCACACTGGGCCTGACTTTTCCTAAATTCTCCTGCTGCACCATATGCTTCAATATCCAGCACAGGAGACCATGAACATGGGACCAACACAGATGCCTTCAGCTGCCAAGCGCACATGTAACAGGTCAGCCAGTGTCATAGGTACAAATCTGCTGACAGATAAGAGAAGTGATAAAGCAGACCTCCCAAGTGTCCCTCTTTTGGACCCAAGTCCCTCTTTCACGGGGAGCCAAAGGCGCACTCGGTCTCCCATCAGCCGCAGACCTGCTGCTTAGCTTCGGGAGCAAGGATCTGTGTTTGGACTCGTTCCCAGGGCGGCTTTGCTAGCTGGGAGGCTCCCTGCTCCTAGGTCTGCCTTGAGCGCCGAGCTGATCACTCAGTGCTCGACTGGTCGGTCTGTCGGTCATGTGATGCTGGCCACGTCACATGACCCTCAGACCCCACTATAAACACAGGCAGTCTGCTGGCCACAGGTTGCCTGTTAATTCTGGTTATTTGTTGGACTATTGATTACTCACCTGATCCTGTTCCCTGAAGATCCTTTGCCTGCTCTTCCTGCACTGCGCATCCCTCCTGCTATTGTGACCTTGGCTCCCACCTGACTACTCTTTGCGGACTCCTCTGCTACTTCTCTACTCTCCTGGTATTTGACCCCGGCTTCTCCTGACCATTCTTTGCTTAACCCTTTGTACTGCGTAGCTCTCTTGGTTCTGACCCGGTCCGTTCACATTCCGTTATTTATCTTGTCTGTCTTCCCAGCACGTATCCTAAGTTAGGGACTGCCGTCTAGTTGTCCCCTGTCATTAGGACTTGCGAGGCAAGTAGGCAGGGCCAGGGGTGAGGGTGGAGTGCAGTGGTCACTATCCTCCCCCCTGTGTGTAGTGTACATGACCGTCACACCCTCTGTCCCTCTCTTCTCCTTAAACGTCCCTCTTTTTGATCTGAGGGAAAGATTTGCATTATTGCATTTACAATATTGATCAAGAAAGTGTTTGTCTGGCTCCTATCTGTATATTTGACCCCACCTTGTACATTATTTCATTCTTTGATGAAATTAGAATTTTAGAAATGTCTAAATTCAGATCATTTTTGTGCTATTGTGCGGTAAGAAAACTATTAAAGTGTATTCCGATGATCAGGATTGGACTTTTACACAATGAACCATAAGTGTCCCCCTTTGACCGTCCAAAAAGTTGGGAGGAATAGATAATGGACAAACTGTAGAGTCTGACCTTACATGTATAAGCCCATGTTATCAACCTTGGCTGTCACTCATCCGTGCCATGACTGAAGACGTTCAGACTGACTAGACAGGGCAACAGCAAGACCTTGGGTCATTTTACACAGGCAGATACCCTTCCAGTAGCAGCACGCTGATCACCACTTGTTACCTGCATTACTGACATAACCCGCCCGACCACCCGACAAGAGGTGATTTGCTGCCGTTTTAGACGGGGCAATGATCGGGAACAAGTGTTGTTTGTTCCTGAATCCTGATCATCGGAAAGTGTAAAACGGCCCTTATCCCATGAAATAGATATGTTGTCATTCAGTACAAACAAAAAGTGCTAGATTAATATATTGCCCAGCATATGTGACCGCATTATTTACAACCCATTCTTGTATTTGCAGCATTGCATTGGAGGAGGGGGATACTTTCCAGAAGCAAGCCCCAAACAGTGTGGAGATTTTCCTTCCTACGACTGGGATGGATATGGAGAAGGCAGTGGATCCAGTTGCAGCAAGGAAATCACAGAATCTGCTGTTCTCCTCTTCTATCGCTAACCAGCTGTCTGTACTGATCCCCTCACGTCTGTACTGATAAATGCTGCTATATGGATAAACGGTACAGAATAAAGCTCTAGATTAGATAAAGCAGTAGATGTCTCCTGCCTCATTTTGGGAGGTGAGTACAAGCAGCAGCCTTTTCAGTGGATGAGGCTGGCCTCCGCTCAAACAGGAGGTTGGAAATAGGATGGGTAGATGTGACGTGCATCGAGCAGTGAAAGGTCAGATTGTTTACTGCTGGTGACGTACCTGACTTCTTCTCACTATGCTAGGTGGAGACTTCCACTTAGCAGTGAGCCCGATGACATCACCTACACAGAGGAGTGGTCTGTAATGCTGCCGGAGGCTGTTTTGGAGTTGGGTACTGTGCTACTTTGCCTCTGGCAGCGCTATAGACTGCTCATCTATGTAGGTGACGTCACCGAGCTCCCTGCTAGGTGGAAGTCTCCACCTAGCACAGTAAGGAGAAGTCCGATCACCGGCAGTAAACAAACAGATCTTGCTGTCATGATCAGTGTGGGGGAAAAACTCCACACTAAACACAGGAGGGAAAGGAACAGTAACTGTGCCTGGAAACTAGGGAACCAACAGGTGACCTCCTACACCACCATAATCCGGGCCCTAACTACCTATCAATATGAATAGACCTTGAAGGTAGGAATATTCCAATGCTGGGTACCTAAGCCCTTATATCCCTATAAGGCCCTGGAATGAGGTTAGGACCAGAGACAACACATTCCTACCCAGATGGACGAATGGAAGTCTCTGTTTCAAGCCCAGAAACAAACAACAGGGAATATAACGAACACAAAACAATAAAAAAAGACAAGACTTATCTGAACGTAGAAAACTGGCAACTCCAGAAGCACCACAGAGTACAAGCAACCAGCTAGTTAAAAGGCAGGAAGAAAATCTATAAACCGCACCTCCAAGAGTGAGAAGAGGCTACTTATGGGAAAGGCAAATCACCAACAAGCAACACCTGAAGCAAGGGGTGTAGCATTCACCAAAACACAGACACAATAAGATCCACAGTGAACTTGTCAATTTAACCCATGAGTTGCCAGTCTCTCCGATCTCCTTCTACCTGCCACGGGAACGTCCATGACAGTACCCCCCCCCCCCCCCCCCCGGGCACCCAGGACCGACCTTATCTGGGTGAGATCTATGAAAGGCATTCACTAAACGATTGGCATTAACGTCGGATGCCGGCACCCACATCCTCTCCTGCGGTCCATAACCTCTCCAGTGGACAAGATATTGAAGGGATCCACTGAGAACTCAAGAGTCAACTATTTTCGCGATCTCGAATTCCAAATTACCGTCCACTATGACCGGAGCAGGTGACAAGGAAGATGGCTGTAAAGGTTACACATATTTTTTCAACAAAGACCTATAAAACACATAATGAATTTTCAGGGCCTGAGGAAGCTCAAGACGAAAAGCTACAGGATTAATAATGGCCGTGATCTTATATGGGCCAATAAACCTTGGACTCAACTTCCAGGAAGGTACCTTCAACTTAATGTTTCTTGTGAACAGCCACACAGAATCACCCACACTTAGGTCCGGACCATTCATACGTTTCCTGTCTGCCACACGTTTATATTTGTTGCCCATATTTTTCAAGTTATTTAGAATTTTTCGCCATATCGATGACAATTATGACGAAAAACATTCTTCCCCAGGGATACCAGAAGTATTAGAACCAGAAAATGTGCCAAACTGCAGGTGAAATCCATAGGCCCCAAAAAACGGCGACTCACCAGTGGACTCCTGGCTACGATTGTTTATGGCAAACTCTGCCAAAGACAAAAAGGAAGACCACTCTTCCTGGTTCTCAGATACAAAACATCTCAAGTAACTCTCCAGACTCTGATTAGTGCGCTCCGTCTGTCCGTTCAATGGAGGATGAAAAGCCGAAGAAAAGGACAGTTGAATTCCCAGACAGAACGCCTTCCAGAATCTGGAGTCCCACGATCTGAGACCACGTCAGAGGGAATGCCATGAAGTTTCACAATGTTGTCAACAAATACCTGTGCAAGGGTTTTAGCATTAGGTAGGCCTGGTAATGCAATAAAATGTACCATTTTACTAAAGCCATCAACCACCACCAGAATACCTGTCTTTCCATGAGTCCATGGTTTGGACGGAATGGGTCACGGAAGTAAAGATCCAGAAGGCCGAGTATGTGTCACCTTGGCACGTGCACAGGTAGTACAGGCTGACACATAAGTCCTTCACACACTTACGCCACCCTGGCCACCAGAATCTACGAGATATAAGGTTGGCAGTGGACCAACTCCCAGGATATCCTGTAAGAACCGTACGATGATGTTCCTCCAACACCTTGTGACGCAATTCCAGTGGCACAAAAAGTTTCCCAGAGTGACACGAGTCTGGTACGTCTCCCTGCGCCTTTAACACCTTCACTTCAAGGTCAGGGTAGAGGGCGGATATCACCACACCTTCAGACAGTATCAGACTCGGATTTTTGAAATCACCACCTCCAGGGAAACTACGTGACAAGGCGTCCACCTTGACATTCTTAATCCCAGGACGCTAGGGGGCAGTGAAATTGAATCTGGTGAAAAAAAGGGCCCATCTGGCTTCTCTTGGGTTCAGTCGTTTCGCCGACTCCAGATAAGCCAGGTTTTTGTGATCTGTGAACACCGTGATCGGATGAATCGCTCCTTCCAACCAATGACGCCATTCCTCAAAAGCCAATTTAATGGTCAGCAACTCTCTGTTACCCACATCATAATTTTTCTAAGCGGGGGATAGTTTTTTCGAGAGAAATGCATATGGTCGCCATTTACCAGGTGATGGGCACTGCGACAAAACTGCTCCTACCCCCACCTCGGATGCGTCCACTTCCACAATAAACGGTTGTGACACATCTGGCTGCACCAATATGGGAGCAGAAGAGAAGCATTCCTTAATCGCAGAATCAGACCATACAGAGACATCAGTCCCTTTCTTAGTCATGTCTGTTAAGGATTGTACTATTGTCAAATAATTCTTAATACATTTTCGCTAATAGTTGGTGAATCCTAAAAACCGCATAAGAGCCTTCAGATTTTCGGGTCGATCCCAGTCCAATACAGCACGGACTTTCTCAGGATTCATTCAAAAACCCGAAGATGACAGCAGGTAGACCAAGAACTGCACCTCGTGTACCGCAAAAACACACTTCTCTAATTTTGCAAACAATTTATTATCCCTTAGAATCTGTAACAGCTGTCCCACATAATTCTGATGTGTTTCCATGCTAGGAGAATAAATAATAATGTCATCCAAATACACGATGACAAACCTCCCCACCAGGTGATGAAAGATGTCATTCATAAAATGTTGGAAGACCGCCGGGGCATTGGTCAACCCGAAAGGCATGACCAGGTTCTCAAAGTGCCCCTCAGGAGTATTAAAAGCAGTCTTTCATTCATCTCCTTCCTTAATCCTAACCAGATTATATGCCCCCCTTAAAGGGCTTCTACCATCAGAAATACTGTTATGTAGTTGACTGACATTAGCTATGCGCTAATGTCAGCACTACAAAACAGTATGTTTCTAACATTTGTTCCTGCAGCCGTTTTTGTAAAAAAAGCACTTTTATTATATGCTAATGAGCCTCTAGGTGCTATGTTGGCATAAAATCAGCACCTAGAGGCTCCGTCCACTCACCCTTTATCCCACCCAGGTCCCCTGTTCTGCCCGCCCAGCTCCTCTTGATTGATGCCACGGTCCACCGCATCGTTGACGAAATCCCACGCCTACGCCGTTCACTTCTGTCTTCGGCGCAGGCGCAGTGAGTGAAGGCAGCTCTCCTGATGCCGTCTTCCTCACTGTGACGTAGTCGGCGCAGTGAGGAATCCGGAACAAGGAGCGCATCATTCACTCACTGCACCTGCGCCGAAGACAGAAGTGAGATTTCGTCAACGATGCGGTGGACAGTGCCATCAATCAAGAGGAGCGGGCGGACAGAACAGAGGACCTGGGCGGGATAAAGGGTGAGTAGACGGAGCCTCTAGGTGCTGATTTTACGCCCATATAGCACCTAGAGGCTCATTAGCATATAATAAAAGTTTTTTGTTTTACAAAAACGGCTGCAGGGACAAATGTTAGAAACATACTGTTATTTAGTGCTGACATTAGCGCATCGCTAATGTCAGTCAGCTACATAACAGTATTTCTGGTGGTAGAAGCCCTTTAAGTCCAACTTGGAGAACACCATGGCACCAATAATCTGGTTAAACAAATCGAGAATCAAAGGAAGAGGGTAAGGATTACGGATAGTAATCTGATTGAGTTCACGAAAATCCAAACATGGCCGAAGACCTCAATCTTTTTTTTTTACAAAAAAACAAAACCTGCAGCCACTGGAGACTTGGATGGTCTTATGTGCCTTTCTTCAAACTCTCGGCAATATATTCTCTCATGGCCTGCCTTTCAGGTTCAGAAAGATTATACAACCTAGATTTAGGCAATTTAGCCCCGGGAATAAGATTGACAGGGCAATCATATTCCCGATAGGAAGGTAAATCCTTACATCCACTCTCAGAAAACACATTGAAAAACTCGGATATAAAAGAGGGTACAGCCTTAGTAGTAACCACAGAAAAGGATGTATTGAAACAATTATCAATGCAATAGTCCCCCCAATCCAGAATCTGCCTCGCTTGCCAATCGATAGTTGGATTATGCTTTGTAAGCCACAGTAAACCCAGAACCATAGGTGCAGGGAGACCTTCCAAGACAAAACACGAGATAACTTCTTGATTAAAGTCACCCACTCTTCATCTGATATCATGCAAAACTTGAGACAAGCACCTCTGAGTAAGAGTGGTAGAATCAATAGCAAATACAGGAATGTCTTTTTTAAATGTACTTGGTGATAACCCGTGCATGCGGACAAACTGAGCATCAATCAGGTTGACCTCGGCCCCGCTGTTGACAAATACCTCAGTCAGAAGAAATCGGGTACTACCAGCAAAGGACAAATGCACATTCTCTGACTCCCCACTCACACCTCCGATAGTCAGATGGGATTTAGACGCCCTTTTTGTTTCTCTTTTTGCCACTGAATGCTTGGACATATATTGACAAAATGTCCCCTTTGCCCGCAGAAAAAACATACTCCCTGCTTGCGACTCCTACTTTTGCAAGCAGATCACGGAGTAGCTCCCCCTAATTGCATGGGTTCATCCCCAGGTATAAGCTTAGGAGTCTCTTTACCCAAAGAGTCAAAGGAATACGGTACGATATGTAATAGAACGTCCTGAGAGAGTGGGGCCTTAGATCTCTCTCTCAGGCGTCTATCAATACGTACAGCCAAAGACATAGCGGCTTCCAAAGACTCAGGATTCTCATGAAAGGCCAAAGCATCCCTCAGCCTCTCAGATAATCCCTGACAAAACTGGCTACGGAGAACTGGATCGTTCCACTCAGTATTAGTAGCCGACCATCTAAATTCGGAACAATAGATCTCTGACGAACGCTCTCTCTGACGCAGGCTGCGTAATTTAGTCTCGGCCAGAGAGGTTCAGTCCGGGTCATCATAGATGAGACCTAAAGCTCTGAAAAATGCATCTACTGATCGGAGAGATCCGGTCAGCAGAGAAAAAGCCCAAGACTGGGCGTCCCCTTAAGGCAACAAAATAATCATACCCCCTCTCTGCCTCTCGTCCCCAGATGAGTGTGGACGCAACTTAAAGTACCATTTGCACGCGTCCCTGAACCAAATAAAATTATCACTCCCCCCTGTCACACACACAGGGGATGGGGAAGTGACCACTGAGCTCAACCCGCACCCCTGTCCCTGCCTACTTGCCTCGCAAGTCCTAGTGACAAGTCGACAAACCCTCAGCTAGGATAAGTGCAGGGAAGACGGACAATACAAACAACAGAGAAGTCAAACAGACCGAGTCAGAAACCAAGAGAGCAGCAAGTAACCAGAGGAGCAAGTGGAGGATCGTCAGGAAGAAGCCGAAGTCAAAAGCAGGAGGGAACGCCAAGACCAAGGGATGAGACAGACGGGTAGTATCAACACGAGCAGGAGCCAAACCAACCAGGTAAGTAATCGCAGGAAGGACCTTAATAACAGGCAATCTGTGGCCAGCAGGTGCGCTAGTGGAGTCATGTGACGTGGCCAGAGTCACATGACTCCTGAGTTCCAATACAGCCGAGCGCCGAGTGAGCAGCTCAGCACTCAGCCCTAGTGTGGTTACCACGAGAACGGGCGACGCCGGGCGCGCTGATGACCCGAGTGAGCCCCGGCCGTTTCCGCCTCCTGGAACCATGCACAGAGTGCATCGTGACAGTACCCCCTCCTTCCACACGTGGCCACCGGACCCAAGGCCCCAGGCGACATGACATTTTTTAACAAGTCTAGAAGCATGAACATCCCTAGCTGGTACCCAGGACCTTTCCTCCGGTACATAGCCTTTACAGTGCACCAGGTACTGTAAAGAGTTACAGACTCTCCTAACATCCAATATCTTGGAAACCACAAACTCCACAGAATCATTAACCAGTACCGGCGGTGGAGCGGACTGTAAAGGAACAACAGGAGCAATATGTATTTTAAGCAGAGATTTGTGGAAGACATCATGGATGTGGAAAGATTCGGGCAGTTTCAACCTAAAAGATACTGGGTTAATTACCTCCGTAATCTCGTACAGACCTATAAAGCGAGGTGCAAACTTTTTGGAGGCCACCTTAAGAGGCAAATTTTTAGAAGATAGCCACACCTTCTCCCCAACCTCAAAATACATCCCCTTAGAATGTTTCTTATTCACTTTGATTTTTAGATTGTTTTGAGCTTTTTCTAGGTTCAGGGTTAGACGAGGAGACGGATGACCCAGAATGAAAACGAGGATGGAAACTGTAATTACAAAAAAACATGGTTGTTTATCGCAAATTCTGCCAAAGAAAGGTACTTAACCCATAATTGTTGATCATCGGAGACATATGACCTGAGAAACTGTTCCACAGACTGATTAAGTCGTTCAGTTTGCCCGTTACTCTCAGAATGAGAGGCAGACGAGAAAGACAATGAGATTTGGCACCTCTGACAGAATGCTCTCCAAAATCTAGACACAAACTGGACACCTCTATCAGATACAATGTTCTCTGGAATACCGTGTAAACGTACAATTTGTTCTACAAATACAGAGGCCAGAGTCTTAGCATTAGGAAGCTTAGAAAGAGGAACAAAATGTACCATCTTGCTGAACCTATCGACCACTACCCAAACCACAGTTTTACCCTCTGCAGGTGGCAGGTCCGTGATGAAATCCATAGAAATATGAGATCAGGGTCTACTGGGAATGGGTAGGGATCGCAACTCACCAGCAGGGCGAGCTCTAGGGGTTTTAGACTTGGCACACACCTCGCAGGCCAACACATAGGACTTGACATCCTTGAATAGGGTGGGCCACCAGTAAAACCTTGATACCAGCTCTTTAGTACTCTCAATACCGGGATGTCCACACAAAACAGAATCATGACACTCACCCAACAGCCGGAGACGGAATTGTTCGGGGACAAACAACTTATCTGTTGGTGTGGGTGCTGGGCCAGATGTTGTTCTGCCTTAATAGGAGCCGTAAGATCTTGGGACAAGGCTGCTAAAAAGACATTAGCTGGCAGTATGGTTTCAGGCGGTGCGTCCGTAGGCTGAAACGCACAAAAACTCAAAGATAGAGCATTTGCCTTCACGTTCTTACTTCCTGGCCTGAAAGTTATGGAGAAATTAAAACGTGCAAAAAACAACGCCCATCTGGCTTGACGGGGATTCAACCTCTAAGCAGACTCAAGAAACATTAGATTTTTGTGATCAGTGACAACGGTGACACAATGTTTAGCCCCTTCAAGAAAATGCCTCCACTCCTCAAACGCCCATTTAATGGCTAGCAAAACGATTCCCCAAGTCATAATTTCTCATTTTCTGGAAAAGAAGGCGCAAGGCCTTAAATTGGTAAGACTAAAGGGGCCTTGTGAGAGGACCGCCCCTACTCCTTCCTCGGAGGCATCCACCTCCACAATGAAAGGTCTCTCTTGATCCGGCTGAATAAAAACAGGAGCGCTACTGAAGACCTTTTTAAGAGTTTCAAATGCTTCAGTAGCTTCAACAGACCAGTTATCCAGGTCCGCCCCTTTTTTGGTGAGGTCAGTCAAGGGTCTAGCAATTACCAAAAAATTCTTTATAAATCTACGGTAATAATTAGCGAACCCTAAAAAACTTTGTAAGGCCTTTAAGGACGAGGGCCTTACCCAGTTCATAATTGCTAATACCTTGCTAGAATCCCTTTTAAAGGCGTGAGGAGTGAGAACATACCCGAGATATAATATATCTTGTACCCCAAAAACACATTTCTCCTGTTTGGCAGCCAATTGATTCTTCCTCAAAACCTCCAACACTTGTTTAACATGAAACACATAACTCTCAAAATCAGGGGGAAAAAATCAATACATCATCACGAATTTACCTAAGAAATCTCAGAAAATATCATTCATAAAATTTTGGAACACCGCTGGCACATTACTGAGTCCAAAAGGCATTACAAGATATTCAAATTGTCCAGCTGGAGTATTGAAAGCTGTCTTCCACTCGTCTCCCTCCTAATTCGAATTAAATTATATGCCCCCTTTAAATCAATTTTAGAGAACCAGGAAACCCCCAGTATTCGATTAAACAAATTGAGAATAGACGGGAGGGAGTATTGATTCTTAATCGTAATCTGTTTTAATTCCCGATAATCGATACAAGGTCTGAGGCCCCCATCCTTCTTTTTGACAAAAAAAAAATCCCGCCCCCATAGGAGATACAGAAGGCCTAATGTGCCCCTTAAGGAGACATATTCCTCCATGGCCTTGCGTTCAGGCCTAGAAAGATTATAGATGCGTCCCTTGGGAAACCTGGCACCCTCTATCAACTCAATGGCGCAATCGTAAGACCTATGGGGCGGTAGACTCTCGGGGTCAGAGGAAGAGAACACATTCATATATTCCTTTACGAATAGGGGCAATGTATCGGATTCTAATGAGACCCCCGCAAGCACGAGTCGCATTTAAGCCCCCATTTCACCAGTTCTCCCTTGGTCCAGTCAATAATGGGATTATGTAACTGGAGCCAAGGCATTCCCAGTACTACCTCTACTGGTAGGTTTTCAAGAACTAACAGGGAGCATTTTTCGGAGTGGCACACCCCCACTGTCAAGGATATCTCGGGGATAAAATGCTTCACGGTACGGGGGGTGGAATCAATAGCCATGATGTGGATAGGAGTGGGTAGTGTCAAAATTGGAATGCCCAACCCTAGTGCAAATTTATGATCAATAAAGTTGGCAGCAGAACCAGAGTCAATAAAAGAATTACCAGAACATTTGTTATTACCCATGGAGATAGTAATAGGTACTAATAACTTACTCTTGACCACATTTTGATATACCTGCTTCTTAGGCTTCCCCTTCTTGATCAATTTACCAGAGGAAGACTTCTTGGAGCACTGGTTAATCCAAAGGTCCGAATCTCCACAATAGAAACAGGCCCCACATCTGCGACGCTCATCTCTACGACTCATCCCGATCTGCATGGGTTCCTCAGAAGAGATATCGGCTCAGCTCATAGGACAGACCTCTGGCTGGACCGCCTCCTGGGGAAAAAGCAAACGTTCCTGCCGTCTCTCCCTAACACGTCTATCAAGTCGAACAGCGAGTGTCATAGTCTCCTCCAATGTCTCAGGAAGCTGATAGTTTACTAATAGGTCTTTAAGATTCTCGGACAAGTCTGACCTGAACTGGCTTTTAAGGGCTGGTTCATTCTAGCCAGAGAAACACACCATCTTCTGAACTGGGTGCAATACTCCTCTGCAGGTTGATCTCCTTGTACCAAAGCCTTAAGAGCAGTCTCAGCTACCGTGGCCCTGTCAGGTTCATCATACAAAATTTCCGATGCTTGAAAGAACCCCTTGACGGACCTGAGACAACTAGCGTCGGAAGGCAAGGAAAAAGCCCAATCCTGGGGGTCCCCCTGTAGTCGGGAGATAATTATGCCCACTAGTTGGCTCTCAGAGTCGGATGACAAAGGGCGCAATCTGAAATAAAGCTTACAGTTCTCCTTAAAAGAAATAAACTTTTTACGGTCACCAGAAAAGGGTTCTGGAAGCTTTATCTGAGGCTCCATATGATTACTAGGTGAATGAGGAATGGAGGCACTCTGTCCTGATTCATGTAAGTGGAGTTTCTCCCCTAACTCCTGAACCATCTGAGTCAAATTAGAAACATGCTCCGTCAGGGTAACCAATGGATTTATGGTAACAGTGGTAATTTGGGCCTGTTATTCTGTCACACACACAGGGGATGGGGAACTGACCACTGAGCTCAACCCGCACCCCTGTCCCTGCCTACTTGCCTCGCAAGTCCTAGTGACAAGGGACAACTGGTCGACAAACCCTCAGCTAGGATAAGTGCAGGGAAGATGGACAATACAAACAACAGAGAAGTTAAACGGACCGAGTCAGAAACCAAGAGAGCATCAAGTTACCAGAGGAGCGAGCGGAGGATTGTCAGGAAGAAGCCGAAGTCAAAACCAGGAGGGAACGTCAAGACCAAGGGATGAAACAGACGGGTAGTATCAACATGAGCAGGAGCCAAACCAACCAGGTAAGTAATCGCAGGAAGGACCTTAATAACAGGCAATCTGTGGCCAGCAGATTGCCTGTTTAAATAGGGCACTAGTGGAGTCATGTGACGGGGCCAGCGTCACATGACTCCTGAGTACCGAATACAGCCGAGCGCTGAGTGAGCAGCTCGGCACTCTCCTGGAACCACGCACAGAGCGCATCGTGACACCACCCGAGAATCTATCCGGGAAAGCAACTTTAGGTTCAGGACAGGTCAGGTAACCACTACTAGGATCAGCCAACAGTGGTCTCTGCATCTGTGAGACGGTCGAATGGAGGTCATCCACCTCCAAAGACAGCCCCTGTAGCTGTCCGGTCGCTGCAGCGATAACATCCATGGCTGAACTGATACAGACAACAAAATCACGGTTATTTTTTGCGGTTTATAATGTCACGATCAGTGTGGAGGAAAACTCCACACTAAACACAGGAGGGAAGGGGAACAATAACTGGCCTGGAAACTAGGGAAAGAACAGGTGATCTCCTACACAACCCTAATCCCGGCCCTAACTACCTATCAATATGAATAGACCTTGAAGGTAGGAATATTCATATGGTGGATACCTAGGCCCTTATATCCCTATAAGGCCCTGGAATGAGGTTAGGACCAGAGACATTTCTCCCCAGATGGACGAATGGAGGTCTCTATCTCAGGCCCAGATACAAACAACAGGGAATATAACAAACACAAAACAATAAAAAAAGCGCTATGCAGCTCAAGGCAAAGGGGAGCATCGAAGCAAGGAAATACTCCAATGCTCCACTCATATACAGTAAAAGAATAAAGAATAGCTTATATCGGGTTCACATCTGACCCCAGACAACCCCTTTAACTGATCACCACTGCTGGGTTCCGGCTCCATCAGTTTTGCAGGTCTTGGGTCTCTCAGTATCAACATCCAGTTTGGCATGACTGCTGCAGCCGAACGACTGGCCTCAGCAGTGATGTGTCACCCATGCGTCATATGATCAAATGACAAGACACATGGGTGACACATCACTGCTGAGGCCAGTCATTGGCCGCATGATTTGTGTTAAACCGAATACTTACACGAGGAGAACCGAGACCTGCAGCACCCAAGTGGGAGCGATGGAGCCAGAACCCTAACAGGAAGTACCTTTTCCCTAGATGGTCCAGAGCTATAATGGATCCTCTTAGGTTTTACATACCTGCCTTTTGCTCTCCAGGTCACAGTTGGCACACTGTACAATCTCTCCGGAGTCAGCTGAGCTGTCCACGAGGAACTTCAACAATCTGTCCACTGGGGGCAGAGCATTGTTTCCCTTCACTATAGACTGGTGCCTGCAGAATACAAACATACAGAATGAGATTTACTCAGTCAAAATGCGCCAGAAAACTAGAGTACATGCTTTACACCACATTTATGAGCAGTTTTAGAATTATTTTTTTCACCTCCCACAGTCCTGGCCACCAGAAAGGCTGGCACTTTTTCCCATAGTGTGCAAGTTCTACCACTGCTGCTGTATTGCTGGGTGGTCTTAACCCCTGTATAGGAGTAGTGTATAATGTGATGGAAAAATTTATGAAGCCAGCAAAAGGAAGCAATATGGACAATCACAGTACATTAGTAAGTGCCTTGTATTCATTTTCTTTACCTGATAAACGCCATTTCCTAAGTGAGACAACCCCTTTAAATCTGGACATAGACATTAGATATGTGTCAGCAGATCCTGCCAATTTTGATAGTACCTACCAATAATCAATCATATAAATATACAGTAGCTGTACCTCAATATCTCTTGTAGGATCAGACTTTAACCTCTGTTAGGGTCCATTCACACGACCGCAAATGGGTCCGCATCCGTTCCGCAATTTTGTTCTCTATGGGGACAGAAAAGATGCGGACAGCACACAGTGTGCTGTTCGCATCCACATTTTCTCTGCTGCGGCCCCGAACTTCCGGGCTCCGCCCAAAAATAGAACATGTCCTATTCTTGTCCGCAATTGTGGACAAGAATAGGCAGTTCTATAGGGGGTGCCGGCCAGGTGTATTGCGGATCTTCAATTTGCGGATCTGCAATACACTAAGGACGTGTTAATGGACCCTTATCCTTAGTTTTCCTTCCTGAGATAAGCGGTGTCAGATAATCTGCCAGCTGCTTATTGGTGTTGGTCGAGTACCAAAGTCATCGGGTACTCGAGTAGAACACCTCGGGATGCTAGGGTGCTCTACCGAGCACCCGAGCACAATCAAAGTCAATGGGAGAACCCGAGCATTAAACCAGGCACCCCCTGCTCTGAAGAGGGAGAGGAGGGTGACTGGTTCATAGGAAAAGGTCAGAAATTTATGGAAACACCACTGAAATGGTTCGGGAACAGCATGGGGAGGATGTCTGGATGCATCTTGGACTCCCAGGTCGCTGCTGGAAACGATGTTGTCCAAGTAGTACGCCACTTTTACAGACTGACAATAATACGCACAAAACCAAAGATAAAAACGATTTTAGAGGAAAAATTGTTAGGAAACATTCTTTCCTGTATATTTACTTGTATATCAAGTGCAAGTGCTGCCAAAAATTACAAGGAAGAGGCACTCTGATACAACCTATACAGACGTGGACAAAATTGTTGGTACCCTTTGGTCAATGAAAGAAAAAGTCACAATGGTCACAGAAATAACTTTAATCTGACAAAAGTAATAATAAATTAAAATTCTATAAATGTTAACCAATGAAAGTCAGACATTGTTTTTCAACCATGCTTCAACAGAATTATGTAAAAAAATAAACTCATGAAACAGGCATGGACAAAAATGATGGTACCCCTAACTTAATATTTTGTTGCGCAACCTTTTGAGGCAATCACTGCAATCAAACGCTTCCTGTAACTGTCAATGAGACATCTGCACCTCTCAGCAGGTATTTTGGCCCACTCCTCATGAGCAAACTGCTCCAGTTGTGTCCGGTTTGAAGGGTGCCTTTTCCAGACTGCATGTTTCAGCTCCTTCCAAAGATGCTCAATAGGATTGAGGTCAGGGCTCATAGAAGGCCACTTTAGAATAGTCCAATTTTTTCCTCTTAGCCATTCTTGGGTGTTTTTAGCGGTGTGTTTTGGGTCATTGTCCTGTTGCAAGACCCATGACCTGCGACTGAGACCAAGCTTTCTGACACTGGCTAGTACATTTCTCTCTAGAATTCCTTGATAGTCTTGAGATTTCATTGTACCCTGCACAGATTCAAGACACCCTGTGCCAGACGCAGCAAAGCAGCCCCAGAACATAACAGAGCCTCCTCCATGTTTCACAGTAGGGACAGTGTTCTTTTCTTGATATGCTTCATTTTTTCGTCTGTGAACATACAGCTGATGTGCCTTGGCAAAAACTTCGATTTTTGTCTCATCTGTCCACAGGACATTCTCCCAGAAGCTTTGTGGCTTGTCAACATGTAGTTTGGCATATTCCAGTCTTGCTTTTTTATGATTCGTTTTCAACAATGGTGTCCTCCTTGGTCGTCTCCCATGTAGTCCACTTTGGCTCAAACAACGACGGATGGTGCGATCTGACACTGATGTTCCTTGAGCATGAAGTTCACCTTGAATCTCTTTAGAAGTCTTTCTAGGCTCTTTTGTTACCATTCGGATTATCCGTCTCTTAGATTTGTCATCAATTTTCCTCCTGCGGCCACGTCCAGGGAGGTTGGCTACAGTCCCATGGATCTTAAACTTATGAATAATATGTGCAACTGTACTCACAGGAACATCTAGTTGCTTGGAGATGGTCTTATAGCCTTTACCTTTAACATGCTTGTCTATAATTTTCTTTCTGATCTCTTGAGACAGCTCTTTCCTTTGCTTCCTCTGGTCCATGTCGAGTGTGGTACACACCATATCACCAAACAACACAGTGATTACCTGGAGCCATATATATAGGCCCAATGGCTGATTACAAGGTTGTAGACACCTGTGATGCTAATTAGTGGACACACCTTGAATTAACATGTCCCTTTGGTCACATTATGTTCTGTGTTTTCTAGGGGTACCATCATTTTTGTCCATGCCTGTTTCATGAGTTTATTTTTTTACATAATTCTGTTGAAGCATGGTTGAAAAACAATGTCTGACTTTCATTGGTTAACATTTATAGAATTTTAATTTATTATTACTTTTGTCAGATTAAAGTTATTTCTGTGACCATTGTGACTTTTTCTTTCATTGACCAAAGGGTACCAACAATTTTGTCCACGTCTGTATATCACATAAAGGAGGGCCTCATTCACATTGTGGTACAATTGTTGAGGTAGTGGGACTCCTATACTCATAAAGCCTATGCACTAAGTGAAAGGGCTGCCAAAAATTACAAGGAAGAGGCACTCCGATACAACCTGTATATCACATAAAGGAGGGCCTTATTCACATTGTGGTACAATTGTTGAGGTAGTGGGACTCCTATACTCATAAAGCCTATGCACTAAGGGAAATGGCTGCCAAAAATTACAAGGAAACGGAATACACCCTTTATTACACATAAAGGAGGGCATCATACACACCCTTGAAAAATTATGATTGATGGCCCTCAAAAACATTAGGAGCAAGGGCCTGCTGGTGACCCTCTAAAACATTAGGGGCGAGAGCCTGCTGCTGATCTGACCATCTAAAACATTATTGGTGAGGGTCTGCTGCTGAGCTGACCATCCAAAACATTGGGGGTGAGGGCCTGCTGCCAAGTTGCCATCTAAAAAACTTTGTGGGCGAGGGCCTGCTGCCAAGCTGGCCATCTAAAAAAATTTGTGGGCGAGGGCCTGCTGCTGAGCTGACCATCTAAAAAATTTTGGGGGCGAGGGCCTGCTGCTGAGCTGACCATCTAAAATATTTTGTGGGCGAGGGCCTGCTGCCAAGCTGACCATCTAAAAAAAATTTTGTGGACGAGGGCCTGCTGCCGAGCTGACCAATTTAAAAAGTTGTGGGGGAGGGCCTGCTGCTGAGCTGACTACCTAAAAAAAATTGTTGCCGAGGGCCTGCTGCCGAGATGGCCATCTAAAAAATGTTGTGGGCGAGGGCCTGCTGCCAAGCTGACATCTAAAAAATGTTGTGGGCGAGGGCCTGCTGCCAAGCTGACCATCTAAAAGAATTTGTGGGCGAGGGCCTGCCGAGCTGACCATCTAAAAATTTAGGGGTGAGGGTCTGCTGCTGAGCTGACCCTCTAAAACATTATGGTTGAGGGCCTGCTGGTGACCCTCAAGAACATTATGCGTGAGGGCCTGCTGGTGACCCTCAAGAACATTATGGGTGAGGACCCGCTGCTGAGCTGACCCTCTAAAACATTAGGAACGAGGGCAGCCTAATTGCATGTTGATATGATGGAGGAGGAGACGAGAAAAGGCAGATTGAACCATATACCCTTTTTAGTGGTGGAAGGGGTGCATGAGAATACAGTGTATTCAATACACCATAAAAGCCACATTTAGGGTGCCTTTATGTTCAGCCGCTTTCCTCTGGTGGAGTAGAGAAGTCAGGGGCAATCCAGGCCTTGTTCATTTTTATAAGAGTCAACCGGTCAGTATTTTCAGTTGACAGACAGATGCGCTTATCAGTTATTATGCCCCCAGCAGCACTAAATACACGCTCTGACAAAACACTGGCGACGGGGCAGGCTAGCACCTCCAAGGCGTAGACCTCCAGTTCGTGCCACGTGTCCAGCTTGGACACCCAATAGTTGTAAGGCACACAGGGATCACTGAGGATGCTGACACTGTCTGCTACGCACTCCTTCACCATCTCCCAAAATGTTTCCCTCCTTGTGACACTAGGCCACGCATTAGGTTGAGGGTGCTGACGGGGTGTCATAAAACTGTCCCAGACCTTGTAGAGTGTTGTCCTGCCTCTGTTGGAACTGCTGTGTGTTCCCCTCGTCTCCACTACTCGGTTGGCCAAGGAACTACGTACTCTTCAGCAAGCGTTGTCAGCTGGAAATTTTTGGAGCAATTTTTCCACAAGGACCTTCTGGTATTGCACCATTTTGCTTGTCCTCTCCAGCACAGGAGTGAGAGATGAGAAGTTCTCTTTGTAGCGGGAGTCGAGAAGGGTGAACAACCAGTAATCGGTGTTGGCCAAAATGCGTACAACGCGAGGGTCATGGGAAAGGCAGCCTAACATAAAGTCAGCCAATCTCCTCATCATCTTCCTCCTCTTCTAACCATCCACACTGAACAGATGGAATAAAACTTCCATGGGTACTACCCTCTGTAGAGGAGGCAACTGTCTCCTGCTCCTCCTCATATCATCCAATTCGCGCTGAGAAGACGAACTGAGGGTGGTCTGGCTAGCACCAGAATACTTTCTATTATTTTGGCATTATTGTACTTTATTTGGTTTGCAGAGTGCTGTTGCATTGTATATTTTTTTACCTTTATGCTTTAAGCCATGGCAACGCGCACCTGCGCATTGGATGTGCTGACTGACCCCCAATTTTTCTTTGCAGTTTTTATTGGAGGTTTGGCTGACTCTGTTGGTCGTGCACTCCTGATTAACCTGTCTGCCCTATAGGCTGATTTTAATTAGTATACCTATAAAGTTGTAGCCTACTCTCCCTGTATGTATTGGAGGCCATTTGGCACCAGGTAAGGTGGAATACAGAGTGGGCTCAGCATGCTAGTGGAATCTGTATTCCTTGAACAAAATGGAGGCCAGCACCAAAGAGGTATTATATAGTGTTGGTTCGGCATGCATGAGAAGCCTGCATCCCCTGAATAGAATGGAGGCCATTTTGGCACCATAAGAGGCATAATCTAATGTGGGCTCGGCATGCATGTGGAACCTGCATTCCCTGAATGTAATAGAGGCCAGTATGGCATCAGTTAATGTGGTATTTAGTGTTAGGTTCCCACTCTTACTGAGATCGCCTCGATCTTTGGCAGACGGGCCCAAATAATTTTGTACAAAATAATTTGCCAAGCATCTCAAATTTATTAGCGTAGCATTTTCACCAGAATACTTTCTATTATTTTGGCATTATTGTACTTTATTTGGTTTGCAGAATGCTGTTGCATTGTATATTTTTTTGGTCTGGCTATCACCCTGTGTACTTTCTTCCCCCATTTCCACCTCTTCCACATGCAAAGCATCCACCTTAGTTGTGAGCAGCGAGCATTTGAGAAGACACAGAAGTGGGATGGTTACGCTGATAATAGCCGCTCACCATCCGCACATAGGTCAGACATCAATGCCCACTCGTCGCTTGAGAAGAACGGAAGCTGACTGGAAAGGCGACGAGCATGTTGCAGCTGGTATTCCATTACTACATTCTTCTGCTCACAAAGCCTGGCCAACATGTGGAATGTCGAGTTCCAGCGCTTGCTCACGTCGCACAACAGTCGGTGAGCTGGCAATTGCAAGCGCTGCTGCAGCATTGCCAGACCGGCGGAAGCTGTCGATGAATTGCGGAAATGGGCACACACGCGGTGCACCTTCACCAGTAGCTCAAGGAAATATAGGTAGGTTTTGAGAAACCGCTGAACCACTAGGTTGAACACGTGGGCTTGGCATGGTATGTGTGTGAGTTTGCCGAGCTCCAAAGCCACCACCAAGTTACGACCATTATCAGACACCACCATGCCTGGTTGTAAGTTGAGTGGCCAGAGCCACAGCTCAGTCTGGTCCCTTATCCCCTGCCACACAACTCTGCGGCGGTGTGCTGTTTGTCACCTAAGGAGATCAGTTTAAGCACGGCCTGTTGCTGCTGCCCCACTGCAGTGCTACACTGCTTCCAGCTACTAAATGATGGCTGACTGGTGCTGCAAGATGATAATTCAGAGGTGGAAGTGGAGGAAAAGAAGTGTGTGTGGGGGGGGGGGGGGTTTGCAGCCACTAACGTAGATGGCGGCGGAAACCCTGATGGAAGTAGGGCCCGCAATCCTTGGTGTCGGTAGCACCTGTGCCATCCAAGGGTATGACTCGCTCCCAGCCTCCACCCAGTGTGCCATCAGGGAAATGTAGCGTCCCTGGCCAAAAGCACTTGTCCATGTGTCAGTCGTTAAATGGACCTTCCCAATAACTGCGTTGGTCAGGGCACGGGTGATGTTACGGGACACATGCTGGTGTAAGGCTGGGACTGCACACCGTGAAAAATATTGGCGGCTGGGGACAGAGTGCCGTGGGACTGCCACCGCCATCAGGCTGCAGAAAGCCTCAGTCTCCACAAGCCTAAATGGCAACATTTCCAGGGCCAGCAATTTGGAAAGGTGCACATTTAGTGCTATGGTCTGTGGGTGGGTGGTTGGGTATTTGCGCTTTCGTTCAAAGGCCTAGGCTATAGACATCTGTATGCTGCGCTGGGACACAGAAGTGGATGTGCTAGCTGATGGTGTTTGTGAAGGTCCAGGTTCATGGGCCTACGTCTTGGACAGGGGATTGGCCAGCACGTAACACAGGGGTAGAGGAGGCAGTGGTGTGACCCGCAGACACTGATTCTGGACCCAGGCGTTCGGCCCACCTATTAGGGTGCTTTGATACCATGTGGCGGATCATGCTGCTGGTGGTGAGGTTGCTAGTGTTCACGCCCCTGCACATTTTGGTATGTCACAGGTTGTAAATGACAATTCTTTTATCGTCCGCACTTTCCTCAAAAAAGCGCCAGACTGCGGAACACCTACCCCTTGGCAAGGGAGATTGCCGCAAGGGGGTGCTCCGGGGAACAGTTGGGGGCCTGTTTGGTGTGGCCGCCTTCTCCCTTTTGCCACCCCACTGCCTCTTCCAGCCTGTTGCGGTGCAGCAGATCCCTCCCCCTCTGTACTGCTGTCCTCGCTCGGTTTGCCACCTTCCCAGGTTGGGTCTTCATCGTCCAGCACCTCCTCTCCCACTTCCTCACTCTGGTCATCCTCCTGACTTGTTGACCTAACAACAACCTCAGTTATTGACAACTGTGTCATATACTCATCATCAACCACTTGAGACACTTTGGTATACCCGACAGGTTAGATCCTTTTGGTATACCCGACAGGTTAGATTCAAACCCCAGCAGGGGTAATACCCACTCTTGCATACATTTCCAACACTAATAATGCTAATATTAACCATATAATGAAGAAGGCACTGTAGAGTGCTAGAGCACGCCTTGTGTCACATATCCGCATGAGAACAGTTGCTAGAAGTTAATGGTAAGAAAGGTTAAGCAGTGTGAAAAATACTTCTCTGATGAACGCTTAAAGAAAAAGAAACCAGTCCTTCTATAGATATGATCGCGTGCTATGGCTAATAGCTCCTCTGTTGTTTTGGCTTCATCCATGGAGAGATCGCCGGCAGAGGCGGCAGTTCTTCTTCCGAAGGAACCAGCAACCAGGAGGGGATCTCCACAGGGGTAATGTCCATCATTTCCCAGAAGGGGACTAGGTCCGCAGGTGTTCTCACGGTAAAACGGCGGTTTCTAGCTGTTATCAATATTCCAAATGGAAATAACCACCAGTATGGAAACTTCGAAGTACGCAGGAGATCCGTTAATGGTTTCAACAGTCTCCTCTTTTGAAGAGTAGATGCTGCCAGGTCTTGAAATATCTGAATACTTCTGCCTTGCAATGTCACTTCTTTCAGCTCCCTTGCTTTTTGCTAAAGTTCCTCAGTGTCTCTGTAGCTCAATATGTCACATATGATGTCTCTGGGGTTCTCTGAGGTACTCGGTTTGGGTTTCAGTGCACGATGAACCCTTTCCACAGTAACACTCTGAGCTCTTTCTTGGCCCAACAGAGAGGTGAACAGTATGTCCATCACTTGCATCAGATCCTCTTTGTCAGCAGCCTCAGGAAGGCCCCGTATCCTGATGTTACGGCGGCGACTTCTATTTTCTTGATTCTCCATTTGCAGCAACAGGCTGTTCATGGCTCTAGTGTGGGAGCCTAGCGAGCCCTTGACCGCCGTATTAAAAGAAAGCATGGCGTCTTGTACTTGCTCTAAGGACTTAACTCTGTCCCCAATATGGCGGACATCCGTCTTTATAGCAGCCAGGTCCGCTGCAATGGGGGCCAGGGCTCTTTGCAATGCCTGTTCTATGAAGTCCCTAGTGAGCGCCGCTCGCCCAGCCTCTGCTTGTGACCCGCTCACCTCATTTGCGTCCTCATGCAGAGTTTCGGGGCTGGAGGCCTCACAGGAGTCTCCTTCTCCTTGCCGCTTGAGCGCCATCTTTGGTGTGCGCGCGGGGGTCTGGGGAGCCAATTTCTGGAGGTATCTCTCCATGTCAGATTGGTGCGGTGAGTCCCTCTTCTGCTCTGAGGTGACTCTGGTCAATTCCTTGGACTGGATCTTCATCCCTGTGGTTCGGGTATCGCTATTACAAGGCTTAATTAGGATCTAGTGGCGGGAGCTCCGCTCTCAAGCAGCCGCCATCAAGCTCGGTCAGGCCACGCCCCCACACACAATAGTCCTTAAAGGGAACCTGGCACCAGGATTTTGTGTATAGAGCTGAGGACATGGGTTGCTAGATGGCCGCTAGCACATCCGCAATACCCAGTCCCCATAGCTCTGTGTGCTTTATTGTGTAAAGAAACCGATTTGATACATATGCAAATTAACCTGAGACGAGTCTTGTACGTGAGATGAGTCAGGTACAGGACTCATCTAAGGTTTATTTGCATATGTATCAAATCAGTTTTTTTACACAATAAAAGCACACAGAGCTATGGGGACTGGGTATTGCAGATGTGCTAGCGTCCATCTAGCAGCCCATGTCCTCAGCTCTATACACAAAATCCCGGTGACAGGTTCCCTTTAAAAGGACTTTTGGGTCTCTAACAAGTTTTAGCAATTTAGCGCAGGTTACGCTAAAAATATATATTGCTGCCGCACACAACAATAGTCCTTAAAGGGACACTGTCATGCCTTCTGAGCATAATTAGATCTTTATATGCCCTCCTAGGTCTTGTAATAAGTTTCCAATTCATATAAGTATTATCCCTGTGCGCATTGTAAACAGTCAAAAATAATCGTTATAATCACCTGTCAATCAACTGTCCTTTATGCCCAAAGGGCGTTCTTTTCGCCGCATTTGTGCCCAACCGCGCCCCAACTGCCGGATCCTTAGACACGCCCATCTCATTAGAATTCACTTCGCTGGGCGGTATTTTCCTGTCCCCGACATTCAGAGATCCTGCGCATGCCCAATACGAAGTTACGGTCATCGGCCTCAATAGGGGACGCAGGCGCGATGTGATCCCGGCGAGTGAGGGTGCCGGGCGCATGCGCAGGATCTCGGAATGCTGGGGACAGGAAAATACCGCCCAGCAAAGTGAATTCTAATGAGATGGGCGTGTCTAAGGATCCGGCAGTTGGGGCGCGGCTGGGCACAAATGCGGCGCAAAGAACGCCCCTTGGGCATAAAGGACAGTTGATTGACAGGTGATTATAAAGATTATTTTTGACTGTTTACAATGCGCACAGGGATAATACTTATAGGAATTGGAAACGTATTACAAGACCTAGGGGGGCATATAAAGATCTATGCTCAGAAGGCCTGACAGTGTCCCTTTAAAAGGACCTTAGGGTCTATAACAAGTATAAAATCTAAAATATTCCTATTTCACTCCCTACACTATCTCTACCTTCTGCTCTTCAGCTCTCCCTGACTAAGACTGAGCTGAACACGTGTCATCGGGTGCTATATAGAGATGCTTGCCGACAAGCAGTGATTTAGGTGTCCGCACCAACGATCCTATTACCCGATGAATGAGTGTTTCATCGGATAATCAGCTGCTCCTTTACACTGGCAGATCATAATAATCTGCCTGAACATTGGGCAGTGTAAAGAGGTAGAGATAAGCAAATTTCATGTTATGAAATTCGCTCACGCTTCGCTTGGTGGACCATAACGCAATTCTATGACGGAATGCATAACAGAATGCCTTTAGAGGCATTCCGTCATAATAGAAGTCTATGGCTGTCTATGGAAGTCTATGGAGAGGACTGCCCTGCATAACGGAAACAGGACGGATCCGTTATGCAGGCCATAGACTTCTATTATGACGGAATGAATAACGGAATGCCTCTATAGGCATTGTGTTATGCATTCTGTCATAGAATTGAGTTATGGTCCGTGGTAACGGAATCCATAACGCAATTCTGCTTTTACCACCAAACGAAAATATGAAATTCGCTCATCTCTATAAAGAGGCCTTGAGTTTTGAGATTTAGTGTCAGTAATGTTCAGTGCACATTGCAGTAGAAGAAACCTCCAATAAAACATAGAAGTCACATTTCTAAAAACATTGCAAGTAAAATCAGAAGACACCTACACATTTTGAACAAAGAGTTTTTTGTTCTAAGTCATAGCACCTTGCAACTTGTACCTTTCGTCTGCAGTTTACTGCATTTAATAAGGTATACCTCCAATGTAACGTTCCAGTATGCCACTGTACAGACATACATAATTTATAGGGTCCCATTTAAAAAAGAAAGTATACCGCATGATATACGTGTTTTGCAGTGACCCTCTTTACAAGAAATTGCAGTCTTCTGTGCTTTCCTATACAACTAAAATAAGGCATACCAAAATGCATACTTTTGATTTCTTATGCTGGCCTGCCACCTGCTGGCCAACATAGCAATTGCAGCTCTAATACGCTGGGTCTGTTCACAGAGACGCAGCCTATTAGAATTCATTACCGGCCTTCCCAAACACTGTATGTTTTCACCCTTTAGAAACCATGTTCACACATGATCACGGCATCTAAAGGTTGTAATCACCGCGATCGGCAGAGACCCACCGGCCATGGCGCCCGCCGTTTAAACATCGATCCCAGTGCCGTACGTGTACAGCGCTGGTAGCAAAAGGGTTAAGGTCAAAATGAGTACAATGCCATAATGATAATAAAACTGCCCCCAAAGGTGTACATAGCCTTAAGAAGGCCATACACAACTTGGTTGATGGTTGAATTGCAGTTGAGCAAACAATCATCTGGTGAACATTCATTTCACAGACACATTTTAGTCCACATTACAGATGTTCAAGCGATGGGTGAAGGATCTTTCTCGGAATGTTCTGTCAGGATAAGACGACTACCGTCACACACAGGGATGGTGCAGCCCTAAACTTCCCAGACCCATTTTAACAATGCTTATTCTTGTCCATAAAACAGACAAGAATAGGACATGTTCTATCTTTTATGCCAAGGGTGTAGAACAGACATATAGATGTGGACAACACACGGTGTGCTGTCTGTATTTTTTGTGGCCCCATTGAAATTAATGGGTCCACATCTGATCTGCCAAAAATTGTGGATCAGATGCAGAGCACATATACGGTTGTGTGAATGGGGCCTTAAGCTCAGTGAACACTGTCCTATGTTTAACATACAGGTCAAACTCGAAGAATTAGAATATCGTTCAAAAGTCCATTTATTTCAGTAATGCAAATTAAAAGGAATTGCATTAATGCAGCTTAAAATTTTAATTTTGTGAAAAGGTTCAATATTCTAGGCTCAAAGTGTCACACTCTAGTCAGCTAATTAATCCATACCCCCTGAGCAAAGGGGACCTCAAAATTAGAGACTTTGGGGTTTCATAAACTGTAAGGCTACTTTTTACACTGGCGTTTCTGGGTCCGCTTGTGAGATCCGTTTCAGGGCTCTTACAAGCGGCCCAAAACGGATCAGTTTAGCCCAAATGCATTCAGAATGGATAAGGATCCGTTCAGAATGCATCAATTTGGCGGCGTTTGGTCTCCGTTGCGCTTTTGAGGTGGACACTAGAACGCAGCTTGCAGCGTTTTGATGTCCGCCTGACGATGTGGAGCCAAACAGATCCGTCCTGACTTACAATGTAAGTCAATGGGGACGGATCTGTTTTTACTGACACAACATGATGCAATTGAAAACGGATCTGTTTTGACTTAGACTTTTTTTTAATGAATAATGCAAACGGATCTGTTATGAACGGATACATGCATTTGCATTATCGGTGCGGATCTGTCTGTGCAGATACAAGACGGATCCGCACCGAACGCAGGTGTGAAAGTAGCCTAAGGGTGCCTCATATGACCAGATGAATAAATGAAATGCTTCCTTCCTGACAAATGGCTTCTCCACGCAGCTTTGGAAAAAAGTTCTAATCCTCTGTAAACTGCTGTTTTCGTATTAGCATTAACCCTATAAACTTGCAGTAACAACTCCCTGATTTCTCTTCCACTCTTGCCAAGTTTCCCAAGAACTTTTCTCTGCTCTAATTCAAGCTCCGACATTCTTGTGACGGTATTCAGAAACACGCAGAGACTTTACTAGTCGCCAATCAGAATGAGATTGTTGGAGGTCTACGAAAACACAGCTTGTAAAGCGCTGATATGATAAGGGTATGAAACCATACTTGAGTTTCTGTATAGAGAGCCTCGACAAGCTCACAATCGGGGGCCTGTGAACTTTGTCAGACCTCGTATGTCACCATGTATGCTCAGGACTCCATTCACCTGATGGAGACCAAAAAGTGTTTCTATGGCCTTGGTCAAGTCAGGATGCAGTAGTATACCTGTCTTTCAATGGGACCCTTTGAGTGACATATGCCACTGTATACCCCTAGAGTGGCATAAGTCAGACTTTTTATTGGAGGTATAGGTCGGGAAATCTTCCTGACGTATACTGCCAATGAAAGGCTCGATGCAGTGTGCCCTGCGCCTAACTGTGTCACATAGCTTACTATAGGGCACATAAACATGGTTGTAAATGCAGCATGTGAATGCCTGTGTGACAACAATATGGCATCAGGATTAGCACAGTCCACTTATCGCCCGCTGTCGTCTGCCCTACAAGCCTTTGTTCCGGCATTAGGGCTGAGCTAAAAGTAGCAGCACTCCACTTGCAGCTGTTCAGAGCGAAAGCTCCTGAGATCCACTATAGGTCATGTCAGGAATGAATGCAGAGTAACAAAAGTATGCCTCTCTGCGCCGCTGTTTGACCTTTATATCATCCGGCAGCTAAACCAACAGATCTCACTCCACTATATCTTTTGTAAGTCATCAATGGCGGCAGCATCCTATATCCAGAATCCTATATACTGAGGTCCATCTATAACAGACCTGACAGCACAATACACTGAGTATAACTAGATGGAGCAGTATGGCGCAACTGTCTCAGAACATATGAAAGCCAACGTGAGACATTTCACCCTAAACCCTCCTACAATGTATGACAGCGAAGAGCTTCTTGGTCTTTGGTTGTATGTACAAACCGGATTCCAAAAAAGTTGGGACACTATACAAATCGTGAATAAAAACTGAATGCAATGATGTGGAGGTGCCAACTTCTAATATTTTATTCAGAATAGAACATAAATCACGGAACAAAAGTTTAAACTGAGAAATGTACCATTTTAAAGGGAAAAATATGTTGTATCAGAATTTCTTGGTGTCAACAAATCCAAAAAAAGTTGGGACAAGGCCATTTTCACCACTGTGTGGCATCTCCCCTTCTTCTTACAGCACTCAACAGACGTCTGGGGACCGAGGAGACCAGTTTCTCAAGTTTAGAAATAGGAATGCTCTCCCATTCTTGTCTAATACAGGCCTCTAACTGTTCAATCGTCTTGGGCCTTCTTTGTTGCACCTTCCTCTTTATGATGCGCCAAATGTTCTCTATAGGTGAAAGATCTGGACTGCAGACTGGCCATTTCAGTACCCGGATCCTTCTCCTACGCAGCCATGATGTTGTGATTGATGCAGAATGTGGTCTGGCATTATCTTGTTGAAAAATGCAGGGTCTTCCCTGAAAGAGATGACGTCTGGATGGGACCATATGTTGTTCTAGAACCTGAATATATTTTTCTGCATTGATGGTGCCTTTCCAGACATGCAAGCTGCCCATGCCACACGCACTCATGCAACCCCATACCATCAGAGATGCAGGCTTCTGAACTGAGCGTTGATAACAACTTGGGTTGTCCTTGTCCTCTTTGGTCCGGATGACATGGCGTCCCAGATTTCCAAAAAGAACTTCGAATCGTGACTCGTCTGACCACAGAACAGTCTTCCATTTTGCCACACTCCATTTTAAATGATCTCTGGCCCAGTGAAAACGCCTGAGCTTGTGGATCTTGCTTAGAAATGGCTTCTTCTTTGCACTGTAGAGTTTCAGCTGTCAACGGCGGATGGCACGGTGGATTGTGTTCACTGACAATGGTTTCTGGAAGTATTCCTGAGCCCATTCTGTGATTTCCTTTACAGTAGCATTCCTGTTTGTGGTGCAGTGTCGTTTAAGGGCCCGGAGATCACGGGCATCCAGTATGGTTTTACGGCCTTGACCCTTACGCACAGAGATTGTTCCAGATTCTCTGAATCTTCGCATGATGTTATGCACAGTTGATGATGATGGATGCAAAGTCTTTGCAATTTTTCGCTGGGTAACACCTTTCTGATATTGCTCCACTATCTTTCTGCGCAACATTGTGGGAATTGATGATCCTCTACCCATCTTGGCTTCTGAGAGACACTGCCACTCTGAGAAGCTCTTTTTGTACCCAATCACGGTGCCAATTGACCTAATTAGTGTTAATTGGTCTTCCAGCTCTTCGTTATGCTCAAATTTACTTTTTCCAGCCTCTTATTGCTACTTGTCTCAACTTTTTGGGGATTTGTTGACACCGTGAAAATTTTAATCAATGCATTTTTCCTTTAAAATGATACATTTACTCGGATTAAACGTTTGATCTGTCATCTACGTTCTATTACAAAAAAAATATTGACATTTGCCATCTCCACATCATTGCATTCAGTTTTTATTCACAATTTGTTTAGTGTCCCAACTTTTTGGGAATCCGGTTTGTACTTTATGGAGGTCCACATCCATACCCACCAGTAGAGACCTGAGGCTACACTTAAGGCTACATCTGTGGCATAAAAAAAGTTGCAAATTATGGAGCATACCATATTTGGACCATAATTTGTGACATTTGAAGCTTCTTGCGCCACTTCTCTGAAGTGGCAATAAGAAGGAGACTACTTAGTGGGAGTGGATGGGCTTAGTGTGGCCCACCAGATTTATTATAACCTATTTCTGGTGCATGGAGTGCCAGAGATGTGACTAATTTATTAAGAGGCATTTGTCTCTTAATAAATCAAGTGCATCTTACTACTGCGCATGGGGATCAAGACTAGATATGGGAACAGCGGTCTTGATAAATGTCCACCAATGAGTTTTATGGCAGCTGCAATGCATGGGTGACAATGGTCAGAAAAGTGTCAATGGACTATTTCAGTCTCCAGTAAGAGTGGTGCCCCTTTCCCAGAGACCAGGTAGTGACATGGGAGCTGCATACAGAGCCCTATTTGTGTGTATTGTGTATAGATTGATATCCTGCCTGGTCTAGGCTTCATGTCATGCACCAAAGATCACTAAATCCCAACATTCTACTGATAATGACATGACTCTGCTGAATCTGTCTCAGTCAACACAGCAAAGCTGTGGAAAACAGCTTACTGTGTGTGCTCCCATGACTATAAGGAAAACTGCAACAATTTTGTTAACTTTTTAGACCTACCCATTGGTGCTAACACAGCTAGTCAAAATGTAGCAGCGTAGGTAGGAACCAAGTCATCCAGGATAGGAGAGAGAATTCATTGTTAAGTCTAGATGGATATATTGCGAGCATCTCATCAGGATAGCTTTGTAGCCTCTAAATAAAAACAACCATCTTTCTATTCAATGCCAGCAAGCAGAGCATTTAAAAATAATAATGCACCAATTCATAATAAAATGATGTTTTAGAACCACGGCCTCTATGCATGGCCTTAGTCTAACAATGTCCTAGCTCTGAGTTTAAGTCAGCTTAAGAAAGGGGTCCGGCAATATAACAGGGCCACATAGGCTAGGATCGGGACAGAATAAAGCTATTAAGTACACCCATTATTTCACTATTTTCACTATCTCTGTTTGCAGCCAGTGAATATGTATTGCTCTGTTTCTTGGATTGTGATTTGAGAACTGTTGCTGTTTCTTTCATGGTCACTTACCCACATAGAGGGCACGTGAGTCGGTTGTCTACAGCCCGACCACGGAGGCAGTTGGCACAGAAGTTGTGATAGCAGTCGAGCAAGCATGGGTGCTCATACTGCTCATGGCACAGGAAACAGGCAAGCGGATGACAACTGGCCTTGTCCAGGTCGTGTAGATTTTCTAGAGGAGAGAATATCCCTCCGGACATGTCTAGGATGGCAAAAATATACAGACACATTAACTTATGTATTTAAAGAAGATTATTTCCTATGTGCAGCACATGCGCTGCATGTTATACAGCAAGAGAAGCTGAGCGGATTGATATATAGTTTTGTGGTATAATGTGCATTTTATTTGTTTACCAAACACCCCTACTCTATGCTTAAGAGTCCAGTGGGCGGTCCCAATCCGTGACTGATGGCAATGTATGCACAGTGATACAGGGAAGGCTGCCAATCACTAAGTAGAAGTGATTGACTTCTAGAGCTTGTGCTCTCATACCCCCTTGTGTTTGCATAATTACATGGGTTGTTCACCCCGGAGGCCTTTCAGGCAGACCCCCCCCCCACCCCCCTCCGATGTGGCCAGACTTGTGGAAGGTATCATACTTACCTGTTCATTGCCATTGGGTTCTGGCTCCTTCGCACCCCCATGGTGCATTAGCTCTCCAGTCTCCCCACGTCAACATCTGGTTTGACAAGGGTCATGTTGTCGCTGCAGCCAATGATTGGCTGCAGAGGTGATGTGTCCACCATGCTTCATGTCACTGGGTCAAGTGAAACACCAGTCATTGGTTGCAGTGGCCACTGGGGCAACAAAGAAGCTGAAACCCAGCGGTGGGGATCAGGTAAGTATGATTCCCTCCACTGGTCAAGCCACATTGGGGGTCTTTCTGAAAGGCTCCTGGGAGTGAACAACCCCTTTAAAGTGTTTGGTTTAGAAAAGTCTATTTAAATTAACCTGTGAGAATCTTTGACTTAACATTCCATTTATGACCCTCATCTATTATGCACCTACAAACCATGTCCCTCTCTCTGGAGGACCCAACACCTCTGTACATTACAAGGACAGCCCATTGATTTCAAAGGGAACTGTGAAATGCTTCTTCTGTCCTGTGGAGGTGCTGCAGGGAAACTGAACACTTGCTGCTGGGTTCCCCCACAAATAATGAATGATTAGGGTCTGATCAGCAAAACAAGAAAACAAGTACAAAGTACAGCATATGAGTGTAAATGAGTATAGCCATAATATTACACAGCAGACGTCAAAACAATAACTATACAGTTTATGGGAGGTAAAACCTGCCAAAATTAAAATGCAATTGAAAAACCTAAAATTATAATTAAAATAATGTTTTAAAGGGTTTCTATCACCTCGTTTTGACATAATTGGCTATCAGACACTAGCGATCCGCTACTGTCTGCTCTACCAAACAATGCTATTATAATACCTTTGTGTGCAGCCGTTTGCCTAAAAAACGAACTTTTATTGATATGCTAATGAGCCTCTAGGTGCTATGGGGGCGTCTTTTCAGCACCTAGAGGCTCGGTCTACTCACACAAAATGCCGCCCAGCGCGTCCCTCCAGCACGCCCATCTCCTCTGGAATGCGATCCTCACTCTGAGCCAGCGGACAAATTCTCGCGCCTGCGCCGTGCGCATCTGTAGTCGGCGCAGGCGCAGTGACTGTCTGAACGCTCCCTGCGCCGGCATCTCCACTGCGCCATCTGTTCTTCGGAGCACTCTGACGTAATTGGCGCAGGTGCAGTGGAGATGTCTGTGCAGGGAGCGGTCAGACATTCACTGCGCCTGCGCCGAATACAGACGCGCACGGCGCAGGCGCGAGAATTCGTTCGCTGGCTCAGAGGGAGGATCGCATTCCAGAGGAGATGGGCGGGCTGGAAGGGACGCGCTGGGCGGCATTATGTGTGAGTAGACGGAGCCTCTAGGTGCTGAAAAGACGCCCCCATAGCACCTAAAGGCTCATTAGCATATCAATAAAAGTTTGTTTTTTAGGCAAACGGCTGCACACAAAGGTATTATAATAGCATTGTTTGGTAGAGCAGACACAAGCGGATCGCTAGTGTCTGATAGCCAATTAAGTCAAAACGAGGTGATAGGAACCCTTTAACATTTTAATTTCATCTAGTGTCTGCTAAATGCATGCCAAAATTAAAAAGAAAATGTAATTCCTCCATTTGAATTTTCTTTTCCAACTCCAGTGTGGGTCATAAGTGTCAAGAATAAATTTAAAAAAAATATGTTTAATTTAAATTTTCCACTTTGTCAATTAATTCTCTTCCTATAGTGGGTTTTTCATGTCAAGATAATAAATCAAATGAAAACAAAGTAGAAGCTGAAAATGGTAGATTGAGATTTCAATTTCATCTCTTGCAGGCATTTTCCCTGCCAAAAGTTAAATGAAAAAGAAAGCCCATTTGAATTTTCATTTTAACATTGTACTAACATTCAGATTCATTTAAATGAGCAGCAGTAAGCAGGGTGCAGCATGCAAAATATTTAATTCCTGACTGAACAGACAATGACTCTGTATATCCACTAGAGGGCGCTGTGCTTCTCCACATTTCCAACAGCTAAGGGTACTTTCACACTAGCGTTTTTCTTTTCCGGCACTGAGTTCTGTCATAAGGGCTTAAAACCGGAAAAGAACTGATCAGTTTCATCCCCATGCATTCTGAATGGAGAGAAATCCATTCAGGATGCATCAGGATGTCTTCAGTTCAGTGACTGAACTGTGTTTTGGACGGGGGAAATACCGCAGCATGCTGCGATATTCTCTCCATCCAAATCTCCGGCTCAGTTGCCGGATCCGGTAAAAATTTTAAAGAAAAAATAGAAACTGATCCGTTTGTCCGTATGACAAACAGAGAGACGGATCCGTTCTTGCAATGCATTGCGGATCCATCTACAAATGCTGTCCGATTGCATGCAGATTGCCTGATCCGGCAGGCAGATCCGGCGACGGAACTGCTTGCCAGATCACTCTGCCGCAAGTGTGAAAATAGCCTAACATAGGATCAAGTTTATCATTCCAATAGATGGCGCTGTGACAGTAAAATCTTAGTACTGTGCCGAATGCATAGGATAAGATTATGAGTCTAATAGATGGTGCCCATTTTTTGAGGAGTGAATTATGATTATATCATCAACTCTGCTACCTTGTTAACCCCCTAGATGCCGTGGTGCCTAATCACCTGCAGAATCTATGGGGTTAATCCGCTCTGCCATACTTGAGTGAAAACGTGGTGGACGTTGCTCCAGAAAAGGGCCAAGAAGCTTAAAAAGTCGCAAATTATGGTACACATGTCAGGCTCCATAATCGGTGACTTTTTTACATTACTATAGTGGCATAAGACAATTAGTAAATGTCCTCTATTGTGTCTGTGTGACCAAAAATCAGGGTGCATGACTTGCAGAAACGCGGAGCGTCCTTGGCATCACTGTGCTGATTGGTGGAAGAGTTCAGACCCCCATGATCAGTATTGATGGCCTACAATAGCGCTCAGCAACCTTTAGCCAGGAACGCAGCTTTAGCGTAGCTATGTCCTATTCTTATCCATGTTGCAGACAAGGACAGGCATTGTTACAATGGATCGCAAAAAAAAAAAAAATGGATGCAATACGGTTGTCACACACACACGTAATTCGGATTTTTTGTGGATCTGTGTTTTGCGGACCATAAAATACATACATTTGTGTGCATGAGCCCTTAGGGTGTGCTGGCAGATTCCACAGAAGTGAGATGCCCCTGATTCTGAGTGAAATGCATCTAGCTGTGCAACTGAAAAAGGGAATAATATGGCTGAAATAGACGAGAAGCCCAAAAAAGATCTGTTCCTTCACAGTTCTGATAGTACAGAGAAGCACAGCCATTATGCAAACTTTTTTTTTAAACTCAGATATGGTTTAAGTTTAACATGATCAACAAAATAGATAAAATTGTAAGAGACTCTCAACTATGAAAAATATTAGTATGGGTTTGCAGTGACTGTGTTCCCATTCAAAGAAGGCAAGTGGAGATCTTGAAAACAGTGAAGGCATTGAGGCACACAATAAGTCAAAAAGTTGCAGAACTTTTCATTATACATTGATTAAACTATATTTTTTATAAAACTGGGAAGCCCATTCTTCATTCATCCCCCTGCCAGGTTACGTGATCCTGTTTAATGGGCATTCCCGGCACAGTGTGACAATTAGAGCCCGAGCACCTCACACAGGGTCGAACGCAAAATATTGTCACAGGCTTCATCTATCATGGAGAAAAACGCTTCAAGGACAGGCTGCTGATCTAGTGTACAGTACAACAAAATCACTGAAGCTATTTAACCCCTTGTTCCACCAACTGCAAAAAGTAGTGGGAACCTGTCATTTCTAGGGGTGTATTTTAAGAATATACTCAATGCATAACATAATTAAAGGAACAACACAGATTTTTTTTTTTAAGAAATGGTTTAAATAATTATTGTAATAATGAAAATTGTCTGCCGCCTAATAAGAAGGGTTAGCTCACCTGCAGAGATGTGAGAGGACGGTGGGTGAATGGTGGCAGCGCCCGGGCTTTGTCCCTCTCTGTCTGCTTCCACTTGTCGGAGTAGAATGGAATGACAGATATGCAATAGCTTTTCCCAGGGCAGAATAGATACCAGTGACGTGCAGACAGTATCTAAGCTGACAGTCCTCTGCCAAGAACACATATCTTCCATAAACTTACAGATAGAGTCTATAAATGTGACCAAAATGCCCCTAAAAATATCACCAATTAGTATAATTCAATGGTGAAGAGGGGAGGGGCTTATTATATGCCTGGCCAGAGCCGTCTTTTATATTGTTTGGACCCTGGGCAAGAATTTACTTGGGCCCCCTGGATCCCGCCTTCCCACACCCTAGCAGGCAATCACGCCCTCCACTACAACACACGCACACAAAAAAATATCCACACACCTCGTAGAGTAGTAAACTTTATTAATGAGTGGCCAATAGAGGTCTTCCTTGGCAGTAATGTAAATACTGGCTTTTTTTCTGAAAAGGCAGTTTTTACATTAAAAAGCTTGCAGAGACATGCTATAGACACCAGAACTACTACGTTTAGCTGTTGTGGTTCTGGTGACTATAGTGTCCCTTAATATAGAGAGAGAAAAAAAGAATCAGCACAAAAGTATCAAATAAAATGGCTGTATCATTATTCTAAAAATTAAAAAAGCACAACTGTACTGTACTACTAACCCATCCATCCACCCCTACATACAGGGTAATACAGTGCACATACTTCTTACATCCAGTGATCTCTTTGATGTAGATTTTCTCTTTCTTCATCTTCTCCTTTCAGACCTTCAGACCCGAGCACCATTTTTCAGCCATTTCTCGTCTCTGCAGTTTGACAAACAAAATCTTAGTTTACTACTTTTCCATCATCCTCCCATCTTCTGTAGAAATCATCCTACCAACCCCAATACTGTGCCGCTGTGCTCCCCAATACTATACTGCAGAAACAGATAAACCCCCTGATAATAGTAGTACCATGCAGATAGTGCCCTTCAATAATTATTGGCACACCGTGCAGTAAAAATAATTGCGCCCAGCAAATAGTGCCCCTGACACAAATAGTGTAAACATAACGTCCCCCAAAAATAATTCTGGTAAGCTGATACTGTGCCAAGGTGCCCCCACAGTAATAGTGCTTCCAAAAGTCCCACCAATAGGAATAATTCTCTGCTAGAGCACACATGGTAGTAATAGTGCTCCTACAGTGCCCCCAACATGTCCCCACTGTGCCCCAGAAGTAATAATGCTCCCATAGTGCCCATACTATGTTCCACATAGACCCCCAGTAGTAATAAAGCCCATCATAATGTCCCCAGTAGTAATAATTCTCCTTATAATGTACCAGTGCAAAAAATAACCCCTTTTAATGCCCCCAGTTGAGCTAATGTCCCCATAGTACCCCCATAACGTGCCAGTATAAAATACCCCTATATAGTGCCCCCAGTAAATACCCTATAGTGCTCCTCTTCCCCCTTCTTCCTAGTGCCCCCATAATGTACCAGTATAAAGTGCCCCATATATAGTGCACCAGTAGATGCCCTCAGTGTCCCCCATAATTTCTAAGTATAAAATACCCCCTCTTAGTGCCCCCCATAGATAAGCCTATAGTATTCCTCTCTCCCCTTCCCTATAGTACCCACCATAATGTGCCCCAGTATAAAATACCCCTATACAGAGCCCACCATATAAAATACCCCGTCTTTGTAGCCTCAGTAGATGCCCCCATAGTGCCACCCAATAATGTGCCAGTAAAAAGTGCCACCAATAATGTGCCAGTAAGAAGTGCCCCCATAGATGCCCCCAAATAATATGCCAGTAACAAGTGCACCTATAGATGCCCCCCAATCATGTGCCGGTAACAAGTGCCCCCATAGATTCCCCCCAATCATGTGCCAGTAACAAGTACCCCCAAAGATGCCCACCAATCATGTGCCAGTAACAAGCACCCCATAGATGCCCCCAATCATGTGCCAGTAACAAGTACCACCATAGATTCCCCCAATCATGTACCAATAACAAGTGCCCCCATAGATGCCCCAAATCATGTACCAATAACAAGTGCCCCCATAGATGCCCCAAATCATGTGCCAGTAACAAGTGCCCCCATAGATGCCCCAATCATGTGCCAGTAACAAGTATCCCCATAGATGCCCCCTAATCATGTGCCAGTAACAAGAATCCCCATAGATGCCCCCCAAGCATGTGCCAGTAACAGGTGCCCCCATAGATTCCCCCCCAATCATGTGCCAATAACAAGTGCCCCCATAGATGCCCCCAATCATGTTCCAGTAACAAGTGCCCCCATAGATGCCCCACAATCATGTGCCAGTAGCAAGTGCCCCCATAGATGCCCCCCAATCATGTGCCAGTAACAGGTGCCACCAAAGATGCCTCCCAATCATGTGCCAGTAACAGGTGACCCCATAGATGCCCCCCAATCATGTGCCAGTAGTAGTACCATATAAAAAAAATAAACACTTAGACTTACCTCCATCAGGCTGGCAGCGATGCGATGCAGGCCTCTTCTGGCCTGTGTCCCGTGCTGTACAGCTTAAGCGGCGCGATGACGTTATCGCGCCGCCTGCATCGGCCTCTGATAGTTTGCAGGCACTAGGCCTGCAGCCTATCAGAGGAACAGGGAAGGGAGACGACTCTCCCTCCCCTGCCCCACCGCAGCACTTCCATTTTTATCGCTCTCCTGAAGAAGGCGAAACAGATGACTATGGAGATGAGTGCATCCACAATAGAAGCGTTCATCTCCCTGTGCCCTGTCGCCATCCCCCACGTCACCAGTGGCCAGCGGGGCTCAAGAGACAGCTGCCTTGGGCCCCCCAGGAGCAACTGGGCCCGGGGCAGATGCCCCTTTTGCCCCACGTTAAAGACGGCCCTGTGCCTGGCAAACACATAACTACAGGTCAATACAATGGATGTACCACCGTCTACCTAGAAGCGGTTGTCTTTCCATAGTCTGGGAAAGTTGAAAGTGGGATCTGCAGTTCCAGGATTTAGAGGAGGGCGCTGAGGAGGTGAGATGTGGGCAACAGCACCCAGCCATACCAAACATTCAGAAAAATACAGCACTACATACCCATTACATCTAGTGACATATCCTCTGATGTAGGAGTTCACCTTCCTTATCTTCTCCACCCAGCCCAGACTGCCAGGATGACTTCTTTCAGCCATGTCTCATCTCTGCAAAGTTTGCAGAGTTTGAGTACAGTAATACAGTTGAACTCAGGAGGGCACTTGCAGTCTCAGGCTGGGTACATGAGTACCTGACACATTAATTTGTCAGCGTCAGTAGTATAGTATATGTCAGTTATAATGCTGATAGTACAGTGGGATGCGAAAGTTTGGGCAACCTTGTTAATTGATTTTCCTGTATAAATCGTTAGTTGTTACGATAAAAAATGTCAGTTAAATATATCATATAGGAGACACACACAGTGATATTTGAGAAGTGAAATGAAGTTTATTGGATTTACAGAAAGTGTGCTCTAATTGTTTAAACAAAATTAGGCAGGTGCATAAATTTGGGCACCACAAAAAACAAATGAAATCAATATTTAGTAGATCCTCCTTTTGCAGAAATTACAGCCTCTAAACGCTTCCTGTAGGTTCCAATGAGAGTCTGGATTCTGGTTGAAGGTATTTTGGACCATTCCTCTTTACAAAACATCTTTAGTTCATTCAGGTTTGATGGCTTCGGAGCATGGACAGCTCTCTTTAAGTCACACCACAGATTTTCAACTATATTCAGGTCTGGGGACTGAGATAGCCATTCTAGAACTTTGTACTTGTTCCTCTGCATAAATGCCTTAGTGGATTTTAAGCAGTGTTTAGGGTCGTTGTCTTGTTGAAAGATCCAGCCCCGGCGCAGCTTCAGCTTTGTCACTGATTCCTGGACATTGGTCTCCAGAATCTGCTGATACTGAGTGGAATCCATGCGTCCCTCAACTTTGACAAGATTCCCAGTCCCTGCACTGGCCACACAGCCCCACAGCATGATGGAACCACCACCATATTTTACTGTAGGTAACAGGTGTTTTTCTTGGAATGCTGTGTTCTTTTTCCTCCATGCATAACGCCCCTTGTTATGGCCAAATAACTCAATTTTAGTTTCATCAGTCCACAACACCTTATTCCAAAATGAAGCTGGCTTGTCCAAATGTGCTTTTGCCCACCTCAAGTGGCACTTTTTGTGCTGTGGGCGGAGAAAAGGCTTCCTCTGCATCACTCTCGCATACAGCATCTCCTTGTGTAAAGTGCGCCGAATGGTTGAACGATGCACAGTGACTCCATCTGCAGCAAGATGATGTTGTAGGTCTTTGGTGCTGGTCTGTGGGTTGACTCTGACACTTCTCACCATTCGTCGCTTCTCTCTATCCGAGATTTTTCTTGGTCTGCCACTTCGAGCCTTAACTTGAACTGAGCCTGTGGTCTTCCATTTCCTCAATATGTTCCTAACTGTGGAAACAGACAGCTGAAATCTCTGAGACAGCTTTCTGTATCCTTCCCCTAAACCATGATGGTGAACAATCTTTGTCTTCAGGTCATTTGAGAGTTGTTTTGAGACCCCTATGTTGCTACTCTTCAGAGAAAATTAAAAGAGGAGGGAAACTTACAATTGACCCCCTTAAATGCTCTTTCTCATAATTGGATTCACCTGTGTATGGAGGTCAGGGGTCACTGAGCTTACCAAGCCAATTTGAGTTCCAATAATTAGTTCTAAAGGTTTTGGAATCAATAAAATGACAACAGTGCCTAAATTTATGCACCTGCCTAATTTTGTTTAAACAATTATAGCACACTTTCTGTAAATCCAATAAACTTCATTTCACTTCTCAAATATCACTGTGTGTGTCTCCGATATGATATATTTAACTGACATTTTTTATCGTGAAAACCAACAATTTATACAGGAAAATCATGACGATTAACAAGGTTGCCCAAACTTTCGCATCCCACTGTATATGTAAGTTCATACTGCTGATAGTATATGTCAATTATGATGCTGATAGTATACATCAGTTCATACTGCTGATAGTATATGTCAGTTTATACTGCTGATAGTATATGTCAGTTTATACTGCTGATAGTATATGTCAGTTCATACTGCTAACAGTAAAAAAATACAAACCGGATTCCAAAAAAGTTGGGACACTAAACAAATTGTGAATAAAAACTGAATGCAATGATGTGGAGATGGCAAATGTCAATATTTTCTTTGTAATAGAACGTAGATGACAGATCAAACGTTTAATCCGAGTAAATGTATAATTTTAAAGGAAAAATACGTTGATTCAAATTTTCACGGTGTCAACAAATCCCAAAAAAGTTGGGACAAGTAGCAATAAGAGGCTGGAAAAAGTAAATTTGAGCATAACGAAGAGCTGGAAGACCAATTAACACTAATTAGGTCAATTGGCAACATGATTGGGTATAAAAAGAGCTTCTCAGAGTGGCAGTGTCTCTCAGAAGCCAAGATGGGTAGAGGATCACCAATTCCCACAATGTTGCGCAGAAAGATAGTGGAGCAATATCAGAAAGGTGTTACCCAGCGAAAAATTGCAAAGACTTTGCATCTATCATCATCAACTGTGCATAACATCATCCGAAGATTCAGAGAATCTGGAACAATCTCTGTGCGTAAGGGTCAAGGCTGTAAAACCATACTGGATGCCCGTGATCTCCGGGCCCTTAAACGACACTGCACCACAAACAGGAATGCTACTGTAATGGAAATCACAGAATGGGCTCAGGAATACTTCCAGAAACCATTGTCAGTGAACACAATCCACCGTGCCATCCGCCGTTGCCAGCTGAAACTCTACAGTGCAAAGAAGAAGCCATTTCTAAGCAAGATCCACAAGCTCAGGCGTTTTCACTGGGCCAGGGATCGTTTAAAATGGAGTGTGGCAAAATGGAAGACTGTTCTGTGGTCAGACGAGTCACGATTCGAAGTTCTTTTTGGAAATCTGGGACGCCATGTCATCCGGACCAAAGGGGACAAGGACAACCCGAGTTGTTATCAACGCTCAGTTCAGAAGCCTGCATCTCTGATGGTATGGGGTTGCATGAGTGCGTGTGGCATGGGCAGCTTGCATGTCTGGAAAGGCACCATCAATGCAGAAAAATATATTCAGGTTCTAGAACAACATATGCTCCCATCCAGACATCATCTCTTTCAGGGAAGACCCTGCATTTTTCAACAAGATAATGCCAGACCACATTCTGCATCAATCACAACATCATGGCTGCGTAGGAGAAGGATCCGGGTACTGAAATGGCCAGTCTGCAGTCCAGATCTTTCACCTATAGAGAACATTTGGCGCATCATAAAGAGGAAGGTGCAACAAAGAAGGCCCAAGACGATTGAACAGTTAGAGGCCTGTATTAGACAAGAATGGGAGAGCATTCCTATTTCTAAACTTGAGAAACTGGTCTCCTCGGTCCCCAGACGTCTGTTGAGTGTTGTAAGAAGAAGGGGAGATGCCACACAGTGGTGAAAATGGCCTTGTCCCAACTTTTTGGGGATTTGTTGACACCATGAAATTGTGATTCAACATATTTTTCCCTTAAAATGGTACATTTTCTCAGTTTAAACTTTTGTTCCGTGATTTATGTTCTATTCTGAATAAAATATTAGAAGTTGGCACCTCCACATCATTGCATTCAGTTTTTATTCACGATTTGTATAGTGTCCCAACTTTTTGGGAATCCGGTTTGTAATAATCTTGATTTATATAGTGCCAACATTTTCCGCAGTGCTTTACAATCAAGAAGTTCATGTACAAATAGAGTCATAAACAAGATAGCGACAAACAAGTCAACAATTAAAAACAAGAAGAATGAGGGCCCTGCTTTGAAGAGCTTACAATCTATGAGGAGATAGGAGTGACACAGAAGGTAACAACTGCTTGATTGGTACAATGGTCATGCCATCTTAACACAATAGGGGAGTAGATATACAGTTGCATGAGCCAGTCACCAGCCAATATCTGTAGTGCTTCTGAGTGCGTGGGGTGTGGATACTTGACGATGGATCAGGTTCAGAAGAATGATGCTGAAGGGGTGGGGGTGGGGGACAGTGAATGGAGGAGAGTTAGATAAGGGGATGTAATTTGTCAACCTGAAAAGATATGGATTGCAGGATGGTCTGTAATCATGGAAACGAGCAGTGTATAATGTGATGAAAAAATTAATCCAGCCAGCAAAGGAAGCAATATGGATAATAACAATCCATTAGTAAGTGGCTTGTATTAACTCCCTTTACATGATGAATGCAACTTAGTGAAGTGAGACAACCCCTTGAAGGCCGATAGATTGGAGCATGGTTAGGAGAAGATGGTGGTCTACAGTGTCAAATGCTACAGAGAGATCAAGGAGAAGTAGTAAAGAGGTGGTCATTGGTCACTTTGGTGAGGGCAATTTCTGTAGAATGTAGTGTGTGAAAACCTGATTGTAATGGATCAAGGAGCGAGTGGAGAGATAGCGGATGAGGCGAGTGTAGACCAGACACTTCAGGAGTTTAGAGGTAAAGGGGAGATTAGAGTAAGGTCTGTAGTTAGTTATGCAGGACAGTCAAAAGAAGTTTTTTTTAATAATGGGGTTATGACAGAATATTTGAAGAGGGGAAGATGTCAGAAGAGAGAGGTTAACGATTTTAGTTAGGTGAGTAGTGACAGCTGGGGAGAGGCTTGAGAAGGTGTGAGGGAATAGAGTCAGTACTGCATGTAGTAGAACGAGAAGAGAGGAGCCTGGAGACTTCTTCTTCTTCTGCAACTGGGCCAAATGTGAAGAGTGACCCAGAGGAGATGCTGAAGAAGTGAAGGGGGCTGATGACACTTAGAGGCTGGGAGCTGTTTTACTGCAGAATTTTCTCTTTGAAGTAGGTGGCTAGATCTTCAGCACAGAGGTCTGTAGTAGGTGCCTGCACTTTTGGACTGAGGAGAGAATGAAAAAAATGGCTGAGGTTTTTTGGATTATTGGATAGTGAGATCAGGGTTATGAAGTAGGTTTGTTTGGTGAGGTGAAGGGCAGAGTTATAAATTATAAGCATAAATTTGTAATAGAAGAAATCTTGTGGTTTGCAAGTTTTTCTCCATAAGCGGTCGGCATTTCTGGAGCATCACTGGAGAAAGCGAGTTTGAGGACTAAGCCAGAGTTGCTTTCGTCTCTGTTGGGAGGTTATGAGTGCAGGGAGCGCTACTTCATCCAGGACACTTCTGATGGTGTCATTATAGTTTCTGCATCCAGCTCAGGACAGAAGAGGGAAGGGACTGGGGACAGTGATGACTGTAGAGTCTGTAAGTTTCTTAGTGTCAATGGCATGTAGATTTCTGAATGTGTGATAAGTAGGAGTGTGATTAGATGGATAAGGAATTGTGACAGCAAAGGAGAGTAGGTTGTGGTCAGAGAACAGGATAGGAGAGTTAGTAAAGTCGGAAATTGAGCAGAGCCAGAAAAAGACCAGGTCAAGTGTGTTACCATTTTTATACATCTGAGAGTTTGAAAGTTGGAGGTTAGAAATAGAAGCTGAGAGGCAGACGGGGAGATAGCACTGTCTTTGGGGATGGTAATGCCACCCTAAATGAGAGCTGGTAGTTCTGAAAACAAGAAGTGTGGCAGCCAGGCAGCAAAGTGATCAAGGAACTGGGTGGGTGAGCATGGAAGTCCGTAAATAACTGACACTCTGAGGGAGAGGGGATGAGAAACTCTGACGGTGTGGACTTTAAAAGATGGGAATGAGAGTGATGGTACTGGGGGGATGACTTGGAAAGTGCATTGTGGGGAAAGAAGTATACCTATTCTACCACAGTGTCTGTTGTCAGAGTTGAGCGAACCAGCAGTTTGGCAGGTTTGAGTTTGGGGTTTAAGTATGGGAGCTGTATATGGGAGAGTGAAGGAGAAAGGGGCTGATATGGAGTGAGTTAAATTAAGCACATAAAGTGCAAAGAGTACATAATAAAAAGGATAGAGAGACAATTAACCTAATTGTTGAAAAGAAAAAAAGTATGCCGGATGAAAACTGCTGTGTGTAGTGGTATTTGTCCAGCTGCCCCTCGGCATATTTTCCGGGTTGCGACCAGATCTCCGCCATTCCCCATTATAGTAAATGCGGATGGACGGAACCTCAGCAGCACCTGGTATTCACGGATTTGGCAGCCTGGCCAGAACAGCCTGCCAGATCTGTTTTAACGTGAATGTGAAACTAATCAATTAATCAGTTAAAGGGGTTATCCAGGTTCAGAGCTGAACCAGGACATAACTCCTTCTTCACCCCTCTGAGTGGAGCACCGGAGTATTTCAAGCTACAAGGCTCGCCCTTGCCCTGAGTGGTGCAAGGGCTTTTTCTTCATATCCGGTGACGTCACCGGCATTAATGGGCGGTCTTTAGCGCTGCCATAGCCTGTAAACCAGCCTAGGACAGGGCTAAAGACTGCCCATTAGTGCCGGTGATGTGACATGAAATGTTCGATGCTCATATCCGAGGGGCTGAAGGGGTAAAGAATGGATTATGTCCAGGTTCAGCTCTGAACCTGGACAACCCCTTTAAGCAAGACACATGAGAACAGATACTATGTGTATGTAAACAGAGTTTGCTCATACGGCTGATACTGACAGTACTACTCATCACATCAGTGTTCGTGAGCCAAAACCAGGAATGGAGCCTCCACACACATAAGGTGTAATGGAATGATCTGCACCTGTTCTGTGTTTAGAACCGCACCTGGTTTTGGCTCACAATAACTGATAGAAATCACTGACCGAACACTGATGTGTGAATGAGGCTTTACACTTCCACACTTTTTCAGTTTTACTAGGTACAGGATAATGTTGCGGCGCGGTGTGGGTAGTAAACTTCACACCGAACACAAGGGGGAAGGGAAAAGGTACTAGGCCTGGAAAGGTCACCACCTAGTGAATCCCTAAACCGAGCACTGACTACTATCAGTATGAACAGACCTCAGTGGTAGGAATGTTCATACGCAGGAACCTAAAGCCCTATATGACCCTAAAGGGCCCTGGCAATAGTGTCAGGACAAAATATGACCTGTTCCTTCCCAGCTGAAGGAAGAGGAGACTTCCTCAGGCCTAATACCAAAAGATAAGGGAATACAACAAACAAGAAATAGGGAGAAGACACTTAACTCTGAAGTATGCGGACGAGCGGGAACTCAGAGGAGAACCAAACACCAGCACTTCAACAACCTGTCACAATCAGACAGCTGAGAAGCTCTGACAGAAGCCTTTCAGAACCTCCTCCTTGAGTTTTCTTTGTTGTGCTGTTCAGTTCCTCATCTCGTTAGCCTCTCTCAGCTGTCATGTAGTTGGACTGATTGCTTCCCTTTAAATTCCTCCCCATAATGCATTACTGGGCGGCTTATACTTCTTCCTGGAGTGTGTGTGCATGCTGATCCTGTTTCCCAGTCTGCTACAAAGTTAAGTGCTGTACATTTATCTGTTATTTTCTGTTTGCTGGATCCCAGGTGACCCTGACTCCCTCCGTGTCTGGTGTAGGGAGCCGGTGGTCGTGTCCCCTCACTATTGTAGGGTGTTCAGGGGTTATATAGTCGAGGTACGTGGATATGCAACCATCCACCTTTAGGATCTTTGCATAGGCTGAGCAGCCAGGGAAAGTCTCAGGTCTTGTGCAGGGGTCTCTCTTTTGGTTCCTTAGCTTTGGATCCAGTGAGTCATATATGCATGTTGCTTTGTCTTGTTTCCTGTACACCGTCCGTGACATTATAAGCCGCCAAAACCGTCTCAAGCATGGATCCGGTTTCACTTTTGGCTGAACGCTTCCAGGGTCTTTCATTGGTAAGACTTTCTCAGCTTCAAGTGACCGGTTCAGCTTGCGTTCATGGAGTTTGTTCTGAGCCTAAGATCTCGCTCCCGGATACGTTCTCCGGGGGTAGTGAGAATTTTGTGCGTTTTAGAGAGTCTTGCAAACTTCATTTTCGCCTTCTTCCCCATTCCTCTGGTGATGAGGAACGGAGGGTGGGAATCATTATATCGCTGCTCAGGGGTAACGCTCAGTCTTGGGCCTTTTCGCTGCCGGAGGGGGCACGGCCTCTCCGTTCAGTGGATGAATTCTTTTTAGCCCTGGGTCAGATATATGATGATCCGGATCGTATTGCTCTGGCTGAGTCTAGACTACGTCTATTTTGCCAGGGTAAACAATCCGCAGAAATATACTGCTCAGAATTCCGGAGATGGGCAGCTGATACTGGTTGGAATGATGCTGCACTCCGAAGTCAATTTTGCCATGGTCTTTCGGAGGGACTGAAAGATGCATTTGCCTTTCATGAGAGGCCTATTTCTTTGGACTCTGCTATGTCTCAGGCCGTTCGTATTGACAGACGTCTTAGAGAGAGAGGAGAGATGTCCCCTTCCTGTCATACTCAGTCCCAGTCCCAGTGCAGCGGTCTCATTCTGTGCGCAGGGGTCTCGTCGCTGTCAGCCCCTTCTGAGCAGGAGCCCATGCAGCTGGGGTTGATTGCTTCTGAAAATAGAAGATTCAGCTCGCATTGGAGGGTTTGTTTTTGTTGTGGAGGTATAAATCATTTGACAAATGTTTGTCCCTCTAGGAGATTCAGGCAGTTTTCTGGGAGTAATAAAGAAACAAACAGGAAAAAATCTTTTAGAAATGTTCCGTCTGTTACTATTGGCAGGGTTGAGGCGGAAATTGAAGGTTTTCCGTTTGTTTGTAGTTCCCGTTTTGTCCTGCCGGCTAGGGTGGCGCTAGAGAGCAAGAGCATTTTTTGTGAGATTTTTGTGGATAGTGGAGCAGCTGTCAATCTCATTGATAATCAATTTGCAATAACTCATGGTTTCCAGGTGCGCACTTTGGGAAAGGATATTCCTGTTTTTGCTATTGATTCCGCCTCACTTTCTCAGAAATCATTAAAGGGCATAGTTCACAATATCCGTTTAATTGTGAGTGATGCTCATGTTGAGGATGTGTCATGTTTCGTCCTTAGCGGTTTGCCTACTCCTCTAGTGTTGGGGCTACCCTGGCTCACTAAACATAACCCCACCATTGATTGGCAAGCGAGGCAAATAAATGGTTGGAGTGACTTTTGCAGAGAGAATTGCCTCACGACATCTGTTTCTGATGTTGCTACTAAGACTGTACCATCTTTTCTCTCTGAATTTTCGGATGTCTTCTCTGAGAGTGGAGTTCAGGATTTGCCCCCGCACAGGGAGTACGATTGCCCTATTAATCTCATCCCAGGCGCCAAACTGCCTAAATCTCATTTATACAATCTTTCCCAACCTGAGAGGATCGCTATGCGTGCTTATATCTCTGAGAGTCTGAGAAAAGGACACATACGACCCTCGAAGTCACCTGTTGCCGCTGGTTTTTTCTTTGTTAAGAAAAAAGATGGTTCTTTAAGACCTTGTCTGGATTTCAGGGAGCTGAACAGTATCACTATTCGTGACCCTTATCCGCTTCCTCTGATCCCAGACCTGTTTAACCAGGTTGTTGGGGCTAAAGTCTTTTCCAAATTAGATCTAAGAGGGGCATACAACCTGGTCAGGGTCAGAGAAGGAGACGAATGGAAGACGGCCTTCAATACCCCTGAGGGCCATTTTGAGAATTTGGTTATGCCTTTTGGTTTGATGAATGCCCTAGCCGTTTTTCAGCATTTCGTGAACAGCATTTTTTATCATTTGATGGGAAAATTTGTATTAGTGTATTTGGATGACATTTTGATTTTTTTCTCCTGATTTCAAAACTCATAAGGAACATTTACGTCAGGTCTTGCTCATCCTGCGGGAGAATAAATTATATGCGAAACTGGAAAAATGTGTGTTTGCGGTTCCAGAAATTCAATTTCTGGGGTTTCTTCTCTCCGCTTATGGTTTTCGCATGGACCCCGAGAAGGTCCGCGCTGTGCTTGAGTGGGAGCTTCCTGAGAATCAGAAGGCGCTGATGTGTTTTTTGGGCTTTGCCAATTATTACAGGAAGTTTATTTTGAATTATTCCTCTATTGTTAAACCACTCACTGATATGACCAGAAAGGGGGTAGATTTTTCTTCTTGGTCAGTAGAGGCGCGTAAGGCTTTTTCTAATATCAAGGAGAGTTTTGCTTCCGCTCCCATCTTGGTGCAACCTGATATTTCTTTACCCTTCATAGTTGAGGTTGATGCTTCTGAGGTGGGTGTGGGGGCGGTCTTGTCTCAGGGTTCCTCTCCTGCCAAATGGCTACCGTGTGCCTTTTTCTCGAAAAAACTCTCCTCCGCAGAGAGAAATTACGATGTGGGAGATTTGTTGGCCATCAAGTTGGCTTTTGAGGAATGGCACCATTGGATAGAGGGAGCCAGACACCCTATTACCGTATTTACTGACCATAAAAATCTGGCCTACTTGGAGTCTGAACCCGAGACAGGCCAGATGGTCTTTGTTCTTTTCTAGGTTTAATTTTGTTGTCACGTTCCGCCCTGGAGTTAAGAATGTGAAGGCAGATGCCCTGTCACCTTGTTTTCCGGGAGGCGGGAATTTTGAAGACCCGGGTCCCATTTTGGCTGAAGGTGTGGTGGTCTCTGCTCTTTTTTCTGAATTGGAGGCAGAGGTGCAGGCAGCCCAGTCAGAGGCTCCTGATCTTTGTCCTCCTGGAAGGTTGTTTGTGCCTCTCGCTTTAAGACACAAGATTTTTAAGGAACACCACGATACGGTCCTTGCTGGGCACCCGGGGGCAAGAGCCACACTGGATCTCATCGCTCGGAGGGTTTTGTGGCAGCCTGCGAGACTTGCGCTCGTGCTAAAGTCCCTCATTCACGATCATCAGGCTTCTCCTTCCCTTACCCATTCCTTCCCATCCTTGGACACATCTGTCCATGGACTTTATAACGGACCTGCCTCGTTCCTCGGGGAAGACTGTGATTCTGGTGGTGGTGGACCGTTTTAGCAAAATGGTGCATTTCATCCCTTTTCCTGGTTTGCCCAATGCTAAGACGCTGGCGCAGGCATTTATTGATCACATTGTCAAATTGCACGGTATTCCTTCAGACATAGTCTCTGATAGGGGCACGCAGTTTGTTTCCAGATTCTGGAAGGCTTTCTGTTCTCGCTTGGGGGTTCGGTTGTCATTCTCTTCTGCTTTCCACCCGCAGTCGAATGGCCAGACAGAGCGCGTCAATCAGAATCTGGAGACATATCTGCGCTGTTTTGTGGCGGAGAATCAAGAGGATTGGTGTTCTTTTTTGTCCCTTGCTGAGTTTGCTTTAAATAACCGTCGTCAGGAGTCCTCTGATAAGTCACAATTTTTTGGTGCATATGGGTTTCATCCGCAGTTTGGGACTTTCTCGGGAGAGGGGTCTTCTGGTTTACCTGATGAGGACAGATTCTCCTCGTCTTTGTCATCTATTTGGCAAAAGATTCAGGATAATCTAAAGAGCATGAGTGAGAGATATAAGCGTGTGGCAGATAAGAGACGTGTGCTTGGTCCGGACCTGAATGTTGGTGATCTGGTGTGGTTGTCTACCAAGAATATCAAATTGAAGGTTCCCTCCTGGAAGTTGGGTCCTAGGTTTATTGGGCCTTACAAAATCCTGTCTGTCATCAATCCTGTTGCCTACCGTCTTGATCTTCCTCAGACTTGGAAGATCCATAATGTTTTTCATAAGTCCTTATTGAAACCTTATGTTCAACCCATTGTACCATCGCCTTTGCCTCCTCCTCCGATTATGGTTGATGGGAATTTTGAATTTTAGGTCTCTAGGATTGTGGATTCTCGTCTTGTCCGCGGTTCTCTTCAGTACCTTGTTCATTGGGAGGGTTATGGTCCTGAGGAGAGGATGTGGGTCCCAGTGACGGACATTATGGCCTCTCGTCTCATCAGGGCTTTCCATAGGTCCCATCCTGAGAGGGTGGGCTCTGAGTGTCCGGAGTCCACTCGTAGAGGGAGGGGTACTGTCACAACCAGACAGCTGAGAAGCTCTGACAGAAGCCTTTCAGAACCTCCTCCTTGAGTTTTCTTTGTTGTGCTGTTCAGTTCCTCATCTCGTTAGCCTCTCTCAGCTGTCATGTAGTTGGACTGATTGCTTCCCTTTAAATTCCTCCCCATAATGCATTACTGGGCGGCTTATACTTCTTCCTGGAGTGTGTGTGCATGCTGATCCTGTTTCCCAGTCTGCTATAAAGTTAAGTGCTGTACATTTATCTGTTATTTTCTGTTTGCTGGATCCCAGGTGACCCTGACTCCCTCCGTGTCTGGTGTAGGGAGCCGGTGGTCGTGTCCCCTCACTATTGTAGGGTGTTCAGGGGTTATATAGTCGAGGTACGTGGATATGCAACCATCCACCTTTGGGATCTTTGCAAGTCTCAGGTCTTGTGCAGGGGTCTCCCTTTTGGTTCCTTAGCTTTGGATCCAGTGAGTCATATATGCATGTTGCTTTGTCTTGTTTCCTGTACACCGTCCGTGACACAACCAGAAAGGAGCTATCAACCGCATAGCATGATGGGTGGGACCAGACTAAATAGAGGAGTTGGAATGACCACTTAAGCTAAACCTGAGACAAGAGGTGTGGTCATAACCAGCAACAACACAGAAATAAGTAAAACCAAAGAGACTGTCAGATCACATCACATGCAGCCAGCCTCTTAGATCTTCTGACCTCTGTCACAGGAGAGACCGTGACAGTACCCCCCCCCCCCTTCTACGGGTGACCTCCAGACACCCAGGACCAACTTTATCCGGATGAGCTCTGTGAAAGGCTTTCACCAGACGACTAGCATTAATGTCGACCGCTGGAACCCACATCCTCTCCTCTGGCCCGTCACCCCTCCAGGGAACGAGATACTGGAGGGATCTACGGAGAATTCAGGAGTCAACTTTCCTGGCGATCTGAGATTCCAGATTACCGCCCACCATGACAGGTGCGGGAGGCAAGAAGGACGGTTCAACATATCTCTTCAATGACTTATGAAACACATTATGAATCTTCAAAGCCTAAGGAAGTTCAATACGAAAGGCTACTGGGTTAATAATGGCAGTAAACTTATATGGACCAATAAACCTTGGACCCAACTTCCAAAAAGGTACTTTCAACTTAATGTTTCTTTTGGACAGCCACATAGAATCATCCACTCTTAGGTCCGGACCATTCATACGTCTCTGGTCAGCCATACATTTGTACTTGTTGCCCATTTTTTTCTGATTATTTAGAATTTTCCGCCAAATAGATGACAAAGAAGAGGAAAATTGTTCCTCTTCAGGTATACCGGAAGTCTCCGTACCAGAAAATGTGCCAAATTGCAGGCGGAACCCATATGCCCCCAAAAACGGCGACTTATCAGTAGACTCCTATCTACGGTTATTTATGGCAAACTCGGCTAAAGACAAAAATGAAGACCGCTCCTCCTGGTTCTCCGAGACAAAACATCCCAAATAAGTCTCCAGATTCTGATTAGTGCATTAAGTCTGTCCGTTCGACTGAGGATAGAAGGCCGAAGAGAAGGACAATTGTACCCCCAGACGAGTACAGAACGCCTTGCAGAATTTGGAAACAAACTGAGTCCCCCTATCAGACACCACATCAGAAGGAATACCATGTAATTTCACGATGTTATCAACAAACACTTGTGCGAGAGTTTTAGCATTAGGTAGACCTGGCAATGCTTTAAAGTGCGTCATTTTACTAAAGCGATCAACGACCACCAAAATCACAGTTTTTCCTGAAGAATTAGGTAAATCTGTGATACAATCCATGGATAAATAAGTCCAAGGTTGGGACGGGATGGGCAACGGAAGTAAAGACCTGGAAGGCCGAGTATGTGTGACCTTAGCACGTGCACAAGTACTGCAAGCAGACAAATAGTCCTCAACACACTTAAACAACCCCGGCACCAGAATCTACGAGAGATGAGATCGACAGTGGATCTGCTCCCAGGGTGTCCTAGTGTGAACCGTACAGTGATGTTCCTCAAACACCTTGTGACGTAATTCAGAAGGAACAAACAACTTCCCCCGAGGACAAGAATCCGGTGCATCTCCCTAGGCCTCCAACACCTCTGTCTCAAGGTCAGGATATAGGGCGGATATAACTACCCCTTCAGACAATAGCAGACCAGGATCTTCTGAATCACCTCCCCCCCCTCCCCCAGTAAAGCTACGGGAAAAAGCATCAGAGCTTTACTGGGGGGGGGGGGGGGGGATTCAGAAGATCCTGGTCCAATATTGTCTGAAGGGGTAGTTATATCCGCCCTATATCCCGACCTTGAGACAGAGGTGTTGGAGGCCCAGGGAGATGCACCAGATTCTTGTTCTTAACCCCAGGGTGATAGGTGACGATAAAATTACATCTGGTAAAAAACAACGACCATCATGCCTGCCTTGGGTTCAGTCGTGTAGCCGACTCCAGGTAAGCCAGATTTTTGTGATCAGTAAGCACAGTAATAGGATAAATTGCTCCTTCCAACCAATGACACCACTCCTCAAAAGCCAACTTAATGGCCAGCAACTCTCTATTACCTACGTCATAATTCCTTTCTGCAGCTGAGAGTTTCTTAGAGAAGAATGCACATGTGCGCCATTTACTAGGTGAAGGACCCTGCGACAAGACTGCTCCTACCCCAACCTCAAATGCGTCAACTTCCACAATGAATGGCTGTGACACATTCAGTTACACTAGTATAGGAGCAGAAGCAAAACATTCCTTCACTGCAGAAAAAGCTTGTAATGGTGCATTAGACCAGACTAATACATCCAAACCTTTCCTAGTCATGTCCGTTAAAGGTTTAACCACAGTCGAGTAGTTGAAAATGAATTTACGGTAGTAGTTGGTGAACCCCAATAACCGCATGAGCGCTTTCAGATTTTCGGGTCGATCCCAGTCCAACACAGCACGGATCTTCTCTGGATCCATATGTGAAGATGAGAGTAGGTAACCCAGGAATTGCACTTCCTGTATTGAAAATACACACTTGTCCATCTTAGCATACAATTTATTCTCTCTTAGGATCTGTAACACCTGTCTCACATGATCCTGATGAATCTCCATATCTGGAGAATAAATTGGTATGTCATCCAGATACACAACAACAAACCTCCCCACCAGATGATGAAAGATATTATTAACAAAATGCTGGAAAACCGTAGGAACATTAGTTAACCCAAACGGCATGACCAGACTCTCAAAATGACCCTCTGGGGTATGAAACGCTGTCTTCCATTCACCCCCTTCCTTAATCCTGACCAGATTATACAGTATGCCCCCCTTAGGTCCAACTTGGAGAACACATTGGTACCAACAATCTGGTTAAACAAGTCAGGAATCAAAGGCAGGGGGTACGGATCATGAACTGTAATCCGATTTAGTTCACGACATGTGACATGACCTAAGAGTTCCGTCTTTCTTCTTTACAAAGAAAACCCCTGCTGCCACTGGGGACTTGGAAGGTCTAATATGTCTCTTAGCCAAACTTTCGGCAATATACTCTCGTATGGCCAGTCTTTCGGGTTCAGAAAGGTTATATAACCTAGATTTTGGCAACTTCGCTCCGGGAATAAGATTGATAGGACAATCATATTCCCGGTGTGGGGGTAAACTCTGGCAACCACTCAGAAAATACATCAGAAAAATCTGAAATGAAAGAGGGAACAGCTTTAGTGGTCAAGACAGAAAGAGATATATTAAGACAGTTGTCCATGCAATAATCACTCCAATCGAGAATCTGTCTCGCTTGCCAGTCAATGGTAGGATTATGTTTGGTAACCATGGTAAACCCAGAACCAACGGAGCAGGCAGACCCTCAATTACAAACACAAAATGGATTCCTGATTAAAATCACCCACTCTTAAACGGATGTCCTGCACCATCTATGACAAACATGAGTAAGTGGTGCGGAGTCTATTGCAAACACCTAAATATTTTTCTCTAATGCACTTGTCAACCCATGCATACAGATGAACTGACCATCAACTAGGTTAACCCCTGCCCCACTGTCAATAAACACCTAAATTCCCAGTTTTGGACTCTTGCGCCACCTCGGCAGGCAAGAGAAATCGGGTACTACCAGTAAATAACAAAAGTAAGTTCCCTGACTCCCACCCACACCACCAAGAGTAAGATGGGAATTAAAAGTTTTTTGTTTTTTCACCTTGACGCTGAACGTAAGGACAAACATTAACAAAATGTCTCCTTTTTCCACAGAAAATACTACTCCCTTCTTATGACTAAAACTCTTGCAAGCAGGCCCAGAGGTAGCTCCCTCTAACTGCATAGCTTCGTCACCAGGCATAAACTCAGGAGTCTCTCCACCCAAGGTATCAGAGAAAGCCGCCACGTAGGGCTGAAACGATTCATCGATTTAATCGATGTAATCGAGGCAAAAAAATCCTTGATGCAGGGCATTTAAATCACATGACCACGGAGCGTGAGTGACGTGAAGCTTCTGACTCACCACTCTGTGGCCTCCCGACTCAGCACTGCGCTGCACTGCCCAGGGTCTTGCGTGCACACATCATGAAGACGCGTCTCCTGCGGACTCCATGTGCCAGCGCACGCCGCACTGCCAGGACAGGTCAGTATACAGTTAGCGGTGTGGGGGATCCTGTGATGGCGGGGGGCACCAGTGATTTGGCATGGAGGGCCTGATCTGATGGGAGTGGGGGACATGGTGGATGGCATGGAGGCACTGGGGAAGGGGGACATCATGGCAATCTGGATGGCATGAAGGGGCTAATGGCAGTGCCATCATGGGGGCACTAGGGGACATGGCATGGAGGGGCTGATCTGATTGCACGGAGGCACTGGGGAAGGGGGACATCATGGCAATCTGGATGGCATGGAGGGGCCGATGGCAGTGCCATCATGGGGGCACTGGGGGACATGGCATGAAAGGGCTGATCTGATGGCACTGGGGGAGTGGGGGTCTCGCTCTGATTGCAGCAAGGGAGGGTCTGATGATGGCAGCCTGGGGGTCTGATCATGGAGGCATGGGGGTCTGATTGCGGGCTTGCGGCATGGGGGGACTGATTTGAGGGAAAGGCTGACTGACTTGGGAGGGGTCCTATCAAAATGCTATGTCACTGTGCAGCATTTTTTGTCCGGATCCCCATTACAGTTAATGGACATCCAGCTATGACAGATGCTGCCAGTGAACTCCGGCAGTCTGATCCTCCACCGGAACAAATTGCCGGAGTTCACAACATAACCTTATATACACATTCTGGCAGAAGAACAGCCTGCTGGAGTACACCGTATTGGGTAGAGCCGTATACAACCAGCTATATGCTCTTATTGACTATACTGTGGTCCAAGGCCACCTGGCCATGTTCCGGCATACATGATGGGTATCGTCCAAAGCTTTTTTTTTTTTTTTTTTGTCCGGTCAAAACCCGGCTTGAATGCTGCAACAAGGCCGGACCCCATTACAGTCAATCGCTGCAGCAGCCGGCAGATAATCCAGCTATACCCGATATGGTACATTCTGGCTGTTGACAGAATGTATATTGCAGCTGTGAAAGAAGCCTTGTGTGTGCAATTATGTGCTATACTACTGTAAGAAATAAAAATATTGTTTTTATAAAGAAATACGTTATTTTAAGAAGGTTTTTCTTATTAGAGTACTTGATTAATTGTAAAAATAATCAATAGAATACTCGATTACTAAAATAATTGTTTAGTGCAGCCCTACCGCCACGTTATATGATAGTTCGTCCTGAGAGTGAGGGACCTTAGATCTCTCTCAGGCGTCTATCCATACATACAGCGAGGGACACAGCCGCTTCCAATGACTCAGGTTTTTCGTGAAAGGCCAACGCGTCCTTTAGCCTCTCGGATAATCCCTGACAGAATTGGCTACGGAGAGCTGGATCATTGCACTCCATATCCGTAGCCCGTCTCCTAAATTCAGAGCAATAGATCCCCACAGAACACTGTCCCTGCCGTAAACCAAGTAACTTGGTCTCGGCCAGGGAGATCCGATCCAGGTCATCGTAGATAAGACCTAGCGCTCTGAAAAATTAATCTACCGACCGGAGGGACAGTGATCCGTTCGGTAGAGAAAAAGCCCAAGACTGAGCGACAAGATAATACCCTCTCTTTGACTTTAATCCCCAGATGAGAGCGGACGTAACTTAAAGTAAAATTTCCATGACTCTCTGAACCTAGGTGGTCAGCTATCTCTATAGACAGACCCTGCAATTGTCTAGCCAGTAGAGCGATAGGATCCATAGCCTCACTGACAAACAAAAAATGATGGATTGCAGCGGTTAATAATGTCACGGCGCGGTGTGGGTAGTAAACTCCACACCGAACACAAGAGGGAAGGGAAAAGGTACTAGGCCTGGACACTAGGGAAAGGTCACCACCTAGAGCGGAGTGCAGAAAAGTACGGGCCAGCGGGTGACCACGGAATGGTGAGTTAGCAAGCGCTTCACTCTGTTCCGTAGTCACATGACACAAACGAATCCTCGATGCAAAAAAAATGGCATTGAGGATTTTTTTGTGTCGAATTACTCGATTCAATCGATATTATAACCGAAATACTTCTCAATAACAATGAGAAAATCATGTGTGAGCACCAACTCAATAGATCCGATAAACAACAACAAACATGTACGTAAATCACAAAATATTTTATTAATTCATCACATAAAAGACAAAACCATAGACATAAATAAGCATATGAATAGCAGCAGTAATGTGGCAGCACTGCGAATCAGCGCCCCACCAAGGTTACACAATATGGATCTATCCCCCAAGCGCACATCACCTACTAGTCTGAGTGAGCCACATGGCTGAAGCGAGAAAGGTTATATCATACACAGGCCAGATGGAAATGTGGGCTTTCAGTGATAATACAATGGTTACCATGCTAGCCGTATTATAAGTGTGGATGGATGCAGTGTGTGGATAATTCTCCCCAACAGCAGCTAAATAGTATGCAACATGCATCCAACACATAAAAAATCATAACCAGCATGGGAAACACATATAAGAAAAGGTAGAGGGGAACCAACCTTGGGACCTTGGTGAGCGCACCCCTGACGCGCGTTTCGCTCAGCTTCTTCAGAGTAATCGTTTCAGGCCTAGACCAGACTAAATAGAGGAGTTGGAATGACCACTTAAAGAGGACCTTTCATAGGGTCCAAACATTGCAAGATAATTATCAGGCTACATAGAGCGGCGCCCAGGGAGACAAGAGATGTGGTCATAACCAGCAACAACACTTTGAAACCAAAGAGGCTGTCAGATCATATCACGTGCAGCCAGTCTCTTAGATCTTCTGACCACGACACGGGAGAGACCGTGACAGATAAATATTGTAATGAATGTACACAATGACTCCACCAGCAGACTATTGAGTGCAGCTCTGGAGTATAATATATTGTGTAACTCAGGATCAGTACAGGATATGTAATGTATGTACACAGTGACTCCACCAGCAGAATAGTGAGTGCAGCTCTGGAGTATAATATATGGTGTAACTCAGGATCAGTACAGGATAAGTAAGGTAATGTATGTACACAGTGACTCCACCAGCAGAATAGTGAGTGCAGCTCTGGAGTATAATATATGGTGTAACTCAGGATCAGTACAGGATAAGTAAGGTAATGTATGTACACAGTGACTCCACCAGCAGAATAGTGAGTGCAGCTCTGGAGTATAATACATAATGTAACTCAGGATCAGTACAGGATAAGTAAGGTAATGTATGTACACAGTGACTCCACCAGCAGAATGGTGAGTGCAGCTCTGGAGTATAATACAGAATGTAACTCAGGATAAGTAAAGGATAAGTAATGTAATTTATGTACACAATGACTCACCAACAGAATAGTGAGTGCAGCTCTGGAGTATAATACATGATATAACTCAGGATTAGTAAAGGATGAATAATGTAATTTATGAAGGCTGACTTCACAAGTTATGTTGATTATTTCATATGTAAACTGTAATATGGGTTCTTGAGGTGGATATTCCCTTTAAGGTACACTTTTATGTTGAGTGCACTCTGACACTTTGGATCCCGGTGACTACTCCAGCGTTATATCCGGTCAAATATCAGCGCGTGACGCAGGCAGCCAGCAAGAGCGACTATAGTTCTCTGCAGTCATGCGTATTAGAGACCATCGATCTGCTCGGCACTCGACTGCTAAAAAGAACACTTACATAGCGCATGCGTGGCGGCTTCCTCTTCCTTTCAGCCATCTGAGGTCGCCATGGCTCCTTTGGTCAGTATCGAGCTCATCACGTTGTATCTTCGGCTTGGGCCTTTGTGCGGCCGGTGGCGGCTCCCCAGCTCCTCGCTGCTTTCCTGCGATGCCGTGGCGCTTCCGCAATGAACGCGCTTGACGTTCCGGGAGTGTGACAGCGGAGAAAAGCAGCGTGTGCAGCGTGCGGAGCCGCGGCCTGGGCGCAGCCTGTACCGGGTGCGGGGGGAGGTGGCGGCGGCGGCTGCTAGATGTGTGGGGCCCAAGAGCTGTATGGAATAATGGAAGAAGCGATGTGGCGGGGTAACCGGCAGGGGGGCCCCCGGGGGTCCAGAGGCCTCACCCCCCCCCCAACCCCCATCATGTAATAGAAGTGATAATGTACAGAGCTCCACAGCCAGTCTGAGCTGTGATATACATTATAATGTACAGGGCTCCACAGCCAGTCTGATCTGTTATATACATTATAATGTACAGGGCTCCACAAGCAGTCTGATCTGTTATATACATTATAATGTACAGGGCTCCACAAGCAGTCTGATCTGTTATATACATTATAATGTACAGGGCTCCACAGCCAGTCTGAGCTGTGATATACATTATAATGTACAGGGCTCCACAGCCAGTCTGATCTGTTATATACATTATAATGTACAGGGCTCCACAACCAGTCTGATCTGTGATATACATTATAATGTACAGGGCTCCACAGCCAGTCTGAGCTGTTATATACATTATAATGTACAGGGCTCCACGAGCAGTCTGATCTGTTTATATACATTATAATGTACAGGGCTCCATGAGCAGTCTGATCTGTTATATACATTATAATGTACAGGGCTCCACGAGCAGTGTGAGCTGTTATATACATCATAATGTACAGGGCTCCACAGCCAGTCTGAGCTGTGATATACATTATAATGTACAGGGCTCCACGAGCAGTCTGAGCTGTGATATACATTATAATGTACAGGGCTCCACGAGCAGTCTGATCTGTGATATACATTATAATGTACAGGGCTCCACGAGCAGTCTGATCTGTTATATACATTATAATGTACAGGGCTCCACAACCAGTCTGAGCTGTTATATACATTATAATGTACAGGGCTACACAGCCAGTCTGAGCTGTTATATACATTATAATGTACAGGGCTCCGCGAGCAGTCTGAGCTGTTATATACATTATATTGTACAGGGCTCCGCGAGCAGTCTGAGCTGTTTATATACATTATAATGTACAGGGCTCCACAGCCAGTCTGATCTGTTATAAATCCCGCACTGCCGCAGTTAGGTCCTTGAGGCCTGACCCCTGACTTACATTCCCACCTCCTCTGACCCTCTGCTCACCAATCGGGCGCTGCTGCTTTCCTTGCGCCCGTTTCCCCCCCGACACGCTACATCATCAGTAATGCTACGTGGTGCATGCGTTTATGGAGCCTCAGCCTGCCCTGGAGGACCTCACCCGTACCATGCTAAGCCCACCTGCTGTCCGTAGGCCAGTTGCCCGCTGTATAATGTGCCCTGCTCAGGGCTCATGCTGCCACTGTTACTGCCGCATTGCCACAGTATCCCAGGCCTTTGCACATTGCTATACACATGGGGGTATGTGCAAAGCATTGCAACCTAGTGTCTGTAGTACAGACATGATGATGCATATGCTCTTCCCAGTCTGTACATACCCCCATGTGTATAGTAGGAGTGTACATACTAGGGTATACAGGCTAGTTTTATTAAAAATGTAAATAAGCCCCTCCCTCAATAAAAATGAGTCCCCCTTTTTTCTAAAAAGTAAAAACAAAATAAAAAAATTAACATATTTGATATTGCCGTGTGGGTAACTGTCTGAACGATTTAATTATAATGTTAATGATGCTGTGCAGCAACCGCCGTAAATGTAAAAAAAGTCCAAAATTGCTGCTTTTTGATCACATCACATCCTAGAAAAATGAAATGAATGATTAAAAAGTCACGTATACAGTCTATCCCAAGTACATCCACACCATCGGAACAGGCAGCATAGCGTGTAAGGAGAGCGCTAGCCTCAGCCCTGACCATGTGGACATGTAGTACTTTTATTCAGGCTGCCTCCGCCGGAACGCCGCCCACATTATAGTCAATGGGGACGGAGCGGTAGTCCGGGGGCGCGCATGCACTAGCGGCAGGACGGATCTGACAGGCTGTTCACCCGCCGGAGTCCCTTGCCACTAGTGTGAAACTAGCCTTATAATACTCCACACATTATAATACACAGAGCTGTGTTATAGGCTGATAATCTGCATTAGTAGTCCGGATCAAGGACCTCCAGGTGTTATAGACAGGAACTCCCAGCATCCTCTGTTAGCCTGCCATCTTCAGTAATATTACATCTTTGATAATGAAGACTGCATTTATGCTTGTTTCCCCCCCCCCCCCCCCCCCCATGGCCAAATCTAATTACCGCTTGTTCTTGGCTTCTCTAGAAAAAGTCCACAACCAAGGGCAGCAAGAAGAAGAAGCAGCTGCTGAAGTTCACCTTGGACTGCACACACCCTGTGGAAGATGGCATCATGGATGCTGCTAACTTTGTGAGTACGGCTTGTGCCCAAAGAATGCCTAAAAGACCTTTCTGCTTGCTGTCAGTGAAAGAACAAATTTACTTTCGCACCCTGTGCCGGTCCTGCTCTTGGCTCAGCAGGGGACAGTTGCATCCAGTCTAGCTAAGCAGCCTGATACATTGTAGCAAATCACCAGAGATTTGTGCAGAGGCTGCCAGAGCACTGTCTAGGCTGGATACAAGTGTATTTGCCCCTCAGAATACCACAGGAGTGTCCCCATTCACTGACAGCATGCAGAATTGTCAAAATGGATGCGTATTAGGGAATGGGAGGTCTGCGATAGATAAGACGTGCTGTTTGTTTGAATCTCCCGTAATCCGTGCTGGCGTGTCAGCCTCCATGTACATGATCATACTAAGCTTTACTGGTGGTCTCTGTATGGGACATCTGCAGCTGTCTTCTGTGCACACATCTCCGAGGGTGATTCTTACCCTTCATCCTCTAGAGGGACTGGTCCATAAGGAAGTCATGGAGGGTACCCCCTAAACTGCTGCTTACAAGCCTCGGCTGTGGTAGACTCAAGCTGCCCATGTATTTGTATGGACAGTCTGAACGGCCCCCATGTAATACTGCTGGTACAGCTTTGTAGTGTCCACAGGGATTGTACCTTCCCTTCTCCTACATTGTAAATGGGGACGGGGTAGCTCTTCCTCTTCTGCTCCCTCGGGCTCTGCATTGCTGTCCAATTCTGAATCTTCATAATCCATTACAGGAGCAGTTCTTGCACGATCGCATCAAAGTGAATGGGAAGGTTGGCAACCTAGGTGGTGGTGTTGTCACCATCGAAAGAAGCAAGAGCAAAATCACAGTGACGTCAGAAGTACCATTTTCCAAGAGGTGAGTGATTTGAAGAGCAGGCCTTCTCTATTTTCATGAGGTTCCTGGTGGTGTATCAGCATCTCATTATTGAATATACACTGCTGATACATATTCAGAGGTCGCGCTATATTTTTTCCGGAAGAATAAAAATACTCCCCTTACCATTTTTGAGGAGTATTTTTAGGCGAGGAGGAGTACGAAATTTGCAGTAATAGAAATAACTAATACATAGGCCTACATAATGTTAAGGGCTTGTCCACATCTGCATTGTACGGGGCTCTGTCGCAGATTCTGTCAAAGACTGGACAAAAAAGCCTTGCATGCAGGATCTTGAACAAAAACTGAATGGACTCCATAATAGTCAACGGATTCTGTTTAGTTTTGGTTGGGTCAGTAATGTCCGATCCAGCACTTGGGTTATTTTCGTTGTTCTGCTCATCTAACGGAGCAGAACAACAGAAATAAATAGTGGTTGTGTGAACGTGCCCACAGAGGTGGGTATTTATGCCAGGGTACTATTACTTGTTACGGCAGGCAATTATAGCAAAGTGATAAAGTACAGTTCAAAAAACTGAAAAAGTAGTCTGCAACAGCCCTCTGGTTATAGGTGGCATACAGCTGCATGTAGGTCTATGGGAGCTACAGGCAGGGTTTCATTAGCACTGGGGCCCTGTCCTTGTCCAAACCAGTGGATCCTATGACATGTCCCACGGGAGTGAAGCAGAGCTTTACTTCCAGCCTAAGTACTTCAGAAAGAAGAGGGTTGTGGAATCCGCACGCCTTTTGATCGTGGGTGCTCGTGGAAGACTTCAGTCTAGTAATGATTTAGATAATCCACGGCACACCAATATCGTTTTGCTTGCAGTTTATTTTGATTAAACAAATTCCATTCTCAATTATTATACATAAAGCAATTCAGGCCATAATGTGTCCCAACGTTTCGGTCTTAGACCTTTCTCAAGGGATCTGAAGCCATCATATAGGACACCTCCAATTCAAGCGTCCTATATGATGGCTTCAGATCCCTTGAGAAAGGTCTAACAAGACCGAAACGTTGGGACACATTATGGCCTGAATTGCTTTATGTATAATAATTGAGAATGGCGCGATAAGTCATATAATGACACTGTTTGTATTGGTGTGCTGTGGATTATCTAAATAAGTACTTCAGAAAGGCCTGAGAGCCACAGCAGGGCACAGACCTTCCTGCCAATGCCTGACTTTCACAAACCCCACTTAACACTACATGTACAGAACAGGGCAACTTCAGAACACCCATACTGGAGGCTGCAGTGCCACAGCTCCTTCTGTGCCCATACACCATGGATGAATACACACACTGTAGAGATGACAGCTGGTGCACCCTTACCCACAGCGCCTCTCACCGCAGGAGAAGAGGCGTTAACTTACTGGGCTATTCCTGAGCAGGAAATTGGCCCAGGTTTTGACTGAGATAGAGCAATACCTTTGTCACTCAGTCACAGGTTGAAAAGCGCGGCACAGTCCGGTATTATACAAGTTCCCAGCATCCGGTAATCCTCAGAACATTCTTTTGGCGCATTGTCAGTGGCACACATTGTAGAGAAGATACCTGGTGCCCCCCCTACAGTGCGTCTCACCGCAAAAGAAGAGGAGCTAACTTACTGGGCTCATCCTGAGCAGGAGCTGGGACCGGAGGACGAACAATGCTCTAGTTTCTGCGCATGGTGCTGTGCAGATGGTGTGCACATATAGATGGATCGCTCGCTGCAGCTTTACAGTAGCGAGCCAAATGGTCAGCAGCCTGCTTAAAGCAACCAATAACAAAGCTTCTTGCTGTTAGGAGCTTTGTTATTGGTTGTCAGGCACAGGCAGCATCACTGCGCTGCCTGTACCGTTCACTGCGCACCCTGAGCTGCTGAATGTAGGGGAAAAGTCTAAGGCGTATTGGTACGCCTTAGACCAGGCATCTTCAAACTGCGGCTTTCCAGCTGTTGTAAAACTACAACTCCCACAATGCCCTGCTGTAGGCTGATACCTGTAGGCTGTTCGGGCATGCTGGGAGTTGTAGTTTTGCAACAGCTGGAGGGCCGCAGTTTAAGGATGCCTGCCTTAGACTTTTTTCAAGGAGTAAAATGGTCTGAACAGGCGTCTGACGCTTGTACAGGTGTTAATGCGACCTCTGCCCATATTATACATGTACTTGTTCTGGATAGTTTTCCGTCCGGACACGATGCATGCGCACATTATATACAACACACATCCTTCGCTGGTCACATGGTGATATCACACAGGTTCTTCTCCGCTGTACAGCTAGCCGGCAGAGTGTAAATAGGGGGGGGGGGGGCATGGCAACTATGTGGTCTGCTTTCATTGGGAGTATGCAACTGGCTCTCTCATCCAGTAAAGCGCTGTATTGCGACTTGTGCGTCTTTTTTTACGGTAGTAGCTCTTAGCATTTTTGAGTATTTTTTATTCGAGGAGTATGAAATTTCAAATTCAAATATCTGACATTATACATTAAACATAACGCCACAGCCACCATAACAGAGCCATACACAGTGCTGCCTAGCAGAGCTTAGCCACTGAGCCACTTCACTGGCAATATTGGTGAAGTTAGCAAAGCCACAGCACATGTGTCCTCTACAGTGCCCTAAGTGGTGTGGGAAATGCCCTGCAGCCTGCCCAAATTACTAGCAGCCTCCTTACTAATAACAAAGCACGATATGCTCTGTACTATATGCACACTCAATTCAGAGCTCTGCTGTATAGACATTACATACACAGCTCTACTATGTACACATTACGAACGCAGCTCCACTTTATGCTCAATACACAGATAGCTGCACTATATGTACATTACATAAACGGCTCTACTCAATAGCCTGTTTTATGCACTTTTGCCAAAACGGCGGCTCAGATGCGGACCCAAACAACGGCCCTGTGCATGAGGCCTAAGGGTGGCGCATTTCCTCTCACTGAGGGATTAGTGGTGTGGTGTTTGTTGTTGTTTTTTTATGAGGACTTCCTGTATTTAGTTTGAGTGCATTATAAAATAAATCTTTCTTTTAATAGGTACTTAAAATACTTGACCAAGAAATACCTGAAGAAGAACAGCCTGCGAGATTGGCTGCGCGTGGTTGCCAACAGTAAGGAAAGCTATGAATTAAGATATTTCCAGATCAACCAGGATGAGGAGGAGGAAGAGGACGAAGATTAAACTTTTAGATCTGGATATGTTTTGTATTACCCACAATAAACATGGGAACTCATTGGTTTCTTTCAGTATTTTTTATTTTTTAACCTTTTACAACATTTTCATCACACTAAGGACTGATGCACACCGTATGTCGACTGAGCCCATATTGCGGCCTGTTCACTTGCGGACCCACGGGCAATTTGAGGTCCGCAGCACAGGCCTGACTGGCACACAGTCGCGTGCTTGAGCCCTATTCCATTGCTGCCCATTTCCCCAGAAGAAGCCAGAATACTGGCGAAACATGTCGGGGGCAGTTGTAGTTTTTTATGTCAGTCTCCTTCTTCACAGTGAACAAGCTGTGGTTAGTCCGGACGGACTAGACTTCAATAGTGTGATCATTCAAACAATGATGTCATATACGTTATCTATCAGTGACCACCAATAGTTTGTAGTGCTTCTAGCCTGTCAGCCTCTAGCCGATCTGCTGTGTGTATGGGTGCAACTTGCATTTCCTTGACAGTGGGGTGAGGCCTTTAGGTCCCCACTGCTTTACACTGCCAAACTGACAGCAGTATAGAGCTAGTAACAGCCCTACAAACGGCGACACTGTAGTATCTTGTATACCTAGTGAGAGGGTGGGAGTTAGTGCACTCTCCCGCATCCTCCTCACTGTAGTATCCTAACTTCCTGCTAAAGTGGGGACTGTAATTTTAATTTGGTTTGCAGGAATAACTAATAAAGATAAGCAATATATTCACCTATCTACTGACATTCAGGTTTTAGTACATATAGTAATAAAAGTGAAGTTTTAAATTATACCTGGGTCAAGATAGATCTTACTGCCTAGTTAGGCATTAGTTAATACAGTTGAGCCCTAAGCATCACTAAAATTTGCGAAAAAGTATTGTATTTATTGTAGTCGCAGAAGTAGTTCCGGCTAAGGGCGCATTCAGATGGCCGTGTGAATAATTCTGCCGCCGTTCCGCAATTTTGCAGAATGGGTGCGGACCCATTCATTTCAATAGGGCCACAAAGGATGCAGACAGCATCCGTGGTTCCGCTCCACGTAAGTGAGAGAACATGTCCTATTCTTGTCCGCAGTCGTCTGAATGGGCCCTAAGTGGGCCTGTATTTATATATTAGGGAATTCTTTGAACAGCAATTTTCAAGTAAAGCATTGTCACTGCTCCCTTACTAAAAGTTGCTAAATCTAACTTGGTGCCTGGTGGTATGGAAATCCAAGTATTGCTGCAGGCATGGGGCAAAAAAATCTTATTTTCAGACCGGGTCCTTAAATATATCTTTTAGTCTGGTCCTTGTAGTCTGTGGTGGGCAGCCTAAAGTTGACACAGCCTATGGGTTGCTTGTTGCACCCTGCTGTGAAATAACTGCCTGCTTGTTGTGTTTTTTTTTTGTTTTTTTTAGTCAAATAATTTGACATCTCTGATCCTGGTTCTTTTGCAGTTCAGGTGATGTGAGATTATTGGAAATTTACCGCAAGATTATTGATTGAATTAAATTCCGTATTCTCTACCAATGCCCTGTAATCCCTATGCATATAACCTGATGTGACACTGTTATTCTTACATCAGTTGCTGTTGATCTTAGGCTCTGTTCATCTTCGTTCTCGGCCGTGCCCCCACCGCTTTGACTGACAGGAACATGCAGTGAAGATGTATTCATGCCTGGTCCTGAAGTTTCACAATGGCGCATTTGGCACCAAGGTACTAATTTGCGGGTTATTCCCAGAATTAGGAAATGGATAAAGATGGGAGCAAAGAACATTAGTGTGCTAACAAGCGCACATCAGATGGATTCATATGAAAGTATGAAGTGACAGATTCCCATTAAAGCCAAGATTTCTATGACCTTTAAAGGAGTTATGCCCATGATTAATGTAATAAAAATCAGACATCATGTAGTATTTGACAATCTCTTTCTAACCAGGCTAGAACCAAGCCTGTACCTCGCATGGATCCAGAAACCTACCCAGCCATTACTCTGCTTAATTCTCTTCAGGCTAGCAGCTCAGGAGGCATGTCCTTTCTACTGCAGCTTTCTCCCTATAAAACCCTGCCAACAGCATATCTGCAAAACGCAGGCAGTTGCAGTGTTCACCCCGCATCATGGTGCACACCTACTGACTTCCATGGGTCTAAAATCGTCATGTTGCAGACAAAGAGGATGTTTTATCTTTTGCGGCATGTCTGCTTGGACACAGCAGCCCTTGCATGTGCTTACCAGGTCCACGTGGCCATGTTGCAAAAGGACATGTTCTATCTAGAGTTGTTGCGATACCAAATTTTTGATACCATAAAAAAGTATTGCGATACTCGATACCACGTGAAAAAAATAAAAGCAACATGTATTCCGCATTTTGAAAAAAATGGCGAATCGCGCAGTTTTTTTCTTTTTTTTGTCCAGGCGTTCACCGCATAATTTTTTAAAATATTTTAATAGTTTGGACTTTTCGGACGTGGCGATATGTGATATGTTTATTGTTTATATATTTTAGATGTAAAATTGGGAAAGGGGAAAATTGGGATTTATACTTAATAATTTTTTTTTATTTAATAACTATTAGCCCCCTTAGGGCCTAGAACCTGGGATCTTTTCATCCCTTGTCCTGTTCACCCTAACAGATCTCTATTAGGGTGAATAGGATCTCGCACTCTCCCTGCTACCCTGTGCATAGTACACACAGCAGCAGGGAGATTACCATGGAGGGCTTCAGTAGCGTCCTGGCTGCCATGGTAACCGATTGGAGCCCCAGGATTACACTGATGGGGCTCTGATCAGAAGCTGCCACTGCCGCCAATGAGAAGGGGAGGGGGCCCTGTTGCCACTGCCACCAATGATTTTTTTACTGGGGGGGTTGAGGGGATCGGGCGCACTGCGCCACCAATAATTAACCTTTTAATAAAAGAGGCGGGTGCCGACTATGTGATTCTGCAGCCGGCACCTGCCTCCTGTATTAAAAGTTAAAGGCGACCTTTCATGGGTCCAAACTTTAAGTAGCAGGCTACATAGAGCTAATATATTACTATCGGAGCAATGGGGGGGTGGGAGACAATTTCTCTCCTGGGCGTCCCTTCTCCCTGTGATGTTCTGCGCTGCGATTGGACAGCGCTACAGCCAGGGAGAAGGAACTCCCAGGAGAGAAGCTGATGTCTCCTCCCCATTGCTCCGATAGTAGTAATTAGCATACGGAGCCGTGAACGGAGTGGTGCCCAGATATAATAGTAAGTGCAGGGAGATCCCGCTCGTGTTCTGTGATACTAGAATGCGCAGCCCAGTATCGAAAAATGGAAATCCGGGTATCGTATCGATACGGGACAAAAGTATCGAAACTTCGATACTCGCAACAACCCTAGTTCTATCTTTATCTGTAAACTGATTTCCAATATACAGTCGAATCGCATTCTGGCCTTCATCTAATATCCACTATGTGCAGCATGGAGTCAATAAGGTCTTGGCTGGTTGTCACAGGTAACTGGAGCCATGCTAACTGTAGTGCATCCTACAGCTGCTGGAGGGTGTGTTGGGAGTATACATAGGGTGAACACAACCATCGAGGTGGTCCCACAGAAGCTGAATTAGGTTTGAGTCTGGGGAATTGGTGGGCCAGGGTAGTACTTGGAAGTTTTGGTGATGCTCTTCTATTTGTGTGACATGTCGCATTGTCTTGCTGGGAGATCCCATTTGCCCCAGGGAAGAAAGCATGTGTTGTTGTTTGTGAGCTGCAAGGATGGATTCATACCCAAATTGGTTTATAGTGCCTTTGACATAGATGAGCAGGCCCAGAAAATGCCACGAAAACATTCCCCAGACCATAACGCTGCCACCACCAGCTTGTGTTCCTCCAGCAATGGTTGCAGGGTGTTTGTTCTCTGATGTTTCTCGCCTGGCATGCCAATGTCCATCCAATCGATGAAGCAGAAAATGTGACTCATTGGAGAAGGTAACCCTTTGCCAATCGGTGGAGGTTCAGTTCTGATACTGCTGCAGAAATTGAAGCCTTTTCTGCCAATGCAACTTCAGCAGAGGTGCGGTGACCATTCTTCTGCTTCAGAGCCCCATACGCAGTAACGTTTTGCTGAACTGTTTTTAGACACACATCTGGTGGCTCCGTGGTTCATTTTGGCGGTGAGCTGCTCCATTGTAGCGTTTTGGTCTGCTCTCACACACCTTTGTAGCTAACATTCACATCAATGGCACATGGTGCTCTGCAGTTTCCGCGTTGCTTATTCACAATGGTGCAATTTGACCACTTACCATACCCTTTCACCACAGCAGCACCTGAACTGTTCACACACCACACAGAAATACTGCCACCTTTGCCCCAAAAGCCAATAATCATTCCTTATTACAACTTTGATAAATCACTCGTGACAGGAATGAGAGATGTGTGCAGATAACCTATCACACACCTTACATACCTGCCAAGCCCTCTCACAAAACGTCACTTCCGTCATGAGCTACTTGCTGATGATGTTGAAAGTAGGAAATGGTCATAATAATTGACTGTATTACCTTCATGATAAATTCCCTCCAATGACTTCAATGTGTTCATGAGTGTTCTTCGGGCAGGATTTCATTTGCTTGAGTAGCTTTTGACAAAGGACAAGAACTGCCTTTTTGGAGATGTCTTTGGTCACTCTACAAATGGGCAACTATACAGGGGCCTCTTAATACCAGTAAATTGAAATCATTGAAAGGTTACTTTATTTCAGCAATTCAATTAAAAAGTGAAATATATATAATATAGATTTATTACACACAGAGTGATCTATTTCAAGAGTTTATTTTAATGTTGATGATTACAGCTAATACAAACACAAAGGTCAGTATCTCAGAAAATTAGAATATTGTGGAAAAATTCAATATGGTAGACTCATGGTGTCGTACCGTAATCAGCTAATCAACACAAAACATCTGCAAAGATTTCCAACCTCCACAAGGAGGATAAGCCACAAAAGGTGATTGGTAAAGAAGCTGGCTGTTCATAGTGCTGAATCCAAGCATATAAATGAAAGGTTGAGTGGAAGGAAAAAATGTGGTAGAAAAAGGTGCACAAGTAACGGATAACCACAGCCTTCAAAGGATTGTCAAGAAAGTCATTCAAGAATTTGGGGGAGATTCACAAGGACTGGACTACGGCTGGAGTCAGTGCTTCAAAAGCCACCCCACACAGACGTATTCAGGACATGGGCTACATCTGTCACATTCTTTTCCATTTCATCCACCATGACGGCCCACATTGAGATTGACCCTTGACCTCTGTAGGGGCAGGAACACATAGAGAGTTTAAGAACCTCCACCTCCTCAGTGCTTTCCTGCCCCTACAGGGGCCAACACGTGGAGAGGATCCTCCTTAAGGAGGATAACATCTTTATTCTTTTGCAGGTTTCTCCAGCTGGCCTCCCATGGGCTAAGGCTGGCCAGCTTGGAGCATCAAGGACCCTCGTCTTGGCCTATGCCGAGGCCTGCGGTCCTCCCCATACCTCTTGTACTTCCTTCCCTTCTTGGGGAAGCAGTCGGGGGTGCCGGCTTCACTGGCACGCGCTGCGCTCGGCGTCCCTTCCTTCTGGAGGCGGGCCGAGCGCTTGTGACCGGCAGGGGGAGCGCATGAAGCGCTTCAGGAGGCAGGCCGGGCGTCGCACGGATCCTCTAATAGGCTGGTGCGGCACCGGCTCTTGCCGTCACCAGGGCGCAGCTAGATGACGTCAGACGCCGGGATCTTTAAAAAAGAAAAAGACCGCGTTTCCCTCCGGCCCTTCGCCTGCTGCACCGCGATGTCTGAGACACCTGCTCCCCGCCAGGAAGGCCCTGATCCTACTGCCGTCAGTACCGTGAGTCCCCTTCTGGGGGGTGTATATTTCAGATTCTTGTCTTGAAATTCTAATTGTGGCATATCTGGTTGCTTCCTCACTCCAGGGCAGCAAGGAGTCAAAGTCAAAAACTAAGCTCTTAAAATGCTGCGCTTGTTCCAAGCGTCTCCCTGAGAACTACAAAAAAAGGTTGTGCAAATCTTGCACAACGGAAATATGGAAGGAAGAACAACCAGATATACTCTCTGAGATGAAGTCTTTTATTGCGGACGAAATTAAGTCTTCTTTAGCTACCTTGTCTGCCCCCGCTAGTAACCCCAACCCCTCTAAGAAACGCAAATTGTCCGCTATCTCCTCTTCTGATGGTGAAGACGTTGAAGTGGCCTCCGCCTCATCCAGACAATTTCCTAATGAGGAACCCTTGTCTGACGGGGAAATTCTGGACGAGGATAAAAAATATTTTTTCTCCGCTGACGAAATGGAGGAGCTGCTGAGAGCAGTCAGATCCACAATGGGAATCGAAGATACCCCTAAACCCCGTACGGTACAGGATGAAATGTTTGGGGGTCTTAGATCTAAATCTTCTATAGTTTTCCCCATCAATGAGAATATAAAAGAGATCATAATGGAAGAGTGGTCAGACCCGGAGAAAAGATTAGGCGTTCCCAAAGAGTTCAGAAACAGACTCTGCTTTGACCCGGCTGAAAGCAAACTATACAATCAGACCCCTAAAGTCGATTTACAGGTGGCCAAGGTAGTAAAGAAGACCGCCCTACCCTTTGAAGACTCCTCACAGTTGGGCGATCCTATGGATAGAAAGGCAGATGGGCTCCTAAAAAAATCCTGGGAATCAGCTATGTTCGGGGTCAAAACTAACATTGCGGGAAGCAAGTAAGTCTAGACAGGACTTTCCGGATTCCACAGGCCGTAAAAACAGATCTAGATTGGTGGAAAGAAAGAAGAAGACTGCTCGGAGGCCTACAGTGGCAGAACCATCCGGCCGTTCAGGTAATCACGGACGCAAGCCTCGGAGGCTGGGGAGCAAAGATAGGAGATCATCTTCTGCAGGGTACCTGGCCAGCCGAGATAAGAGTCAGATCCTCAAACTACAGAGAGCTGTACGCGGTCCTGGAAGCGTTCTTAAGGGGAGAGAGTCTTTTAAAAGGGCGACACCTAAGAATAATGTCCGACAACACCACAACGGTGGCTTATCTGCGACACCAAGGAGGGACAAGGTCACGGCCTCTGGGTTCGATAGCAAGAAGAATCTTCTCCTGGGCAGAAGAGAACGTTTTATCTCTCTCCGCCATCCACCTAAGGGGCTGCGAAAACACGATAGCAGACTTCCTGAGCAGAGAGACAATAGATCCAGGGGAATGGTCTCCGAACAGGGATATCTTCCAGAAGATCTCGGAAAGATGGGGCCGTCCGGAGGTAGACTTATTCGCCTCCAGAAAAAATACGCAGGTGGAATGCTTCTGCTCCCTAAACCTAGAGGACAGACCCTGGGCAATCGATGCCCTGTCAATACATTGGAATTGGAAACTGGCCTACGCCTTTCCCCCAATACCTCTTTTACCCCGGGTTATCCAGAAGCTCCTAGGGGAACCAACTACTCTTATCCTAATAGCCCCTCTATGGCCAAAGAGGAGTTGGTTCTCCACTCTAAAACAGCTATCGCTGGAAGATCCGTGGGAGATCCCTTTCCAGAGGGACATTCTAGTCCAGGGCCCTCTTCTTCATCCAGACCCTGGGATATTCAAGCTGTCAGCCTGGATCCTGAGAGCGAGACGTTGAGAAGCAGGGGTCTTTCGGAAAAGGTGATACTTACCCTAAGGGCTAGTAGGAAAAAGGTGACTTCCTCCATCTACCTAAAGATCTGGAAGAGATACTGTTCTTGGTTAGGAGTTGAGCGCCCAGACACCTCCTCTCCTCCCATCAATAGGATCTTGGACTTTCTACAGTGCGGCTTGGAATTAGGCCTAAGACCTAGTACTCTGAAAGTCCAAGTTTCTGCTCTCAGCTCTTTCTACGACTGCAGCCTAGCTAATCACAGATGGATCAGGAGGTTCTTTAGAGCGGTTTCAAGATTGAGACCCTCTCTGAGATCCAGAGCTCCTACTTGGGACCTTAACATCGTCCTAGAGGGCCTAACAAAACCTCCCTTTGTACCATTGTCAGAAATCTCTTTAAAACACCTTTCCCTGAAGACTGCCTTTCTGATTGCAATCACCTCAGCCAGACGTATTGGAGATATCCAGGCCCTTTCTTGTAGAGAACCCTACCTCCAGATCAGCAAAGATCACATCCGTCTAACTCTCGATCCAGGTTTTCTCCCTAAAGTAGTCTCCTCTTTTCATCGAGAACAGGAGATCTTCCTACCCTCTATCCCTAAATCCGAGTATTCAGGGTCTAGTGATAATTTACATCTCTTAGATGTCAGGGATACAGTTATCCATTACCTGGATTCTACCAAAGATTTTAGGATTGATAACAATCTCCTTATTCAGTTTTCAGGGAAAAATAAGGGAAAGAAATTAGCTAGGTCTTCCATAGCCAGATGGATCAAATCCACCATTGAATGCTGTTACAGGATTCAGAACAAGCCCAGTCCTGATAATGTTAAGGCCCACTCTACTAGGGCCACTGCCTCCTCTTGGGCTGAGAAAGGAGGAGTCTCGCTGGACCAGATCTGTAAAGCCACAACCTGGTCAAGCGCTAATACCTTTGTAAAACATTATCGTCTTAATCTTCCGGATTCGAATGAAGCTCTTTTCGGCCGGAGGGTTTTACAGGCGATATCCCCACCCTCTTAGTTATCTGATATATCTCAATGTGGGCCGTCATGGTGGATGAAATGGAAAAACCGCAATTAGACTTACCGGTCATTCCGTTTCCTTGAATCCACCATGACTGCCCATACTATTCCCCTTCCCAAAAAAAAAAAATGTTTTCCAAAAAAAATAAAAAATATATATATATAAAAAAAAAAAAAAAGAATACTTATATATATATATATATATATATATATATATTTATATATACATACTTAAGATAAATAGGAGTTTAAGGGTATGAGTCAATATCCTTTTACTTTTGTTCCACCTTTCGGGTAATTGTAAAGCACTGAGGAGGTGGAGGGGTGGAGGGGTTCTTAAACTCTCTATGTGTTCCTGCCCCTACAGAGGTCAAGGGTCAATCTCAATGTGGGCCGTCATGGTGGATTCAAGAAAACGGAATTACCGGTAAGTCTAATTGCGTTTTTTTTTTCAAGCAGCTTATGGCCCAGAGAATACGTCAGAAGCGTCTTACCTGGGCTAAGGAGAAAAGGACTGGACTGTTGCTCAGTGGTCCAAAGTCCTGCTTTTAGATGAAAGTAAGTTTGCATTTCATTTGGAAGCCAAGGTCCCAGACTCTGGAGGAAGAGTGGAGATGCACACAATCCAAGTTGCTTGAGGTCCAGTGTGAAGTTTCCACAGTCAGTGATGGTTTGGGGAGCCATATCATCTGCTGGTGTTGGATCACTTTTATATCAAGTCCAAAATCAGCACAGCCGTCTACCAGGAATATTAGAGCACTTCATGCTTCCCTCTGCTGACAAGCTTTATGGAGGCACTGATTTAATTTTCCAACAAGCAGCGTTTTGGTGTCCGTCTCCAAAGCGAAATGGGGACTGAACTGATGCAAACTGATGCATTCTGAGCTGATCCTTTTCCATTTAGAATGCAAACTGATCAGTTTTGGACTGCTTGTGAGATCCCTAAACGGATCTCACAAACGGAAAGCCAAAACGCGAGTGTGAAAGTAGACTAATGAAAACCTACAGGTGAAACTCGAAAAATTTGAATATTGTGCAAAGTTCATATATTTTAGTAATGCAACTTAAAAGGTAAAACTAACATATGAGATAGACTCATCAGAATTAGCTTTATTCGCCAAACACGACACAGTCGATCATGCTCGGAATTGGGTTAGGCACAGGTACAGGCATAGTACTAGGGGGTGGAAGGGGGGGGGGTTATGCAATGGGCACATTAGGGGCGAGAGATTATGGGCGGGAGATGGGGCGTGATGAGTTCAGCAGTCTGACGGCCGTTAGGAAGAAAGTGTTCAGCCTCCTCGATGTCCTTGCAGGGATGGCCTGATACCTGCGGCTGGACTTTAGACGTCTGAAGAGATGATGGCCCGGATGGGAGTGGTCATTGAATATTTTCAGAGCCCTGAAGCGCAGTCTGTTGGAGAAGATAGAGTCAAGGGGTGGTAGTGGCAGTCGAGTAGTTCTCTCCGCTGAGCTGATGACCCTTTGTAGTTTGCGCTTGTCACTGGCTGATGAGCCGGCATACCACACCAGAAGGGACGAGCAGAATAACGACTCGATGGTACAGGAGTAGAAGGACTTCAGTAGGTCCTGAGCCATGCCGAACTTCCTCAGTTGTCGAAGGAAATAGAGCCGCTGGTGAGCCTTCTTTATGATGGACGAGATGTTGGGACGCCAGGATAGGTCCTCAGAGATTGTCGTGCCTAGGAGGCGGGCACTGGGTACCCTTGCGACTTCTGATCTGTAAATATAAGTCGGGGGGGGGGACTACCCTTCCCTTCCTGAAGTCGACAACCAGCTCGACCGTCTTTGTGGCGTTTAGGACCAGATTGTGCGCGCCGCACCAGTTGCTGACCCTGTCAATTTCCTTACGGTAGGCCTGCTCATCGCTGTCGCTAATCAGGCCCACGAGTGTGGTGTCATCTGCGAACTTGATGACTTTAACTGAGGCCTCCTCCGATCTGCACTCATTCGTGTACAGAGAGAACAGGAACGGCGATAGTACACATCCCTGAGCGGCGCCAGTGTTGTTGACCCTCGGTTTGGAGGTCAGATTACCTAATCTGACGACCTGGGACCTGTTAGTGAGAAAGTCCATGATCCAATGTCGTAGTGTTGGGTGGACATCAAGTGCCGTAAGGTTCCTCTGCAGGATGCTGGGGGAGATGGTATTAAAAGCCGAGCTGAAGTCTAGAAGGAGGATTCTCGCGTATGTGTTGGGTTTGTCGAGGTGTTCAGTGACGTATTCTAGGCACATGTTAATCGCATCGTCAGTGGATCTGTTTGCCCTGTAGGCGAATTGCAGAGGGTCCAGCCGGTCCAGAGTGGCGGTCTTCAGGATGGAGAGGACCACCTTCTCTAGGATCTTCATGACCACTGAAGTCAGAGCCACGGGCCGGAAGTTGTTTAGATCAGAAACACCCTGTTTCTTCGGCACAGGGATGATAGTTGAGATCTTAAAGCAGGCGGGGACATGTCCCTCCTTAAGGGATCTGTCAAAGATTTGGGTGAGGGCCGGGGCCAGTTGGACTGAGCAATATTTCAGGCATGCAGGAGTGACACCATCGGGACCAGGGTCTTTTCTCGCATTTAGCTTGGACAGCAGGGTGCGAACCGTGTCACATTCACTGTAGGTGGATCAGCGAAATCAGCGAGCGGGCCAGATAATGTGGCAGCCGGGACTGGGGTGCCCACTCTGGGGGGCATTGTCCGAGTTACATCACCCTCGGTCGAGGTCTCGAATCTGCAGTAGAACCTGCCCAGCTCCTCTGCCAGCGCCTGACGAGGGGTGGTTATCGCCGGGGGGGTTTGTAGTTGGTCGCGGACCTAAGGCCCTTCCAGACCGCCCTCCGGTCGTTTGAGTGCAAAGAATGGTGGATGCGTTTCGCGTATGCCCGTTTCGCCGCACGCAGTTCCCGATTAAGGCAGTTTTTGGCCAGTCTGTATTCTAATTGATTACCGGATTTATGCGCGGTTTCCTTGTGCCTGCGTAGTTGTTTGAGCTTGTTTGTGAACCACGGTTTGTCATTTGGGTAAATCGTGTAAGATCTTGAGGGGACGCAGGAGTCTTCGCAGAAACTGATGTACGAGGAGACAACATCCGCCCAGGTGTCCAGGTCATTCTCTTCTAGGGCTCCACAGTCTGTGCAGTCAAAACAGGCCTGTAGTTGTAGCTTGGCCTCCTCGGACCACACTCTGGAAGTTCTACGGATCGGTTTCGATGACTCTAGGCGACGTCTGTAGGAGGGGACCAGATGGACAAGGCAGTGGTCGGATGAGCCTAATGCGGCTCTCGGGACGGCTTTGTACGCTTTCCTTAGAGGCGTGTAACAATGATCCAAGGTGTTCGAGAGTCTCGTGGGACAATCAATGTGCTGGGAGTAGCGTGGTAGGACATGATGGAGGTCCGCTTTATTAAAATCACCCAACACGATGAACAGTGAGCCAGGAAGGGCCGACTCCCAGGTTGTGATGGTATCGCTGAGGGCCTGTAGGGCATTACCGGTGTCAGCGTCGGGGGGGGGATGTAAACACCCACCAGCACGTACGAAGAGAACTCCCTTGGCGAGTAGGCCGGCCTGCAGTTGATGAGGAGCGCCTCAAGGTTCGCAGTGCATATCCGTTCTAAGAGGGAGACATTAGGGCACCAGGTAGCACTGATGTAGAAGCAGATGTCGCCGCCTTTGGACTTCCCCGAAAGGGATTTGCATTACATGCAAAGTGAGATATTTCAAGCCTTTATTTGTTATAATTTGGATGATTATGGTTTACAGCTTATGAAACCCCAAAGTCACAATTTTGAGGTACCCTTTGCTCAGGGGGTATGGATTAATTTGCTGACTAGAGTGTGACACTTTGAGCCGAGAATATTGAACCTTTTCACAAAATTCTAATTTTAAGCTGCATTAATGCAATTCCTTTTAATTTGCATTGCTGAAATAAATGGACTTTTGCACGATATTCAAATTTTTCGGGTTTAACCTGTAAACGTCAGTTTCTCCGAAAATTAGAATATTGTGAAAAAGTTTAATATCTCCGACTCATGGTGTCACACTGTAATCAGCTAATCAACACAAAACACCTGCAAAGGTTTCCTAAGCCTTTAAATGTCCCCTCGGTCTGGTTCTGTAGGCTACACAATCATGGGGTAGACTGCCGACTTGTCCAGAAGTCATTGACACCCACCACAAAGGAGGATAAGCCACAAAAAGTCATTGCTAAAGAAGCTGGCTGTTCAGTGTGAGTGCAGTATCCAAGCATATCAGTGGGAAGTTGAGTGGAAGGAAAAAGTGATGTAGGAAAAGGTATACAAGCAACAGGGGTAACCGCAGCCTTCACACTGAGTTAGTGCTTCAAAAGCCACCACACACAGACGTATCCAGGACATGAGCTACAACTGTTGCATTCCTTGTGGCAAGCCACTCATAACCCAGAGACAACGTCGGAAACGTCTTACCTGAGTTAAGGAGAAAAAGGACTGGACTGTTGCTCAGTTGTCCAAAGTCCTGTTTTCAGATGAAAGTAAATTTGGCATTTCATTTAGAAATCAAGGTCCCAGAGTCTGGAGGAACAGTGGAGTTGCTTGAGGTCCAGTGTGAAGTTTCCACAGTCAGTCATGGTTTGAGGAGCCATGTCATCTGCTGGTGTTGATCCACTATCTTATATGAAGCCAAAAGTCAGCAAACTTTATGCTTCCATCTGCTGACAAGCTTTATGGAGATGCTGATTTCATTTTCCAACAGGACTTGGCACCTGCTCACACTGCCAAAAGTACCAATACCTGGTTTAATAACCATGGTATCACTGTGCTTGATTGTCCAGCAAACTCGCTTGACCTGAACCCCATATAGAATCTATTGGGTGTTGTCAAGAGGATCATGATGCAGACGAGCTGAAGGCCGCTATCAAAACTACCTGGGCTTCCATAACTCCTCAGCAGTGCCACAGGCACACCACATTGTTGCAGTAATTCATGTAAAAGGAGCCCTAACCAAGTATTGAGTGCATATACTGTACATACTTTTAGATCGGCAAACATTTCTGTATTAAAAATATTTTTTTTCATTGGTCTTATATAATATTTAAATTAAATAAATGGCTGTGCTTCTTTGTACAATCATAACTGTGAAGGGACAGCTGTGTTTGGGCTTCTCTAATGTTTTTTTTTCAGCCATATTATTTGCTGTTTGGCCTGCACAGCTAGATGCATTTCTCTTAGAAGCAGGGGGTGTCTCCCTTCTTTGGAATCTGCCAGCTGTACTGCTGTGATGTCCTTTCCCTTAATTCCCACTATGTCTGTTTTCAGCTCCGGAGCTTACAGAACAGATAAGAAGAAATAAATGACACATACAAACAGACAGGATGCTCCTGTGAATTCAGACGCAGTTATTTCCTCAGGGTCAGGATCTCAGCTAGCTAGACACCCCCCCCCCCCCATTTCTTCTCAGCCATCTTCTGAGTCTCTTACTAGCAGAGGCATACATAAAAATCATTGGGCCCCCATGTCCGGATGCGATAGATCCAACACTACTGTGATTTTCATTGTTGTGCTCCTATGACAGCAAAACAGCGAACGTCACTAGCGCAGATGTGAACAAAACATACACCTCAGCTGCTTCAGAACATCATAATTGTTAAGAGAACTACAAGTCTCATCATGACCAGTTTGGGCCTGTTTCACACTGCTGGCAGTAGTTCCAGCAAGCTGTTTCGGCAGAGTACAACCTGCCGGAGCTCTCTGGGTGTATTAGGGCCAGCGAGCTCTCCGATAACCCCTAGCAATGCCAGATCCAGAGAGTTCTGGCAGATTGTTCTCTGCCAGAACAGTTTGCTGGAACTACTGCTGGCAGTGTAAAACCGGTGAAAATGAGTGGGCAATACATGGTGGGGTAAAAGAGGAGAGAACTAAAACTGTCAGCCTGTCCAGGTTGTTATTATGGAACACAAGTGGACATTACAGGGAGAGGGTATAAGATCACATTTTCTGAGAAACTGACTTTTACGTTTTCATTAGCTACAGTATAAGCCACAATCATTAACATTAAAAGAAAGAAACGCTTGAAATAGATCACTCTGTGTGTAATAATTCTATATAATATAAGTCACTTTTCTAATTAAATTACTGATTAACTTTTCGATGATATTCTAATTTATTGAGATGCACCTGTAATAATGAGCTACAGTAATTGAGACTGGAAAGGATCAGGGCACCAATGAGAGTTTTTGTTGTTTCCAAAGATTCTAGAGATGTTTTTGTGGTGTAGGCAGCATGAGGAAAAATCTGTGTTAAAAATAACACAGAGACAGTGGGCATGCTGCCAAGTCGTAGTGCCACATACTGAGATGGAGATATCAGGCTTAGGTAGGTTTGAAAGATTCAGTTTCAGATAGAGTAAGGACATGATGGAGACAGCAGACAGGGGTGAGGTCATGGGATAAGGTATATACCGTATTTTTTGCTTTATAAGATGAACTCCCCCCTACCCCCCAAAAAAATGTGTGGAAGGGGGTATGGCAGTGCGTCTTATAAAGCGAATGGTGCACTGACACATCACTGGCCGCTATGCTGCACAGCGCGTCCTGCAATGTATCAGCGGAGAGGAGGGGCTGGAGGCTGCAGTCACTGCACTCTATTACACTGGGCCCCGCGCACAGAAGTCTTCATATGTAAAGTGTAGTCATTTAATCCTTAACCAGTGGGTTAGCTTTGTTAAAGTATTGCAATCCTCTGTAGTAGTACTCACTCTCAAACTACCGTAGCAGGCTGGCCGGCAGCGCAACGTCACTCACTCCGTCACGCGCCTGCTTCATTAACAAAGTTGGAGGAGAAGGCGCGTGACGGAGTGAGAGACGTTATGCTGCCGGCCGACCTGCTACGGTAGTTTGATAGTGAGTACTACTACAGACCATTACGCTACTTTAACAAAGCTAACCAAGAGGTTAAGAATTACACAGTTCAGATATGAAGACTGCTGTGAGCGGCCAGGTGTATTGGGGGTCACTATTTACACAGGGACGCTGTTATAGGGTGGATCTGTGGATGACACATATATAGCATAGGATGCTATATATGTGTCATATACAGATCTCCCCCTTAGCAGTGTCATCCACAGATGCCCCCATAACAGTGCGTCATCCACAGATGCCCCCATAACAGTGTGTCATCCATAGATCCCCTTCATAACAGTGTCATCCATAGATCCCCCATAACAGTGCGTCATCCACAGATGCCTCCATAACAGTGCGTCATCCACAGATGCCCCCATAACAGTGCGTCATCCACAGATGCCCCCATAACAGTGCGTCATCCACAGATGCCCCCATAACAGTGCGTCATCCACAGATGCCCCCATAACAGTGCGTCATCCACAGATGTCCCCATAACAGTGCGTCATCCACAGATGCCCCCATAACAGTGCGTCATCCACAGATGTCCCCATAACAGTGCGTCATCCACAGATGTCCCCATAACAGTGCGTCATCCACAGATGCCTCCATAACAGTGCGTCATCCACAGATCCCTTCCATAATAGTGTCATCCACAGATGCCCTCATAACAGTGCGTCATCCATAGATCCCCTCCATAACAGTGTCATCCATAGATTCCCCATAACAGTGCGTCATCCACAGATCCCTTCCATAATAGTGTCATCCACAGATCCACATTAGTTCAAAACCACACCTTTTGGTTAAATATTTTTTTTAATTTTCCTCCTCAAAAACCTAGGTACGTCTTAACTTCCAGCTACGGTATTTTTCGCTTTATAAGACGCACCTGATGATTCCAGCATAGAGATGTCCATATCTACTGATCGTCCGTCCGATGGGAGCTGTATAGAGAGAACAGAGGAGAGGACCTAGGACTGAGCCCTAGGGAACCTAACAGAAAGAGTAAAAAAAAAAGGAAGTAGAGCCAGCGAATGATGCCCTGAAAGAGCGATCACAGAGGTAGGAAGACAACAAAGAGAGAGCCGTGTCTTTAAGGCCAATAGATTGGAGCATGGTGAGTAAGAGATGGTGGTCTACAGTGTCAAATGCTGTGGAGAGATGTAGAAGAATGAGCAGAGAGTGGTCACTGTTGCATTTAGCTGTCAGGAGGTCTTCTGTCACTTTGGTGAGGGCAGTTTCTGTACAACTTAGGGTCAATTCACATGTCCGCAAAATGGGTCCGCATCCGTTCCGCAATTTTGCGGAACGGGTGCAGACCCATTTATTTTCAATGGGGCCGGAATAATGGAGTTACAACCGAGTGTTTGAAAGATGAGGGAAGATACCAGAAGAGTAAGGGCCCTTGCACGCGACCGTATGCCCTCCGAGACATACGGTTCGTGAGCGGTCCATATGTCCCGGAGCGGCATTGATCGTGCGAATGGGAGCGCACAGCATCATAGATTACAATAATGCTGTGCACGTCGGGCCGTCTGCAGGACTATTGTCCTGTACTCAAATGATCTTATGAGTGCAGGACAATAGCACTGCGGGCAGCCCGACGTGCACAGCATCATTATAATCTATGATGATGTGTGTTCCGGTGCGCACAATCAAAGCCACTGCAGGACATATGGTCTGCTCACGGACCCTATATCTCGAAAGGCATGCAGTCGTGTACAAGGGCCCTAAGAGGTTGAAAATTTCAGTTAGGCCTCATGCACACGACCGTTGTTTGGGTCCACAACCGGGCAGCAGTTTTTGCGGCTTGGATGCTGACCCATTCACTGCAATGGGGCAGCAAAAGATGCTGACAGCACTCCATGTGCTGCCCGCATCCGTTGCTCCGTTGCGTGGTCCGCAAAAAAAATATAACCTGTGATATTAATAGGCTGTTATATTAATGGTTGTCCGTGCCGTTCCGCAAATTGCGGAATGCACACGGACGCCATCCGTGTTTTGCGGATTCGCAATTTGCGGACCGCAAAACACACAACGGTCGTGTGCATGTAGCCTTAGGTGAGTAGTGACAGCCAGGGAGAGAGACCGGAGGAGGTGTGAGAGAATAGAGTTCGTAGTGCATGTGGTAGGGCGAGAAAAACAGAGGGTCCTTTTATATTATAAAAGGATGAGGGAAGGATTTTAAGGATACGGCCACACCAGATGGATTTCTCCCTATGGCAGGCATCTCAAACTGCGGCCCTCCAGCTGTTTCAAAACTACAACTCCCAACATGCCTGGACAGCCTACAGGTATCAGTCTACAGCAGGGCATTGTGGGAGTTGTAGTTTTACAACAGCTGGAGGGCCGCAGTTTGAGATGCCTGCCCTATGGATTCTAAACGGTCAAATCTGTGCTGAATAAGGCTACTTTCACACTTGCGGCAGGACGGATCCGACAGGCTGTTCACCCTGTCGGATCCGTCCTTCCGCTATTTCGCCGTGCCGCCGGACCGCCGCTCGGTCCCCATTGACTATAATGGGGACAGGGCGGAGCTCCGGCGCAGTACGGCAGTTCGCGGTGAGAGGCCGCCGGACTAAAAAGTCGGACATGCAGGACTTTTAGTCCGGCCGCCTTTCGCTGTGCACTGCTGTGCTGCGCCGGAGCTCCGCCCTGTTCCCATTATAGTCAATGGGGACTGAGCAGCGGCACGGCGAAATAGCGGAAGGACGGATCCGACAAGGTGAACAGCCTGTCGGATCCGTCCTGCCGCAAGTGTGAAAGAAGCCTAAATTGACGTGGATTTAAAATCAGCACCGCAGGTCAATTTATGCTGTGGATGACAACTGCTAAAATCTCCTCCTCCAGGAAACTTCCCTCGGCCTACAGCTGTCGGCCTACAGCAGGGCATGATGGGTTTGTAGTTTTACAACAGCTGGAGAGCCCCAGTTTGCCCATCCCTGCCCTAAGGGTATCTGCACAAAATATAGACATTTTTTGCACTGTTTTTCATGCGCATTCCTGTCAGTTTCCACAGCAAATCCCCACCAAAAACTGCCCGTGTTACTTGATATGATGCGGTTTTGCAGATCTCACCCTTCCATTGAAAAGGATGAAATACGCCCCAAGAAAAGCACAAACAATTGACAAGCTGCAGATTTCAAAATCCGCACAACAGGTCAATTTCTGCATAGGAATAAAAAGCATAGTGCACATGGGATTTGTCTAATCTCCTACACTTTGCTGAACTGTATTATGCTGCAGTTTTTCTGCACGATACTCTATACAGAAAAACTGCGTGTAATCTGCGCTGTGTGCAGGTGGCCTAATGGAGGAGTTTCTGAGATTTTATTTCTGCTTATTGTACATTTCGATTTCCTGTAGTAATTCAGGGAAATCCTGACAATACTTTCTGCAGCCAGCAGATGTCGCTGTGGCAGCATTCAGCAGAGTGGTTTATAGTTGTGATATTCGTGTTGTAATCTCTCTCAGTGGTGGTCGCTCTGAAATCTAACCACTAAGGCCTCTTTCACACGAGCGAGTTTTCCGTGCGGGTGCAATGCGTGACGTGAACGCATAGCGCCCGCACTGAATCCGGACCCATTCATTTCAATAGGTCTGTGCGTTGCTTGAAAAACGCAGCATGTTCTATATTCTGCGTTTTTCACGCAGCCCTGGCCCCATAGTCCTCTTTCACACAAGCGTAACGGATTGGCTCCGGATGCGTTCAGTGAAACTCGCACCATTTTGCAAGCAAGTTCAGTCAGTTTTGTTTGCGATTGCGTTCAGTTGTTCAGTTTTTTTTGCGCGAGTGCAATGTGTTTTGATGCGTTTCTCACGCACGTGATAAAAAACTGAAGGTTTACAAACAACATCTCCCAGCAACCATCAGTGAAAAACGCATCGCACTTGCTTCCGGATGCAATGCGTTTTTCACACAGCCCCATTCACTTCTATGGGGCCAGGGCTGCGTGAAAAACGCAGAATATAGAACATGCTGCGTTTTCCACGCAACGTAGAACTGATGCATGAAAAAAACGCTCATGTACACAGACCCATTGAAATGAATGGGTCAGGATTCAGTGTGGGTGCTATGCGTTCACGTCACGGGGCCACAGAAGGGAATGGCGCTTCAGTGAAAAATGCATTGCATCCAGGAGCAGGTCTGGGTGCGATGCGTTTTTCACTGATGGTTGCTAAGAGAAGTTGTTTGTAAACCTTTCGTTTTATATCATGCTGGTGAAAAACGCATCAAAACGCATGAACAACTGAACGCAATCGCAGACAAAACTGACTGAACTTGCTTGCAAAATGGTGCGAGTTCCACATAACGCATCCGGAGCCAATCCGTATTGTTCGTGTGAAAAAGGCCTAAGGACCTATTGAGGCTGAAGAGCCCAATGCATTTTGGGAACACTCTTCTGATGAGTATCCAAAAATGGCTATGTTCACGTTACCACCACGGATTGTTCATTTCTGCATTTTCTTCCCCCAGTAACTCAAACGACAAGTCTGCAAGCCTCTGAAGCGAACCTCCATCTGCAAATGTAACATCTATACCTGTCTAATATTCCATGCTTTTTGTGAAGTGAAGAAAAGAAAATCTGTTGCCTGGAAACCATCAACAAGCAGGGCAGAACATTTCAGCACATCAAATTTATTTTTTTAAACTAAGAAATCAAGATAACATCTAGGCTTGTAACAAGAATGTACAGGATCCGCAAAGCAGCGCAACTACTTAAAGGGACCTGAACCTTTGCTGAAACCATAGCAGTGCAGCGGCGCTTCTCGGATCTGCACCTTCAGGTTTCTCCAGCTGTCAGCATGCAGAGTAAGGATCCATAGACAGTATATGGCAGGCATGCTCAACCTGCGGCCCTCCAGCTGTCAGCATGCAGAGTAAGGATCCATAGACAGTATATGGGACCTGTACTGCTGAGCAGAGCTGACGAAACACAAAGGTGCAGAGCCATCTGAAAAGCGTTGCTGCACCTTTGTGGTTTCAGCACTGGTTTAGGTCCCCTTTAAAGGGATTCTGTCACCTCTCATAACACAAATTATGTTCGTTATGTTCCACTTTGTGTGCCCAGTAACGCCCCCCTGCAGTGCCCAAAACGCCTTCCTCCTGAATCCCTAACCGCCCACAGCGTCTCATCCCTCTCCTCCCCCTCCCTGACAGCCGAGCAAAGTCTCGCGCAGACGCAGTACCCGCTGAAGGCTGCGCCAGTGCGATTTGCTGGAGACTGAGGGCAGGAGCTTCATCGTCGTCACTGGGCATGCGCCGAGCCCAGTGACGTCCGATGCTCGCTCTTCCCTCAGTCTCCAGCAAATCGCACTGGCGCAGCCCTCAGCGGGTACTGCGTCTGCGTGAGACTTTGCTTGGCCGTCAGGGAGGGGGAGGAGAGGGATGAGACGCTGTGGGCGGTTAGGGATTCAGGAGGAAGGCGTTTTGGGCACTGCAGGGGGACGTTACTGGGCACACAAAGTGGAACATAACGCCCCTCTGGGCACCTTCAGAATTAATTAGCATAATTATAAAAGTCGTTTTTCAGCAAAACTACTGGACGGATTACAGTATAGAACAGCAAAGCCGATTCAAGGTAATCTGTGGAGCATGACTGGTTTAAAATCTGAATTTGTGTTATGAGAGGTGACAGGATCCCTTTAAGCAAAGAGTGGATTGTTCTGTCATACATCAGATCTCCTGCACAAAAACAACCCACAGTAGGTTAGCGAGCCCCGGGACCTGTGGGACCTGTAGCAACTCCTGTGATTTCAAGCCCATCCAAACCCAAAAAGTAATCAAACGGTCAACAAGCTCATCCTACAGACCTATAACACTGAACTCCGATTATGCTGCTAGTTTTTCTAATGTCAGAAAACGACAGCGTCCAGTGTTTTTTTTTTTTCCCATACTGCATGCGGTTTCTATAGCATTTTTAGTATTTTAATTTTTTTTCTAAACAACCGTGTGGAGCTGGAGTTTTTACCACAAAAAATATAAATCACCCAAAAAGATCTGTGCAGGCAGTAGTGAATGCTAGAGGATACAGCACAACAATGAATGCAGCTCTGGAGTATAATACAGCCTTTAATACAGCATTAGTGCAAGATAAGTATTGTATTCACACAGTGACTCCACCAGCAGAACAGTGAGTGCAGCTCTGGAGTATAATACAGGATATAACTCAGGATCAGTACAGGATAAGTCATGTAATGTATGTACACAGTGACTCCACCTGCAGAACAGTGAGTGCAGCTCTGGAGTATAATACAGGATATATCTCAAGATCTGTACAGGATAAATAATGTAATGTAGTACACAGTGACTCCACCTGCAGCTCTGGAGTATAATACAGCCTTTAATACAGCATTAGTGCAAGATAAGTATTGTATTCACACAGTGACTCCACCAGCAGAAAAGTGAGTGCAGCTCTGGAGTATAATACAGGATATAACTCAGGATCAGTACAGGATAAGTAATGTAATGTATGTACACAGTGACATCACCAGCAGAACAATGAGTGCAGCTCTAGAGTATAAGTACAAAATATATTTGCTCAGTGTTAGAGAGTAAATAGAAGATAAAATAGTGGTTGATACTTTTAATGGCTAACTGAAAAGATGATGACACAATTGCAAACTATCAAGACTACTTAGCTCTCTTCAAAGACGCCTGAGGAAGAGGCATACGTAGTCTTGAAAGCTTGCAATTGTGTCGCCATCTTTTCAGCTAGCCATTAAAAGCTCTAAGTATAAGACAGGATGTAACTCAGGATCATTACAAGATAAATAATGTAATGTATATATACTGTGACTTCACCAGCAGAATGGTGAGTGCAGCTCTGGAGTATAATACAGGATGTAACTCAGGATCATTACAAGATAAATAATGTAATGTATATATACTGTGACTTCACCAGCAGAATGGTGAGTGCAGCTCTGGAGTATAATACAGGATGTAACTCAGGATCATTACAAGATAAATAATGAAATGTATATATACTGTGACTTCACCAGCAGAATGGTGAGTGCAGCTCTGGAGTATAATACAGGATGTAACTCAGGATCATTACAGGATAAGTAATGTAATGTATATATACTGTGACTTCACCAGCAGAATGGTGAGTGCAGCTCTGGAGTATAATACAGGATGTAACTCAGGATCATTACAGGATAAGTAATGTAATGTATATATACTGTGACTCCACCAGCAGAATAGTGAGTGCAGCTCTGGAGTATAATGCAGTCTATAACATAGGATCAGTACAGGATAAGTAATGTATTTAGAAAGTGACTCAGCTTTTCATGTAGATTAGTGATACAGTATATGTAAACTCATGTCTACAGTATATGTAAATCTACAGCTCACGCTATGTCACGCTATAGAATTTAGACAGAATCTGAACAAAAGGCGATGATGTAATTAGTTGCTGTATGTACTTGTATTATTCTTGCACTTGGTCGTGGAGAAGTCAATTATACTTGTCACGATTCATATTCTTCTTTGTGGTGCCAGGTATATTTCCTATTAATGTTGTGATCATTCCATTTCTATTCAAATAGGAGAAGCGGCCTTAATTTTAGAATCTTAGATTGAGCGCAGAATGACAGAATCCTCAGCTTTGAACATCAGTGACTCCATTTTATTACATATGAATTACATTACAGAGAATTTCTCCAGGCGGCTTCCAGAACATTGGTGAGGTTAAAACATGTCAGCGCATAGATAAACACAATGAAAAATGTCCGAGGACTGTTCCGGAAGCAATTTAAGCAGAGCTCGGGATTGGAAGAAAATGTTTCAATTTTCTTCTGTGAACACTTTATATCCCTTTGATTTAGAATTATTCAATATCTCGTATCCATTGCAGGGCTAATGAAATTTAGGCTTTGAAAGTGATTTGGATTTGATGGTATTCCTCATAGTGACTGAACTGAGATCCTGTGCTGGAAACCGCCTTAAGATCATTTTCTTGAAGAACATTCACAATAAAGGATTTATAGCAATGCGCCAAAATGACACAAACGGGAGTGCTTAAAGTGAGTCAGCTCCAAAATCAGTCTCAAAGTAAGCATAACACCATGCAGGGTAGGTTCCCCAAAACGTAACCTCCCTTTCTTGTGAAAATCCAATCCTAATCCTGAGATTTATTATTATTTTTTAAATACATACAAGGTTTTCAGTGCACCATGGGCTGAGCCACTCTATGGTGCACCAACGATCCGCCATTACCGCCATCCAGGCTTCCTATTCTTGTTTAATAGACAGCCCCTACAATTTCAGAGCTGGTAATGATGATGCAGGTGCACTGAGGGTAGGCATCCTGTCCATGGTGCACCAAAAAACATATTTGCATAAGATAAAAGAAAGGAGGACTAGATTTTAACAAGAAAGGTTGGTTATGTTTCCAGGCACTTACCCTATATGGCGGTATGTTTACTTTGAAACTGATTTTGGAGGTGACAGACTTATTTTAATGTAATGTATGTACTTAAAGGGCTATTCGCATCTTCAGTTTTCATACTTACCTCCGTCCAGCACGACGTTCACTTGCTGGATTCGGCTAGGCTTGATTGACGTCTTCTCCCGGCCGGGCCACGCTTGTGCAGAAGCTTGAAGATTCTCTACCGGCCGGACCGTGCAATGTCCTGAACGCGCATGCCGCCGTGCATGCGCCATGGTGACTTATTCCTGGCCTGTATAGTACAGAGCCGGTGTGCGCGTTCGAGGCTCTGTACTATACTGGCCAGGAAGAAGTCATCATGGCGCATGCGCAGCGGTGTGCGCATTCAGGACATTGCGCGGCCCGAACGGGAGAGAATCTTCAAGCTTCTGCGCAAGCGCGGCCTGGAGGGATTCGACAGGAGAGGTGTCCGTAACCAGGGGAGACGAAAGACAACAATCAGGTAAGAGGGGACTTATTTTCTCAAAAAGGGTGGCAATTGGGTAATAAAATGTATTTAGAAAAATGATCACTGTCAAATCATTAACAGATTTAACAGTGATCATTGTGATGGGAATACCCCTTTAAAGGAATGCATTTAAGGGGGCTGTACCTTAAGGGGGTCTCCACTTTGTTCAATATACAAGTTTGTTAGAAAAATCCTGTGAAAATAAGAACCCCTGGCTATAATATGAGGGGAAACTTGCCAGCAAATCTTCAATTTCCTTACCGCACCACCTTATGTCAAAAGAAGCAGTGTATGGTCAGAGTGGGTCCTCAGGGGGGTGCTCTTTGTATACAAAGGTCTTAAATGAGGGTCTGCTTTTTATTAAAGGGGCTATCTGCTTTAGGCCTCATGCACACGACAGTTTTTTTTCACGGTCCGCAAAAACGGGGTCCGTGGGTCCGTGATCCGTGACCGTTTTTTCGTCCGTGGGTCTTCCTTGATTTTTGGAGGATCCACGGACATGAAAAAAAAGTCGTTTTGGTGTCCGCCTGGCCGTGCGGAGCCAAACGGATCCGTCCTGAATTACAATGCAAGTCAATGGGGACGGATCCGTTTGATGTTGACACAATATGGTGCCATTTCAAACGGATCCGTCCCCATTGACTTTCAATGTAAAGTCTGGAGTTCTTTTATACCATCGGATTGGAGTTTTCTCCAATCCGATGGTATATTTTAACTTGAAGCGTCCCCATCACCATGGGAACGCCTCTATGTTAGAATATACTGTCGGATATGAGCTACTTCGTGAACCTCAGATCCGACAGTATATTCTAACACAGAGGCGTTCCCATGGTGATGGGGACGCTTCAGGTTAGAATACACTACAAACTTTGTACAAGACTGCCCCCTGCTGCCTGGCAGCACCCGATCTCTTACATGGGGATATGATAGCACAATTAACCCCTTCAGGTGCGGCACCTAAAGGGGTTAATTGTACTATCATATTCCCCTGTAAGAGATCAGGGCTGCCAGGCAGCAGGGGGCAGCCCCCCCCCCCTCCCCAGTTTGAATATCGTTGGTGGCACAGTGTGCGCCCACCATCGCCCCCCTCCCTCCCTCTATTGTAATAAATCGTTGGTGGCACAGTGTGCCAACCACCATCGGCCCCCCTCCCTCCCTCTATTGTATTAAATCGTTGGTGGCACAGTGTGCCCCCACCATCGCCCCCCCTCCCTCCCTCTATTGTATTAAATCGTTGGTGGCACAGTGTGCCAACCACCATCGGCCCCCCTCCCTCTATTGTATTAAATCGTTGGTGGCACAGTGTGCCAACCACCATCGCCCCCCCTCTATAGCAGTAACATTGGTGGTAGTGTGCGGTCTCCCATTCCCCCCCCCCCCAACAGTAGAAGATTCATACTTACCTGCTTGCTGCTGCGATGCCTGTGTCCGGGCGGGAGCTCCTCCTACTGGTAAGTGAAAGGTCTGTGCGGCGCATTGCTAAAGAACTGTAACTTACCAGTAGGAGGAGCTCCCGGCCGTTCACAGACATCGCAGCAGCAAGCAGGTAAGTATGAATCTTCTACTGTTGTACTATTGCTAAGTAACCATGGCAACCAGGGCTGCAGTAGCTTCCTGGTTGCCATGGTTACCGATCGGAGCCCCAGCGATTAAACTGGGACTCCGATCGGAACTCCGCTGCCACCAATGATGGGGGGGGGGGGGGGAATGGGAGACCGCACACTGCCACCAATGTTACTGCTATAGAGGGAGGGGGGGGGCGATGGTGGTTGGCACACTGTGCCACCAACGATTTAATACAATAGAGGGAGGGAGGGAGGGGGGCCGATGGTGGTTGGCACGCTGTGCCACCAACGATTTAATACAATAGAGGGAGGGAGGGGGGGGCGATGGTGGGGGCACACTGTGCCACCAACGATTTATTACAATAGAGGGAGGGAGGGGGGGCGATGGTGGGCGCACACTGTGCCACCAACGATATTCAAACTGGGGAGGGGGGGGGCTGCCCCCTGCTGCCTGGCAGCCCTGATCTCTTACAGGGGAATATGATAGTACAATTAACCCCTTTAGGTGCCGCACCTGAAGGGGTTAATTGTGCTATCATATCCCCCTGTAAGAGATCGGGTGCTGCCAGGCAGCAGGGGGCAGTCTTGTACAAAGTTTGCAGTGTATTCTAACTAGAAGCGTCCCCATCACCATGGGAACGCTTCTGTGTTAGAATATACTGTCGGAAATGAGTTTTCACGAAGTGAAAACTTAGATCAGAAAAAGCTTTTATGCAGACGGATCTTCGGATCCGTCTGTATGAAAGCAACCTACGGCCACGGATCACGGACACGGATGCCAATCTTGTGTGCATCCGTGTTCTTTCACGGACCCATTGACTTGAATGGGTCCGTGAACCGTTGTCCGTCAAAAAAATAGGACAGGTCATATTTTTTTGACGGACAGGATACACGGATCACGGCCTCGGCTGCAAAACGGTGCATTTTCCGATTTTTCCACGGACCCATTGAAAGTCAATGGGTCCGCGAAAAAAAATGGAAAACGGCACAACGGCCACGGATGCACACAACGGTCGTGTGCATGAGGCCTTAGTAAATCTCTCTCTCTTTCTTTTTTTCAGAAGAGATACCAATGTTTTTAATCACGTACACATTGTACTTGGTCGTGGCTTCATTGCCAGACTATATTCATCCACCCACTATCGAGTGTGTCCCCTTGTTAGAGTCTCATGTAAGTACTGTAGGGTGGGGAAAAAACACAAATGCATTGTATGGAAATTACTAATGCATCTTTCATTCATGTTCTGGATTGTTTTCTAAATTATTGAAGCCACCACCCCACTTGGCGCTCCCATCCAAAAAATGGCTGCAGATAGAGGAGCATGTTCCCAAACATATCATCATGCCTCCTCCAATTCAACACAGTGCACTTGACTCCTGATTTCAAGGCCTATGCATGCACAAATGCCAGCTACACTGGGGAAGGGGAATTTATCATTCCCCCCAACCCTAGTCTTTTGGCTTAAAAAAAAGTTAAAGACACCATTGTGCCTAAATTTAGGTGCATGTGGCATTTCTGCACTGCCCTTTCCTGAAAAGGGGGCAGGGTGAGGACAGGGGCCAGCGGGCCAGTTTTCTGGCGTAAAAGAAGACTGTACTCTACGTCAGCTATGAACTGGCATAGATTTCAGTTTAGGTGCATGGACTGCCAGGGGATGTGCCTAATTTACAGGGACTTGAAAAAGTATTCATATCCTTTGAACTTATCCACATTTTTTCACATTGGGATAGACCAACACAAAGTAGCAAGTATGTGTGAAATGAAAAGAAAACGATACATGGTTTTGAAAATATTTAATAAATAAAAATCTGAAAAGCATGGCGTGCATTTGTATTCAGTCCCCTGTACTCTGATATGACTACATACAATCCTGTGTGACTAATTACCTTCAGAAGTCACGTAATTAGTAAATAGAGTCCACTTGTGTGTAATTTCTCAGTATAACTACAGTTGTTCTGTAAAGGCCTCAGAGGTTTTTGAGAATATTATTGAGCAAACAGCATCATGAAGTTGTGGAGAAGTGTAAAGGAAGGTTAGTTTATGAAAAAATATCCCAAGCATTAAACATCTCACGGAGCACTTTTCAATCCATCATCCAAAAATGAAGGGACACATCTGCAAACCTGCAAAGACATGGCCTCCACCTTAACTGACAGCCCAGGCAAGGAGAGCACCAATTAGGGAAGCAGCCAAGAGGCCTATGGTTATTCTGGAGGAGCTGCAGAGATCCACAGATCTCCTCCTGGGAGAATCTGTCCACAGGGCAACTACCGTGTTTCCCCGAAAATAAGACCTACCCCGAAAATAAGACCTAGCCCTATTTTGCAGGGTTTTGGGAGTAGGGCTTAAATATAAGCCCTACTCAAAAAATAAGCCCTAGTAGAATTTTATATTTATGGATTCAGTAGCGCTTACTAATAACTCCTGAGCTGCCAGGGCAGGCGGGCAGGACCTCGGTACTCTCCCAGCTGATTGGAGGCGGGCAGGAGTTACGGTACAGCAGCGCAGGTTGCCAACACTTAGCCTTCAGTGAAGCCGCTAGCCCGCGCATACATTGCGGCTGGCGGCTGCACTAAATGCAAAATTATGCCGGGAGCCGCACTTCCATCTACGGTACCGAACGGGTACATCGCTGGGCGGGCTGGACGGCTTCTCTACCCTGTACTGCCGCCAGCCCCCACGCTCTAACTTACCCGTACCGTAGCTGAATGAGGCAGCAGGAGGATGTCCTTCTCCTCTCTGCTGCCTGGAGCTGGAGGTGCTGATTGGTGGTAAGCGAGTCCTGCTCCCTCCCCCGCCTCCACAATCAGCACCCTGTCATCTCTTGCGCCGGATCTCCCTGGTAACGTACCGTACACATTGCTGCCTAGGGGCTCAGGGGCAGTGTACGTACGGTACCAGAAAGAAGTGTGGCATTGCCTGCCAGAGTACTGTACCGGTATCATACCGTAGTACTGTGCCACCCACAGTGATTATACTCTATTTGAATAAATAAGCCCTACCCTGATAATAAGCCCTAACCCTATTTTCGGGGGAAAAAGTAATATAAGACCCTGTCTTATTTTCAGAGAAACACGGTATTAGTCGTGTACTCCACAAATCTGGCCTTTATAGAGAATGGCAAGTAGTAAGCAAGCTACAGGAAGTGCCTGTAGCCTATCAGAAACCTGTGCACATACACAAAAGACCCATTACTCTCAAATATTGTTCACAAATCTGTCTAAATCTGTGTTAGTGAGCACTTCACCTTTGCCGAGAAAATCCATCCCACCTCACAGGTGTGGCATATCAGGGTGCTGATTAGACAGCATGAATATTGCACAGGTGTGCCTTAGACTGCCCACAATGAAAGACCACTCTGAAATGCAGTTTGATCACACACCACAATACCACAGATGTTGCAACGTTTGAGGGAGTTTGCAATAGGCATGCTGACTGCAGGAATGTCTACCAGAGCTGTTGTCCCAGTGCAATGAATGTTCATTTATCTACAATAAGCCGTCTCCAAAGGCTTTTCAGAGAATTTGGTAGTACATCCAACCGGCCTCACAACCGCAGACCACGTGTAACCACACCAGCCCAGGACCTCCACATCCAGCATGTTCACCTCCATGATCGTCTGAGACCAGCCACCCGGACAGCTGCAGTAACAATCGGTTTGCATAGCCAAAAAATTTCTGCACAAACTGTCAGAAACCATCTCAGGGAAGCTCATCTGCATGCTCGTCGTCCTCATCGGGGTCTGGACCTGACTGCAGTTCGTCGTCGTAACCGACTCGAGTGGGCAAATGCTCACATTCGATGGCGTCTGGCACGTTGGAGAGGCGTTCTGTTCACGGATGAATCCTGGTTTTCACTGTTCAGGGCCGATGGAAGACAGCGTGTGTGGCGTTGTGTGGGTGAGCGGTTTGCTGACGTCAATGTTGTGGATCGAGTGGCCTATGGTGGCGGTGGGGTTATGGTATGGGCAGGCGTATGTTATGGACAACGAACACAGGTGCATTTTATTGATGGCATTTTGAATGCACAGAGACACCGTGACGAGATCCTGAGGCCCATTGTTGTGCCATTTATTCACTACCATCACCTCATGTTGCAGCATGATAATGCACGGCTAAGTCCAGCATATAGAAATAACTCTTATATAGAAAGATTACATTTTTATTATTACTAAATTGACGTATACTACACACAACGATATAGGTAGTGCCACCAGGGTATTGGGTGGGCCAGTATTTGAGGGAGGAGGGGGGGCGGAGAGATGTGTGATGTTGGGGAGAGGGATGATAGTCCCTACACGCGTACCCTAGCCTAGCCCTCTGCCCAGGGACGTCCCCTGAAGGTGGGGACTCCCTGTCATCGAACCTCAGCTACCCACTCCTGCTATACCCTATCAAGTACAGGTGGGAGGGGGAATGCCCCTGGGTAAACTCCTATAAAAGACAAACCGACATTACAAGACAAACAGTGCCCTATGTATACAGCCCTGATGATGCAAAATATCAACAGGTACACGGTGCACTCAAAAACAATTATTATTAAAAACACCCTAACGTGATAATTCCATCAATACAGTATAAGATAGTTACAACGATACAATAACCATAATTATATGGTAAACCCTGACGCGTTTCCCCACCATGTGGGATCATCAGGGGGTGACTTAGATACGATATTATACAATATTTGAATAGAGGATACAACAAGTAAAACGGGAGCCACTCCTATAGAGGGGCCTCCGTGACGTGGGTGTAGATCACCGTTCTCAATATACCGGAGTCTCTTATGTTTTAATATACAGATTGGACCAGTTGATATTTCTAGGAGGAGGAGGTACAAGACCAGATAGCGTAGACATAAATTTCCAAGCCGTCAAGGATATATGATGGGCCTCTGTAAAAAGAAGAAGTGTGTACATGTGTTTATGCATACAGTTGTACACTCAGCCACTTTATGTATAGCTGGTGTATATCCATCACCACGACGGCACCCTGATAAAGAGAGCAGCTTACTGAGTCCGCAGAATGCTAGACGTGTGATAACTCGCGCCAGTTTGTTTGTAGCCGTAGACTAGCATACACAGAAGGCGACGAGACCCCCTTAAAATTTAGTCGTCTGCCGTTGTCCAGAAGTCGATTATGGCTGTAACATATGGATATAACAATATGCACCTTTACACCATGTGTCACTTAGATGAAACCACCACCTTAGAGATCCCATATAAAAACACATGGAACTACCTCTGATATGACGCCCTATAGGTAGGGTTGGACCGTCAGGATATGGCTTGATGAGCCCAGCCGCCTAAATGACATGTGAAAACGTCTTGATAGCAAAGAACGGCATAGCCACACAGTAGGGCTAAGCTAATTAGAGGGTACTCACTCTTGGTGCAGAGGGTAAAGGTTTAGGTCTGGTCCTCCATGTTAAAAACCTCCTGATGTCCAATGCCCTGTCTGTCCATCTAGATCGCCCTTAAATAGCCCCTCCCATTGAGTCACAGATTGCCCACCTGGTCCTAAAGCTGAGAGAGGGTCAGTATAGCTCATTGGTATAAGCGTGCCTTCCACTGTGGAACGCACGCTGCTGTCTCGACTTCCGCCCGTCCGTCGCTGTATGATGACGACATCCGTCCTGTACCAGGCTATGGAGCGCATGTCATTTCCGATTGTTGAACCGCATGACGCTTCCGGTCCGTGTATGCTGCGTTCCACCGTTGAATTGCAGGAATGAGAACGGTATGAGAGGTTTATGAGGCGCAAAAAAAGGGGTAAATGCCTCAATGTTTAATGCGCCCAAATACATCTCTATTTAACGCTATACCAGTGAATTAAAAACGGTATAATAATAGCAACCCCACAATCAGGTGTCAGGACCTGGGGCCCATATGGGGGAGGACAAGGGGGGGGGGGGGTGACTATAGGGGACTATTGGTGGAGAAACAGTCAATGAAAGTCAATTAATATATGCTTATCCCTAAGGATAGAATAGGGAAAGCCATGCAAATACATAATGAACCTGTTCATGTTCATTGTTTTTGATTATTAGTGATTTAGATGCTTTGCGCATCTGGCCTCGTTTAAGGGGACATGAGGTCCTCAGAGCCTGATAATGCATGGCCCCATATTGCAAGGATCTGTACACAATTCCTGGAAGGTGAAAACATCACAGTTCTTGCATGACCAGCATACTCACTGGACATGTCACCCATTGAGCATGTTTGGGATGCTCTGGATCGGCGTATACGACAGCGTGTTCCAGTTCCTGGCAATATTCTGCAACTTCACACAGATATTGAAGAGGAGTGGACCAACATTCCACAGGCCACAATCAACAACCTGATCAACTCTATGCGACGGAGATGTGTTCCACTGCGTGAGGCAAATGGTGGCCACACCAGATACTCACTGGTTTTCTGACTCCCCCCCAGTAAGGCAAAACTGTGCACATTTCAGAGTGGTCTTTTATTGTGGGCAGTCTAAGGGCTCTTTCACACCTGCGTTCTTTTCTTCCGGCATAGAGTTCCGTTGTCGGGGCTCTATGCCGGAAGAATCCTGATCAGTTTTATCCTAATGCATTCTGAATGGAGAGAAATCTGTTCAGGATGCATCAGGATGTCTTCAGTTCAGGACCGGAACGTTTTTTGGCCGGAGAAAATACCGCAGCATGCTGCACTTTTTGCTCCGGCCAAAAATCCTGAACACTTGCCGCAAGGCCGGATCCGGAATTAATGCCCATTGAAAGGCATTGATCCGGATCCGGCCTTAAGCTAAACGTCGTTTCGGCGCATTGCCGGATCCGACGTTTAGCTTTTTCTGAATGGTTACCATTCACGGGATGCTAAAGTCCTGGCAGCCATGGTAAAGTGTAGTGGGGAGCGGGGGAGCAGCATACTTACCATCCGTGCGGCTCCCGGGGCGCTTCAGAGTGATGTCAGGGCGCCCCACGCGCATGGATGACGTGATCGCATGGTACGTCATCCATGCGCATGGGGCGCTCTGACGTCATTCTGGAGCGCCCCGGGAGCCGCACGGACTGTAAGTATACCGCTCCCCCGCTCCCCACTACTACTATGGCAACCAGGACTTTAATAGCGTCCTGGCTGCCATAGTAACACTGAACGTATTTTGAAGACGGATCCGTCTTCAAATGCTTTCAGTACACTTGCGGTTTTCACGCAAGTGTGAAAGAGGCCTAAGGCACACCTGTGCAATATTCATGCTGTCTAATCAGCACCTTGATATGCCACACCTGTGAGGTGGGATGGATTGTCTCGGCAAAGGAGAAGTGCTCACTAACACAGATTTAGACAGATTTGTGAACAATATTTGAGAGTAATGGGTTGTGTATGTAGAAAATGTTTCAGATCTTTGGGTTCAGCTCATGCAAAATGGGAGCAAAACCATAAGTGTTGCGTTTATATTTATGTTCAGTGTATGGCAAGAAGGGGGGTGGGGGGCCTTATATACTGGCACATTATGGGGGAGCACTATGGGGGCCCTATATACTGGCACATTATGGGAGTTCTATGGAGAAGGGGGGAGCACTATGGGGGCATCTACTGGGGGCCCTATATACTGGCACATTATGGGGGTCACTATAGAGAAGGGGGGAAGGAGCACTATGGGGGCATCTATTATGGCCCTATATACTGGCACATTATAGGAGTACTATGGAGAAGGGGTGAGCACTATGGGGGCATCTACTGGGGGCTCTATATACTGGCACGCATTATGGGGGGCACTATGGAGAAGTGGGAGGGAAAGGAGCACTATGGGGGCATCTACTGGGGGGTCTATACACTAGGGCACTATGGGGGGGACACTGGGGGCATTATATAGGGGCATTTAATACTGGCACCCATTTTGGTGCCACTATGAGGAGTGGGGAGAGGAGCATTATAGGGGCATCTATGTGAGGTAGTCTATAGTGGAATTTTATACTGGCACATTATGGAGGGCACTATGGGGACTAGGGAGGAGCACTATGCGGGCATCTTCTGTGGGCACTATATAGGAGTATTTTATACTGGCACAAATTCTAGGGGCACTATGGGCACCTAAGCTCAACTGGGGGCACTAAGTATTTTTTGTAGTGGCACACAGTACAAGTCATTCAAACACATGAGGGCACTCTAGGGAAATTGGCTCTATTTTTACTGCCAGAAAAGGGGGCATTTTTTGTACTGACGCACATTATAAGGAGGTGTTTTTCTACTGTCACACATTATAAAGAGAATTACTACTACCAGGGGCATTATGGTGGCCTTTATTACAACTGGGGGATTATGATAGCATTTTTACTTCTGGGACACAATTACTGTTAGGGGAACTATAGGGGCACTATTACTACTAAGTGCACTCTTGCACAGAATTATTACTATTGTTGGGATTTTAGGGAGCACTATTACTGTGGAGGCACCCTGGCACAGTATCAGCTTAGCACAGTTCTTTTTGGGGGACATTATGTTTGCACGATTATTGTCAGGGGCACTATTTGCTGGGTGCAGTTATTTTTAGGGCATTGTGTTCAAATAATTATTGAAGGGGGCGCTATCTGTGTGTAACTAGTATTTTCAGGGGGTTTATCTGTTCCTGCAGTATAGTATTGGGGAGCACAGCATTTCAGTATTGGGGGTGCATGATGAGAAGGTGGGAGGATGATGGGAAACTAAGATGTCTGTCTGTCAAACTCTGCAGCGATGAGAGATGGCTGAAAGAAATCATCATGGCGGGATGTTCTGAATGGAAAAGATGAAGAAAGAGAACATCTACATTGTCAGGGATATAAACCAAGTGCTTTATATAAAAGAAAGGATCAAAGGAATTTTTTTTAAGGGAATTGATCCTAGAGGTGGACATTTAAAACACCACACAAAGAGTTTGTCGTTAATTTAGTTATATTGCGCAATCAGTAAAACATGGTACAAGCGTGTTATGAAAAAAATATAAAATATTTTTTATACAATAACTTAGAATACAATCAAAGCTTAATCAATATAAAATTCAATAATATGCAATAACACGCAGTAATATGTAGTGCCCTAAATTCACCACTAGATGGCTCTAGCATAAATACCAGCATTCCTTATTACCTCTTAAACATAAAAGGTAATACAACCGTCTCAACCACAATATACTCTCAGTTGACACAGTAAACTCAATAGTGATTAGCAGGGGCGGATTACGTGCATGATAGGCCCAGGGCTGTCTACCCAACTTGGGCCCCTCCCTCAATTTTAGTTTTGTTGTATGAAGAGGCTGCGGTGCTTCATGAGCGCTACAGTCTCTTCCTAGGCCATATGACATCTTCAGACAAAAAAAAAATACCCCAAATTACCCCAAATTGGGTCCTAAACTGAAAAATTTGGTCGCCAAATTTAAAATACATATAATTAATATAAAAAAGAAATGGAGGAAAATACAGCACCACATACCTCTTACATCCAGTGACATCTCCTGTCATGTGGACCTTCTCTTTCCTCTTCTCCTCCATTTGACCCAGACCACCATGGCTAATAGACATAATTGGAGTCATTTATCCAACTGGTGTAAAGTAGAACTGGATTTCCCAAAGAGCTGTCAAAAATGAAAGGTGGAACTTGATTGGCTGCTGTGGGCAACTAAGCCAGTTTTGCTTTACAACAATTTGATAAATTAGCCCAAATGTTCCTATAGTGTCCACAGCAGCTATAATGTCCCCTAGAGTGCCCCCAGTAATAATAACACCCTATATTGTGCTCCAGACAATAATCCCTGTACAGTGTCCCCAAAAATAATAGAATTGCCCCTACAGTGCCTCCCCAATAGCAACACCCCATATAGTAATTTCCACCACACTGCCGCCACATAGTAATCCCCCATAGTAATTTCCCACACACAGTAATTTCCCCCAAACTGCCCGCATATAGTAGTTTGCCCCCACAGTCATTTCCTCTACATAGTAATTTGCCCCACACTGCCCCTACATAGTAATTTCCACCACACTTCCCCAACATAGAAATTTCCCCACACTTTCCCCACATAGCAATTTCCCCACACTGTCCCCACATAGTAATTTGCCTCCACACTGCCCCATATAGTAATTTGCCCCCACATAGTAGTCCCTCCCATAATAATTTGCCCCCACACAGTAATTTGCCCCCACACTGCCCCATATAGTAATTTGCCCCCACATAGTAGTCCCTCCCATAATAATTTAGCCCCACACAGCCCCCACATTTCCCCCCCGATGTACTCGATGTCTCTTCACTAATGTGTCCTCCTGTGTGTGTCCCCCAAAGTAGGCACATGAAATAAAATAAATAAAAATTTAAGCTAAATACTCACCTATGTCCAGGGCCGGGCGCTTGCTCGCAGAGGAAGACGGGATGAGGCAGGCGTGCACACGTCACAGTGCTGCGTCCCGGCACAGGCGCAAGATGACATCATCACGCTCGCCTGCGCCGGGATTTCACTATCGCATAGGCCTCAGGCCTACTAGGCCTGAAGCCTACGGCGATGATCGGCGACAGGACAGGGAGCTATGCGCTCCCATGCCCCGCCGCAGTATGTGGGCATTTGGGTGGACGTTGGGCCCCACTAGCGGTGCTGGGCCTGGGGCTGCCGACCCGAGCGTCCCTATTGTAATCCGCCACTGGTGATTAGGGTAGATACGAACCCTTGCTCTGCTCAAACTATGACCAATCTTGGATATCGGGTAGTATTGCAACACAACTTATAAATTATCAGGCCTGATATTGACTATGGAATGTGAATATTCTAATCAGAGAGCTTCTCCGATATCAATAGTAGATCTTATTCAGTAATATGCATCTTTACTGAATAGTGATAATATTGATGTTGCACTTTTAATATTATGCATCTGCACTAAAACAGGGAGTTACTAAATGTCTAGCCAATTAATTCAATCAATACTACACATAATAAAGTTGTACGTTACCAGAGAATGCAGGTGATATGCAGAGTCTAAGGGAAGTCAGCTCTAAAGTCCGTTATGATCATTGGGATTTTTCTCCTGGGGTCTCTTCTTTCTTTCTTTCTCCTCCCTTTCTTGTGTGTGGTTTATTATAAAAAAAACTTATCAGTTAGACGTACCTTCCCAACTTGGAGTTTTCCAATCATTGTTGGTTAGGTGTGTACATATGATGATGACTGTGATGTCACTGTATTGCCCAGAATGCATTTCTGCTGTTGGTGTAATGTTACTTATTTATACCTACAGTATGTGGCACTATTGTATAAGCTATTAGCATCATTACTAGTAATGGTTAAATGTCCAGGTCTGACTTCATCTCACATTCCATACATATAACATATGGAATCCTAAATCAGATCTACAGGAATTAACTTTGACACGTACCAATTAAAGCATAGACATTAAGGTACCAGTTTAGACATCTCCCAAACTATCAAATTTATGGTATTGATAAGAGTATAATAGACCTTGTACTCTCACAGACATGTGTGTCTTTCCTGTCACTTCAATGGGTGATTGATTGTTAGTTAAAATAACACCGCCTTCCCAGAACCGAGACTCATTAACAAAGTCTATACTTGAAATTCTTCTTATCATATTTTAGGAGTACATGCGTTCCTAGTGAGAAATATATAAGATAATAGATGCATTGATGTTCTTCATAATATTTAACAATATAAAACTATACATATGTCCTATTGATTTTTTTATACTAAAAATCTAAGGTTCATTGTAAGTGTATACAGATACCACAGATTATCTGCTTCACCAATAGACATCAACTGTAGGGGAAATTAGTACCAGATACATCTTATGATATTTAGATATAAATGTTATATACCTATAAAAAAAGCACAACATCAAAGGAGACGTCACTGGGTGTACGAGGTGTGTGGCGCTGTATTAGGCTACCTTCACATCTGCGTTAGTGATTCTGGCAGGCTGTTCTAGCTGAGAACAGCCTGCTGGAATTCACTGGATCCGGCACTGCTGGATGTAGACTTAATGCCTGCTGGACCCATTAACTATAATTGCGTCCGCAGAAATCCGGGCCACAATCTGGCAAAAATGCTGAGAATCAGCGGGACACAAACAAAGGTTGAGAATTTTGAATGGGGGGTGGGGGGGGCCCAGGCACATTCTTTGCACAGGGGCCCTCTGCTGTCTGTATCCGCCCCTGGTCAAAGTCCAGATTTAAATCCCATTGAGGATCTGTGGCAAGACTTGAAAATCGCCTTTCACAGACGTTCTCCATCCAATCTGAATGGGCAAAGAAAAATGGGCACAAATTTCAGACTCTTGATGTGCAAAGCTGGTAGAGACATACTCCAAAAAACTTGTAGCTGTAACTGCAGTGAAAGGTGGTCCTACAAAGTACTGACTCAGGGGGACTGAATACAAATGCACGCCACACTTTCCAGATTTTTATTTATTAAAAATGTTGAAAACCATGTATCATTTTCTTTTCACTTCACACATATATGCTACTTTGTGTTGGTCTATAACATAAAATCTCCCAAAAATACATTTGAATTTGTGGGTGTAATGTGAAAAAATGTGGAAACGTTTAAGGTGTATGCACATCGTCATAAATTAGGCTCATCCTCCAACAGCACAGGGGAGATCATAGACTGGCATAAAAATGTAGTGTATGATAAATTCCCCCCAGTGTGTTTTACATGTTTGGTCACATGTGCAGTGGCCCGAGAGGATGGGAGCAGTAGTGGCTCTGGCTGTAACAGTCAATCATGGTGGCTTTCCTCACACAATTGCTCCCTAGGGCCGTGCAGTGAAAGGAGGGTGCATCCTTTTTTCCCTTGGGACACACCCTGGTCTAGGGCTCCTGCCTGATGGTAGTTGGGGTGCCTAAGTGTTTGTATCGGTGCAAGGCAGGGCAAGTGAGGTGCAATGGCCAACATATGATGTAGGAGTCAGTAACAAAGCCACAGGTAGAAGAATAACCATCTCTTTTACTCAAGTGCAAAATGGGAGTTGCAGTACCTACAATTATAGTAGACACAGTTCCGATTTCCGATTGAACACAGTGCAATTCTCTCCCAGATAGTGATGTATGGATTTAAGCATGGATGGGAGTTATGGTCCTCTCTATTTGGCTATAGTCTCTCTCCAGTAGAATCTATGGCGGGCAATAGAACTCGTGCAATAATGGCTGTAGTGTCTACTGAGGGATACAGGGTTTTGAAGGCATGTCTGGCCAGGACATTTCCAAGTGTGAAGGGTGTGTCCCTCACAGCAGTAAAGTCTGAATAGCTGAAGAAGAGGGTTACCTTACTGAGACCAACACTCCATGCAAATTCTAGTTCTCCAATTCTCTCCTTTGTCTTTCTCCTTCTGTAGCTCATGCAGAGATTGGTGAGTCTCTGTAGCTTTTTGGGCCTAACCTACTGCAAAGGTTGAGCCAGAAATGTTAACCCTGGCCTTTCCATCCATAAATAGCTATGCTAGGTACACATTACATAACAATACAATATATAACAAACCATTACCCCTGCTCTGGGGTACTACTGCACAAGCCCTTCCATCGGCAGACATTTTACTATGGAAGCACTGTCCGAGCAGTCTTAGCTTCAATCATCTAGGAAATGGCCCAAAATAAAGATACATTAGTAAGTGATATCAGTAAATGTGACGTCTGCTCCACAGGTAAATACATTCTCTATAATTCTCCTTTATTTCTATTTAGCCTCATTCACACGTCAGTGTTTCATGGACGTGTGCTGTACGTGTTCTCCACGGACAGCACACGTCCCTATTCATTTTAATGTGTGTATTCAGACATCAGTGTTTTAGCACGGTCCGTGGGTCCATGTTTTTAGCACGGATGCATGTTCTATTTTGTCCGTGTTCACAGATCCATCACGTCCATTATAGTCTATGGGTCAGTGAAAACCACAGATGTTATCCGTGTTGCTTCCATGTTTCACGGATCATTAAGAAGAGATGCTTTGAAAATTATTTTTCAGCTGCTCAGTGTCAGTGAAACACGGATGGCACACAGACAGCAAAAAACGGACTCACGGATCCTTCACGGAAAGCTTCACGGATGCATCACTGACCACCTGCTCACAGGTTTAAGCATGGACAGGGCAGGGGTGCGCCAACCTTAGGTAGCATTCACACGACCGTGTTGGTTTTGCGGTCCGTAAATCACGGATCCGTGTGTTCCGTATGTCTTCAGTTATCTTTCCTTTTCCGTTCCGCAAGTCCGTATAATACGGACGTGGTGCTTCCGTGTGTCATCCGTTAATCACGGTCCGCAAAAAAAACGGATGGGTAATGAAATGGGGTTTCCTAGAATGTTTTCAGTCCAAGGGTCCGTTAAAAACGGATGACACACGGATGCATTTCCGTGTGCTATCCGTTTTTCATGGACCCAATGACTTTCTATGGGGCCACGGACCGCGATTTGCGGCCAAGTATAGGACATGTTCTAAAACACACGGAACGGACACACGGAACGGACAGCACACGGATGAGAATAAAAGGCATACCGCAATGTCCGTCAAAATTGCGGAACGGACACGGAAGAAAAACACGTTCGTGTGAATGCTCCCTTACAGACACAAAGAGCCAGAAAAAAAAAAAACGTATGACTGCCAGGAGCCACAAGCTAGACATTTACACAAATATGCGTGCACACGACAGTATTACTGCAATTACGTTTTCAAACATTTAAAAGTGTATTTAAACCACCATTAATACCTGTAATGTAGACAGCTTTAGTGAGACTTCTGGCAATCTTAAATGTGTTTAAAATCTGGCTTGTATTCAGTCCACCTCATGCACAGATGACACCCTCATGCTCGAATGACCCTCTCACCCCCATTCTGAGATCATGTGTGTAGGGGTGATTTGACATAGCGGAGATGTGAGCATGGGGTGTCTGATTTTAGGGTTCTTATGTAGGCACTGGGGGGGCTTATTTTGTGGGTCTGATGAGGATTTGGGGGTCTTATCTGAGCTGGCACCCCCCTATACTTAAAAAAAATGTTTACCCCCTTATTGTACAACCTTCATAGTAGTTTTGTACAGATGTGTGCCCTCTCACAGTAATTGTGCCCTCTCACAGTAGTAATGCCCTCTGTGCCCCTTTCACAGTTGTAATGCCCTCTTCACAGTAATAATCCCCATTCTGCCCCCTTCATAGTAATAATGCTAATTGTGCCCCCTTTACAGTAATGCCCATTGTGCCCCCTTAATAGTTGTAATGCCCACTGTGCTAATAATGCCCTCTGTTCCCCCTCCATAATAGAAATCCCCATTGTGCCCCTTCACAGTAATAAGGCCCACTGTGCCCCCTTCACATTAATAATGCCCTCTGTGCCCCCTTCATTGTAGTAATGCCCTCTGGCTTTGTGCCCCCTCCATAGTAGAAATGCCAATTGTGCCCCCTTCACATTAGTAATTCCCTCTGTGCAACCTCCAAAGTAATAAAGTCCTATGTGCCCCCTCCATAGTAATAAAGTCCTATGTGCCCCCTTCATAGTAATAAAGCCCTCTGTGCCCCCTCCATAGTAATAAAGTCCTATGTGCCCCCTCCATAGTAATAAAGCCCCCTGTGCCCCCTCCATAGTAATACACTCCTCTGTGCCCCCTCTATAGTAATAAAGCCCTCTGTGCCCCCTCCATAGTAATAAAGTCCTATGTGCCCCCTCCATAGTAATACAGTCCTCTGTGCCCCCTCTATTAAAAACAATAAAACACACTAACTACTCTCTTTTTCCCGCTCCTGAAGCTCAGTCCTCTCTCCTCTGCAGGCACAGATCGCTCTGCAGCAATGTGTGGGCGGAGCTTATGCAGATTACCGAGCTACAGGCTCCGCCCACACATGCAGGCAGCACGATCCGTGTCTGCAGGCTGAATGGTGGAGCGGGAATAGCTGTCCCGCTCCCCTGCCGCATATGTAGACAGCGTAGAGTAAGATCTGGACGGACCGTTCCCCTGCGAGTCGCATATAAAGATGCAAGGAGCCGCATGCGGCCGTGAGATGGCCATGCTTTAGGGTATGCAGATCTATCAGTTAGGCCTCATGCACACGACCGTTGTGTGCATCCGTGTCCGTTGTTCCGTTTTCTGTGATTTTCTGCGGACCTATTGACTTTCAATGGGTCCGTTGAAAACTCGGAAAATGCACCGTTTGTCATCCGCATCCCTGATCCGTGTTTCCTGTCCGTCAAAAAAATAGGACCTGTCCTATTTTTTTGACGGACAATGGTTCACGGACCCATTCAAGTCAATGGGTCCGTGAAAAAACACGGAGGCACACAAGATTGCCACCTGCGTCTGTGATCCGTAGACTGCTTTAGCACAGACGGATCCGCAGATCCGTCTGCATACAGCTTTTTCAGAGCTGAGTTTTCACATCCGACAGTATATTCTAACACAGAGGCGTTCCCATAGTGATGGGGACACTTCAAGTTAGAATATACTAAGAACTGTGTACATGACTGCCGCCTGAGGGGTTAATTGTGCGTATCATAGCCCCCTGTAAGAGATCAGGTGCTGCCAGGCAGCAAGGGGCAGACCCCCCTCCCTCCCCAGTTTTTAATTAATTGGTGGCCAGTGCGTCCCCCCTCCCTCCCCTGTATTAAATTCATTGGTGGCCAGTGCGGCCCCCCCTCCCCTGTATTAAATTCATTGGTGGCCAGTGCGGCCCCCCTCTAACCCCCTAATTAAACCTCCCCCCCATCATTGGTGGCAGCGGAGAGTTCCGATCAGAGTCCCAGTTTAATCGCTGGGGCTCCGATCGGTAACCATGGCAACCAGGACGCTACTACAGTCCTGGCTGCCATGGTTACTTAGCAATTTTAGAAGCATTATACTTACCTGCGCTGTCTGTGGCCGGCCGGGCGCTCCTCCTACTGGTAAGTGACAGGTCTGTGCTATAAGCAATGCGCCACACAGACCTTTCACTTACCAGTAGGAAGAGCGCCCGGCCGGTCACAGACAGCGCAGGTAAGTATAATTCTTATAAAATTGCTAAGTAACCATGGCAGCCAGAACTGCAGTAGCGTCCTGGTTGCCATGGTTACCGGTCGGAGCCCCAGCGATTAAATTGGGACTCCGATCAGAACTCTCCGCTGCCACCAATGATAGGGGGGGGGATTTTAATAAGGGAGGGGAGAGGGGGGGCCGCACTGGCCACCAATGAATTTAATACAGGGCCGGGGGGGCCGCACTGGCCACCAATGAATTTAATACAGGGGAGGGAGGGAGGGAGGGGGGGCCGCACTGACCACCAATGAATTTAAAATTGGGGAGGGAGGGGGGTCTGCCCCCTGCTGCCTGGCAGCACCTGATCTCTTACAAGGGGCTATGATACGCACAATTAACCCCTCAGGTGCGGCACCTGAGGGGTTAATTGTGCGGATCACAGCCCCCTGTAAGAGATCAGGTGCTGCCAGGCAGCAGGGGGCAGTCATGTCCACAGTTCTTAGTATATTCTAACTTGAAGCGTCCCCATCACCATGGGAACGCATCTGTGTTAGAATATACTGTCGGATCTGAGTTTTCAAGATGTAACTCAAATCCGATGGTATATTCTAACATAGAGGCGTTCCCATGGTGATGGGGACGCTTCAAGTTAAAATATACCACCGGATTGGAGAAAACTCCGATAGGGACTCCTGACTTTACATTGAAAGTCAATGGGGGACGGATCCGTTTGCAATTGCACCATATTGTGTCAATGTCAAACGGATCTCCCCCATTGACTTGCATTGTAAGTCTGGACGGATCCGTTTGGCTCCGCACGGCCAGGCGGACACCAAAACAAAATTTTTTCCTTCATGTCTGGTGATCCTCCAAAAATCACAGAAGACACACGGAAGAAAAAACGGACAGGGATCACGGAACAACGGAACCCCGTTTTGCGGACCGTGAAAAAATACTATCGTGTGCATGAGGCCTTACTCTGTAAGACTGTCTTATTCATTGATGGATTACATGTCAGCACTATTACCATTTCTCTGACAGATATTCTACCCATACTACCTGAGCCATAAGGTGTTCATTAATATTCACAAGAGTTATGAATTATTATCATTACTTAAACCTAGCTTCATACAATTATGAAATCTTCCCTGGGCTCCTGAATCCTTCTGTGCAGTCACTGTGTGCACTCATCTATTTGTGCTCCAGACTTCGCCTGCCATCAAGGGGTTGTCGAGTGTTTAGTACTGATAGCCTATCCTCAGGATCAGTTCGGTAGGGGTCCGACTCCTGGTTCCCCCATGATCAGCTGTTTGAAGAGACTGCAGAGCTACGGTAAGTTATGCAGCCTCTTCCTAGAGGCCCTCCTCTTAGCTTAAAACAATGTATCAGTTTTGCCCGTAGCACACCTTGGATGGGTTTACACGTTGCTGCGTTGTTGCTTTTTAAAAATGGGGAAAAAAACACATTAAAAAACACATGTTTTTACAACAATTGCATATACAGGTGAAACATGATAAAGGACGTCTGTCATAACATTTCTACCTATGAAAGTGGCTGACCTGTTGCATGTGCGCTTGGCTGAAGGCATCTAGAGGCACCTAGAAACTCTGCTCTTTCTGCAACTCTCCATTTAACAGGCCAGACAGTGAAAACATCATCATGCCTGGCCCTGTTAAATGTGGCGAGCAGCACAAAGCCACGCCCCTTCCGCTAAGCCATGCCCCTTTTTCTCTGCTCTTGGGGAAAGTGCAGAGAACCACAAAAAAGTCATAAATTATGGTGCACAGATGGCGTGCGCCTTAATTTGTGACTTTTTTACGCCACAGTAGAAACAGTGATAAATGTCCCCCATCGGTCCAGATTTACTAATGTGCCTGTGCCTAGCATCTGCATATAAAGTGGTACAATTTGGTGCAACTAAGGTTACTACACATTTCCGACTTGCTTGAAAATGAGGCATGGCTTAGTGGGGAAAGGGGCACTGGAAAGGGTATGGCTTAAGATGGAACATCTTGAGACAAAATGGTGCCACAATTTTGTCATAAAATTCTGTTTCAAACTAGGGCCAATCAATAGCTGGCATAGAGTTAGAAAAAATGCCTATCCCTGCACCAGATTCATCATCCAGCCTGAGCCTCTGGGATGCAGGTCAAGACAATTTGTCCAAGGTTACGGCATCTATAAGATTAGTTAATCTCATTGCTTTAATATGTTTCCCCTGTAAAAACAAAACAAAAAAAAACACAAATTTTTTAAATGAAGTTTAAAGGGGTTATCCCATGACTGATGTAAAAAATAAAAATCAGAGTATATATACCATATAGTACAAGAAAATCTCTTTCTAACAAAGCTAGAACCAGCCCTGTACCTCACATGGGTCCAGAGATCTCCCCATTCATTGCTCCAGTTGTTCTGCTAGATTTATATCAAGCTGACAGCTCAGGGGAGTGTCTTTTCTGCTGCAGCTCAGGGGGCGTGTCTCAGCTCTCCCTATCACAGCTCAGGGGGCAGTTACAGGATGGAACTGAGCATGTGTGGCCATCTCAAGGAGCAGGACAAATAAATAAGATAAAAAAACAAACAACAGGTGGCGCTATACAGATACATTTTATTGAATAACTCAGGACTATACTACATTTTTAATTACATGCAATTACAAAAGTGTTCAGGTCCAGGCACTGGTTTGAAAACTATAGAATATTTTTCATGGGACAACCTCTTTAAGTATGCGTTTTTGAGTCCCAAACTGCATCCATGAAATACCAAGTGGGGGTACATGTATGAGAAGAATACTTGCTCAAGGAGGTGACGATCGGCCGAACCAATCATTGCTCCGTGTAAGGAGGGCAGTGACAAATGAGTAAACGCACAGTCCATGTTTAATCTGTGACGTTATCCGTGATCCATCAATGTTTTATCTGTGGTTCCAAGATTTTCAGTCCGGGTGTCATCTGATTGGAGGTGGTGAGCCAGCGGTCATTAAGGGGATTTTGCCCGTTCTCATACCCTGTATATTATGTTGGCCGCACATCACCCTCTGTTTACACAGGGAGATGTCCCTCCGGTAAGAAAACTTTTTTGACCACACAAGGCCACTTGTGATTGTCTTGTCAGTGATTCACATATGTGTGATGTCCATGGACTTCACGGACCACTCACGTATCCATTGACTGTAATGTGTATATTCACACAACATAGGTTTTCCAGGGATTGTGACACCATGGAAGCATGCCCGGTTTTGTCTGTGATTACGGATCCCTGATGCACATTATGGTCCATGGGTCCGTTCAAATCATGGCACTTTGCTATAAATAAGTGGGTTTTGGGTTGCAGTTTGGGCATTCGGTCTCTAAAAGGTTCGCCATCACTGCCCTACAACATGCAAAATGGGGCGTTCAAGGCCAGCGACCATCACTTCAAACTACCTCTGCCGGGAAGTGCAGCTCAATGGTGACATATGTGAGGGAGGTAAGAGTAAAATATTGCACCAATTCTGTGATCTTCAGCGCTGCCTCCCATTGCAAACAATGGGAGGCCGAAAGGATGCAACTACTGGAAAAAAAAACACTGTGTGAATGGCCCCAAAAGGGAGAGCACTCAGAGCCCCTAGTTTGCAGATAGAAACCAGTGGTTAGTAGCAGAGATCCAGACTGCATGATTGACCAGAAGAAGATGCTGAGAGATACTCTGCTTGACAACTGAGCCTCAGACACTGTGCCACTAGATCTTTGACCAGGGAGCCAGCTGGATGACTGAGCCACATATCCAGGGGCCACCACCTTTGGCCAGGGTACCAGTCTTCTAAAAACGAGATGTGAGCTAGCTCAGGCCTTTCCTCTTCTGCTAGGGAGGAGACTTGAGAAGTCAGCTCAGTAAATTGTCTGTATTGTTTTGTACCTGAATTCCTCCAGGAAAGAAGCACACCGGTTTACTGCAGACCCTGTACCCCCATTGGGGTACACCACGTCTTACCAGGAGAGCAACAACATATGAATGGTGTCCAGGGGACCCCCCGTAGCATTGGGGCAACCCCAAACCCGGCCACTGAATACACCCCTATTATCATCACTGTAGGGTTCTACCGATCAATTCAATGGTTAATATTATAGTATATGTAAATCTGACCAGCTAGAGTACAATGAGCAGCAACTAAAGTTCCCGAAGAGAAAAAAAAATCCTATCTCCACAAAGCAGATACAGGCGAGAAATATGTAAAATGTTTCCACTATATTTACCAGCGTGCTCCGCTACTACAATAATATGCGCACTTACTCAACCAAAGGCCAAATAATGTAATGACCAGCAGATGGAGGAGGTTTAAAGGCTATGTACACCTGTGGGGGCTAATTTTTTTTAAAATTGGCCATTATAAAAAATATGGAGCCCTTTTTTCTGTACAGGGCTGAGATTCTCTAGTAGCTGGATCTGAATTTTCTCTCTGCGCCATCAGCCAGCTAAATTGACGGGCTCCTTATCTCTGCTCTCTGACTCTAAAAGGTTTGCCATCACTGCCCTACACCATGCAAAATGGGGTGTTCAAGGCCAGCGATCATCACTTTAAACTACCTCTTCCGGGAAGTGCAGCTCAATGGTGAAATATGTGAGGGAGGAAGGAGATAAATATAGCATTTTATAGGATATATCCTGTTTATTTGTACTGTTATTGCACTGAATTGTGGAAAGGGTTAAAGGGATTGTCTCACTTCAGCAAGTGGCATTTATCATGTAAAGAAAATTAATACAATGGACTTACTAATGTATTGTGATTGCCGATATTGCTTCTTTTGCTGGCTGGATTAATTTTTCTCTTGCATTATACATTGATCGTTTCCATGGTTCACTATAGGAAAAAGTGCCAGCCAATGTACTCCCAGAGGCTCGACCACCAGAGGGGCTGGCATTGTTTCCTATAGTGTGCAAGTATGGCCACCGCTGCTGGATTGCAGGGTGGTCGTAACCCCTGGATATGAATAGTGAAAAATGAAATGGAAAAACGAATCAAGCCAGCAAAGAAGACAATATGGACAATCACAATACATTAGTAAGTGACTTGTAGAAACTTTGTCTACATGATAAATGCCACCTGCTGAAGCGAGACAGCCCCTTTAATGCACAGCCAATTTGCACTGAGAGTTTGTGAATTTCCAGTTAGCTTACTGATAAACTAGTAATTTTCCACTGCTATCATAGGGGACTATGCAGAGCTGAGTTTTGGAGGGAAATGCCAGAGACAGTGATCTTTTGACTGTCTAGTTTAGGTTACTTTTTGCGGATCAGTCATGGATCTGCAAAAACGATTTCGTTACAATAATACAACCGCATTCATTTGTCATGAACAGTTCTGGTTGTATTATGTCTTATATAGCCATGACGGATCAGTCATGAACACCAGTGAAAGTCCATGGGGGACATATCCGTTTTCTATTGTCAGAGAAAACGGATCGTCCCCATTGACTTACATTGTGTGTCAGGACAGTTACAGTTCTATCTTGCTCCGCACCACAATGCGGACAGAAAAACACTGCTTGCAGCGTTATTCTGTCCATGATGGGAGCGCAACCAAATGGAACGGAATGCATTTTAGTGCATTGTTTCTTTCATTTCAGTTTTGTCCCCATTGACAATAACTGCGGTCAAAACTGAAGCTTTTTTTCCCGCTATTAAGATACAATGACGGATCTCAATAGCGGAATTTAAAAAGCTAGTGTGAAAGTAGCCTTAGCTGTGCCAGACGGTTGTTTATGATTGAAAACGTCTTGGTCATTCCCATTTACTTGTATTGTGGCCGAATACAAGTTTATGGCAGCCTTAAATTCCAACATTGTTTCTGTTAGGCTGTGCGTCTCCAGCTTCACCTATCCCACTAGAAGGTTCTATATCAGATAGGAACTGTATAAGAGGCTGTTAACATGTGTAATTTTGGCGTGGAAATTTAACCGGCGGCCGGGTGGTGTCATGCCCTGCCCTGTGAGTGATCTGAGAAGGTCTGTCAGACTTGTGACACGTGAGCCTGACAGATTGCTTTGTTGTGTTGTTGGGCAGGGTCCCACCTCCTCGCAGGTTCTGCTCGTTAGTTAGTGATGCTATTTATCTCCGCCTCTCACTATAGCCCTTGCGGTTTATAGTTTCTGATGGTGTTCTCTTCTAGTGCTTGGTGGATCTCCTGCTCCCAGTCCGTCTTGAGATAAGTCCTCTTTTGTTGTATTTCCTGGCTAGGCGTTAGGAAGACACTGGTTCCTTCATCTCTTGCAAGGAACCGGTTGTCTTATCGCCTGTTCCCTAGCTGAAGGTCTGTTTCAGTTGCAGCAGGGATTAGGTTTGAGTGCACAAACACTTCTACCATTGGGATTTGTTCATGTTGTTAGCAGTGATGGAAAGGCTTACTTACGGTTTGTCAGGTGGTGACCATTCCCTGTTACTTAGCTGTTGGGCCTAGCATGGTGTTTTGTTACCTGTTAGTTGTATTTGGTTTGCTTTCCTTCCCTCACCTTCCGTGACAGGTGGATTCTGCCTCCCGCTCATTTCAATGGGAAGCGGCACTGGGGATCACAGATTGATGTTTTAAAGCCGCAGCCACGCCGAGGGGACATGTCCATGCTTGCTGCAGCTTTGAACCACCACTCTGTGATCTTCAGCGATGGCTCCCATTGCAAATAATAGGAGGCAGAAATGATGCAACTACTGGACAAAAACACTGTGTGAAAGGCCCCAAAAGGTAGAGCACTCAGACCCCCTAGTTGTCTGCAGATGGAAACCAGTGGTTAGTAGGAGAGATCCAGACTGTATGAGTGACCAGAAAATAGATGCTGAGAGATACTCTGCTTGATAACTGAGCCTCAGACCCTGTGCCACTAGCCCATTGACCAGGGAGCTAGCTGGATGACTGAGCCACATATCCAGGGGCTACCAGCCTTTGGCCAGGGTACCAGTCTTCTAAGAAAGAGATGAGAGCTAGCTCAGGCCTTTTCTCTTCTGCTAGGGAGGAGACTCGAGAAGTGAGCTCAGTATATTGTCTGTATTGTTTTGCACCTGAATTCCCCCAGGAAAGAAGCACACCAGTTTACTGCAGACCCTGTACCTCCATTGGGGTACACTACGTCTTACCATTCCCACTGGAGAGCAACAACACATATCACGGATGATGTTGCAGATAGCTGGAACTTATGAATAAACGTCCGACTGGCTTGATCCCAAACTAAGGAGCATATAGGTGAGCCCTATAAAACCCTAAGAGCTCTCCCCTGACTGCTATGCCCATGCAAGGGTCTCAATGGTAGACGATTGCATGTCCACGTACCTAAGACTGTGTGACACCTGAAAACCCTATAATAGTAAGGGGACACAACCACCGGCTCCCTGCACTTAATACGGACGGAGTCAGGGTCACCTAGACTCAAGCCAGCAAGGAAACACAATACATGAAAAGACTTATCTGAGTAAACAGCAGCAGCAGCCTCCAGCAGTGAACACTTCATCCAGGAAGTAGTATAAACCGCAAAGTGAGGCAGTATGGGAGGGAATATAAAGGGAGACGATTAGTCTAAATAGGTGACACCTGGGAGAAGGAAAGGAGATGACAAAGTGAAACCAAAACAAAGAACATCATGCAAGAGGTAAAGGACGTCTGCCAGACCTTCTCACAGAACTGGCGGTGACAACACATGAACAGTGTCCAGGGGACCCACAGGAGCATTGAGACCACCCCAAACCCGGCCACTGAATACACCCCTATTATCATCACTGTAGGGTGCTACCGATCAATTCAGTGGTTAATATTATAGTATATGTAAACCTGACCAGCTGGAGTACAATGAGCAGCAACTAAAGTTCCCTGAGAGAAAAAAAAAATCCTATCTCCACAAAGCAGATACAGGAGAGAAATATGTAAAATGTTTCCACTATATTTACCAGCGTGCTCCGCTCCTACAATAATATGCGCACTTACTTAACCAAAGGCAAAATAATATAATTCTTAGCAGATAAAGGAGGTTTAAAGGCTATGTACACCTTTGGGGGTACATTTTTTTTATTGCATTGTACTCATTTTGAGCTAAAAATCATTTTTTTAAATGTGCCATTATAAAAAATATGGAGCACTTTGTACAGGGCTGAGATTCTCTGGTAGCTGGATCAGAATTTTCTCTCTGTGCCATCAGCCAGCTAAATTGATAGGCTCCTTATCTCTGCTCTCTGACATTATAAACACTCGTCGTAGCTAAGTTCTTATCTTACTGATAAGAATGTGGACTTAGGCTGTATTACACAGCCCGATGCGGCAGACGATTGTTGGGAGGGAAGTATTCCCTCCTGGCAATCGCCTCCTCGCTAGAGGAGATTGCTGCTATTACATGCAGTGATCTCCTCTGCAGCAAGGGGAGGAGTGATCGCTATGTCAACGCTCGTTCCCATGCTATATAGTGGTTTGCTGGCGGCAGATTGTTATTAGACAGCACAATCTGTCACCTGCAAACGATAATTTTTTAACGTCATAAGATTTGGATTGGCAGATGGTCGAGCAATCAGCGGCAGTATTACACTGCAAGATGATCGCAAATGAGAGTTACTGCAAACACTCGTTAGCGATTATGTGCTGAAAAATCGGGCCATGTAATACCGCATTTTTCTCCCCATAAGACGCACCCCCCCCCCAAAAGCGGCTATTTGTCCTATGGGGCGAATACGCATTATGGAAGCACTCATTAGTACTGGAGGAGCGGGAAGTGGTGAAGGCTTTGTACTCACCGCTTCCTGGTCCTCGACTGTCAGCTGTGAAGGCTGCGCACAGTGTGACTACGCTCTGTGATCTCATACTGTGCGCAGACAGAGCGCGCTGGAGGAGAGGAGCGGCGGTGTCCAGGAGCAGGAGAGGTAAGTGGTTTATTTATTTTCTTAAACTTGAGGCGCTGGGGCAATATGAGAGGCAATGGGGGCAATATAAGAGGCAATGGGGGCTACAGAGGGCTGATATGAGGCAATAGGGGCTGCAGGGGGCCAATATGAGAGGCAGTGGGGGCTGATATGAGGTCTGATTGGGGGTCATTCACATGACTTGTTGGGGTCTTATTAACATTGGGGGTCTGATTGGGGCTCTTAGCTGAGGTCTGATCGGAGGTGTAATAGAAAATATATTTTTCTTATTGTCCTCCTCTAAAACATAGGTGCGTCTTATGGGCCCACGCATCTTATAGGGTGAAAAATACAGTAAATATTTATGACCTCTTAGTAAATTAGAGATAAGGGTTACTAGATGACCAGTAAAAAGAGCTATTCACACAGATAGACAAACAGTTAACCCTTTGTGACAGAATGGCTCAATATTTTTAATAAAGACCAACTTGAAAAATTATTATTAGCCCAAAATGAGTAAATTGCAACCGGAATTTTTTTTCCTCCAAAGGTGTATGTTGCCTCTCTTCAGCAAATAGCATTTATCATGTAGAGAAAGTTAATACAAGGCACTTACTAATGTATTGCGATTGTCTATATTGCCTCCTTTGCTCCTGGATTCATTTTCCATCACAATATACACTGCTCGTATCCAAGGGTTATTGACCTACTTGTAATCCAGCAGTGGTGGCCATGCTTTTTTTTTTTCCTACTTCCACCCGATTTCAATTTTTTTTCCTACTTCCCACCACATTTTATGCAACTGTATAGGGTGCCATCAGAAAGTGCATCTTGTCCTCCAAAAAAAAACCGAAAACAAAAATACCGTAAATGGAAAATTTCCCGGTCATTAAAGGGTTAAACTAAAGTAAATGCATGGCTTACACATCCACATGCCATGCATTGATCTATTGCTTCTCAGCATAATAATAAACTGTGCATGAAGCACATCACAGTGGCCTTTTTCTAGTGGGTCCCTACACTAAATTGGCGCAGCACTACATGGGGACCACCGCTGATGCAGCACCGCACCTGCAGGCAACACAACCCAACAACGTCCCTGCTGTCTCATGTGAACATAGCTGAAAAAGCCCATTGGCCCATGCATTTGATCATAATGTATACTACTTGCCTTCTGTACAGTTTATAAGTGATGCTGAGAGGCAATAGACCGGTGCATGGCATGTGGATGTGCGAAGCAGATCTTTTTCTCCACAGTCTGGGCCCTATTTCACCTTCTGGACTTGGCCATTTTTTGCAAATCTGACCAGTGTCACTTTATGTGCTGATAACTTTAAAATGCTTTGACTTATCCAGGCCATTCTGAGATAGTTTTTTTTTATCACATATTGTACTTCATGACACTGGTAAAATGAAGTTAAAAAAATTCATTTTTATTTATAAAAAAATACCAAATTTACAAAAATAAATAAAAAATACCAAATTTTAAAGTTTCAATTTCTCTACTTCTATAATACATAGTAATACCTCCAAAAATAGTTATTACTTTACATTCCCCATATGTCTACTTCATGTTTGGAATGATATTTTATTTTTTGGGGATGTTACAAGGCTTAGAAGTTTAGAAGCAAATGTTGAAATTTTTCAGAAATTTTCAAAAACACAATTTTTAGGGACCAGTTCAGGTCTGAAGTCACTTTGCGAGGCTTACATAATAGAAACCACCCAAAAATGACCCCATTCTATAAACTACACCCCTCAAGGTATTCAAAACTGATTTTACAAACTTTGTTAACCCTTTAGGTGTTCCACAAGAATTCATGGAAAATAGAGATACAATTTCAGAATTTCCCTTTTTTGGCAGATTTCCCATTTTAATAATTTTTTTCAGTTACAAAGCAAGGGATAACAGCCAAACCAAACTCAATATTTATGGCCCTGATTCTGTAGTTTACAGAAACACCCCATATGTGGTCGTAAACTACTGTACGGGCACACGGCAGGGCGCAGAAGGAAAGGAATGCCATAATGTTTTTGGAAGGCAGATTTTGCTGGACTGTTTTTTTTGACACTATGTCCCATTTGAAGCCCCCCTGATGGATCCCTAGAGTAGAAACTCCATAAAAGTGACCCCATCTAAGAAACTACACCCTCAAGGTATTCAAAACTGATTTTACAAACGTCGTTAACCCTTTAGGTGTTCCACAAGAATTAATAGAAAATAGAGATACAATTTCAAAATGTCACTTTTTTGGCAGATTTTCCATTTTAATATTTTTTTTTTACTTTTACAAAGCAAGGGTTAACAGCCAAACAAAACTCAATATTTATGGCCCTGATTCTGTAGTTTACAGAAACACCCCATATGTGGTCGTAAACTACTGTACGGGCACACGGCAGGGCGCAGAAGAAGAGGTATGCCATACGGTTTTTGGAAGGCAGATTTTGCTAGACTGGTTTTTTTGACACCATGTCCCATTTGAAGCCCCCCTGATGCAACCCTAGAGTAGAAACTCCATAAAAGTAACCCAATCTAAGAAACTACACCCCTCAGGCCTCTTTCACACGGGCGTCAGTTTTTTTGCCCGGATAAGAGGCGGGTGCGTTGCGGGAAAATGCGCGATTTTTCCGCGCAAGTGCAAAACATTGTCATGCGTTGCACTCGCGTGAGAAAAATCGTGCATGTTTGGTACCCAAACCCGAACTTCTTCACAGAAGTTCGGGCTTGGGATTGATGTTTTGAAGATTGTATTATTTTCCCTTATAACATGGTTATAAGGGAAAATAATAGCATTCTGAATACAGAATGCATAGTAAAACAGCGCTAGAGGGGTTAAAAAAATAATAATTTAACTCACCTTAGTCCACTTGATCGCGAAGCCAGCATCTCCTTGTGTCTCCTCTGCGCTGAACAGGACCTGGGGTGAGCATTAAATAGAGGTTAAGGACCTTTGATGACGTCACTCCGGTCATCACATGGTCTTTTACCATGGTGAATCACCATGGTAAAAGATCATGTGACGTACCATGTGATGACCGGAGTGACGTCATCAAAGGTCCTTAACCTCTATTTAATGCTCACCCCAGGTCCTGTTCAGCGCAGAGGAGACACAAGGAGATGCCGGCTTCGCGATCAAGTGGACTAAGGTGAGTTAAATTTTTTTTTAAAATTTTTTAACCCCTCTAGCGCTGTTTTACTATGCATTCTGTATTCAGAATGCTATTACTTTCCCTTATAACCATGTTATAAGGGAAAATAATACAATCTTCAGAACATCAATCCCAAGCCCGAACTTCTGTGAAGAAGTTCGGGTTTGGGTACCAAACATGCGCAATTTTTCTCACGCGAGTGCAACGCATGACAATGTTTTGAACTTGCGCGGAAAAATCGAGGACCTGGGGTGAGCATTAAATAGAGGTTAAGGACCTTTGATGACGTCACTCCGGTCATCACATGGTACGTCACATGATCTTTTACCATGGTGATTCACCATGGTAAAAGACCATGTGATGACCGGAGTGACGTCATCAAAGGTCCTTAACCTCTATTTAATGCTCACCCCAGGTCCTGTTCAGCGCAGAGGAGACACAAGGAGATGCCGGCTTCGCGATCAAGTGGATTAAGGTGAGTTAAAAAAAAAATTTTTAACCCCTCTAGCGCTGTTTTACTATGCATTCTGTATTCAGAATGCTATTATTTTCCCTTATAACAATGTTATAAGGGAAAATAATAATGATCGGGTCTCCAGCCCGATCGTCTCCTAGCAACCGTGCATGAAAATCGCACCGCATCCGTACTTGCTTGCGGATGCTATGCGATTTTCACGCTTCCCATTCACTTCAATGGGGCCTGCGTCGCGTAAAAATCGGACAATATAGAGCATGCTGCGATTTTCACTCAACGCACAAGTGATGCGTGAAAATCACCGCTCATGTGCACAGCCCCATAGAAATGAATGGGTCAGGATTCAGTGCGAGTGAAATACGTTCACCGCACACATCGCACCCGCACGGAAAACTCGCCCGTGTGAAAGGGGCCTTAAGGTATTCTAAACAGATTTTAAAAACGTTGTTAACCCTTTAGGTGTTCCACAAGAGTTATTGGCAAATGGAGATGAAATTTCTAAATTTCAACTTTTTGGCAAATTTTCAATTTTAATAATTTTTTTCCAGTAACAAATCAAGGCTTAACAGCCAAACAAAACTCAATATTTATTGCCCTGATTCTGTAGTTTGCAGAAACACCCCATATGTGGTCGTAAACAGCTGTACGGGCACACGGCAGGGCGCAGAAGGAAAGGAATGCCATACGTTTTTTGGAAGGCAGATTTTGCTGGATTGGTTTTGTTGACACCATGTCCCATTTGAAGCCCCCCTGATGCACCCCTAGAGTTGAAACTCCAAAAAAGTGGCCCCATTTTTGAAACTACGGGATAGGGTGGCAGTAGTGTTGCTTCTAGTTTAGGGTACATATGATTTTTTGTTGCTCTATATTACACTTTTTTTGAGACAAGGAAACAAAAAATAGAAATTCTGAAATTTCATCTCCATTTGCCAATAACTCTTGTGGAACAAGTTTGTAAATTCTGTTTTGAATACCTTGAGGGGTGTAGTTTCGTAGATGGAGTCACTTTTTTGGAGTTTCTACTGTAGGGGCACATCAGAGGGGCTTCAAATGGGACATGGTGTCAAAAAAACTGTCCAGCAAAATCTGCCTTCCAAAAACCATATGGCGTTCCCTTCCTTCTGTGCCCTGCCGTTTGGCCATACAGCAGTTTATGACCACATATGGGGTGTTTCTGCAAACTACAGAATCAGGGCAATATATATTGAGTTTTGTTTGACTGTTAACCCTTGCTTTATTACTGGAAAAACGGATTAAAATGGAAAATGTGCAAAAAAAATTTGCTGTTTTGGGACCGTTTTTATTTTTTGTTATTTACATCGTTGATCTGACAGGTTAGATCGTGTGCTATTTCTATAGAGAAGGTTGTTACGGACGTGACAATACCAAACTACTTTCTGGGGGTTTTTGTTTCAGTTTTACATAACAATTTTTTTTTTTTTTATGATTTTTTAGTGTCTCCACATGCTGAAAGCCATATTTTTTTTTTGGGGGCTACTGTCTTATGTAGGGGCTCATTTTTTGCGGGATGAGATGGCGGTTTGATTGGTACTATTTTGGGAGGCATATAACTTTTTTATCGCTTGCTATTACACTTTTTGTGATGTGAGAAGACAAAAATAGCTTTTTTTGACAATGTTTTTATTTTTTTACGGTATTTACCTGAGGGGTTAGGTCATGTGATATTTTTATAGAGCAGGTTCTTACGGACGCGGCGATACCTAATATATATAGTTTTTTAAATTTATTTTACTTTAACACAAAAACAGCATTTTAGAAAAAAAAAATCATGTTTTAGTGTCTCCATAGTCTCAGAGCCATATTTTTTTTAACTTTTTGGGCGATTGTCTCATGTAGGAGCTCATTTTTTTGAGGATGAGGTGCCGATTTGATTGGTACCATTTTGGCGTAAAATCACTTTTATTACCTTTTTTGGAAAGTAAGGTGGGCAAAATCTCAATTTCATCATAGTTTTTATTTTGTATGGCGTTCACCGTGCGGAGAAAGTAACATGACCGTTTCATAGATCAGGTCATTACGGACGCGGTGATATCAAACATGTGTAGCGCATTTAAAAAAAAAATTTTTTTAATCAGTGATAAATGTGTTGTTTTATTTTTCCTTTTTTTTCCAATTTTATTTTTACTCAGACCCACTTGGTTCTTGAAGATCCAGTGGGTCTGATGTCTGTATAATACAATACAGTACACTATATAGTGTACTGTGCTGTATTTTCACTTTACACTTAGTCTGATTAGACTTCTGCCTTGAGCAGAAGTCTGATCAGACTTAGCCTTACCATGGCATGCCGAAAGCCTGTGATGGCGTCCGGTTGCCATGGTAACCATCACCCGCTGCCACAACAGAGCAGCGGGTGATGGGGAGCCCCTCCCTCTGTGATACCATCAAGAATCACGGGCTGAAACGGCACAGCAGCCCCCGATCGGAGAGAGAGCTCCCTCCCTGTTAACCCTTTCCACGGACCGCGGCATGGAAGGGGTTAAACGGCTGACATCTGAATTGACCTGCGGTTTGCAGCGATCTTCGATACAGGGGGAGGGGGGTCACAGGACCCCCCTCGGCATTGTCACAGAGTGCCTGCTGAATGATTTTAGCAGGCACTCTGTTCTGATCACCACCCGCCACGCGGCGGTGATCGGAAATACACAGGACGTACCTGTACGCCCTGTGTCCTTAAGTACCAGGACATCAGGGCGTACCTGTACGCCCTGTGTCCCCAAGAGGTTAATTCCTGTGGAATACCTAAAGGGTTAACAACATTTCTAAAACCAGTTTTGAATAGTTTGAGGGGTGAAATTTCTAAACTGGGGTCATTTATGGGTTGGTTCTGTTATGTAAGCCCCACAAAGTGACTTCAGAACTGAACTGGTCCTTACAAAAGTTGACTTTGGAAATTTTCTTAAAAATTTCAAAAATTGCTTCTAAAATTCTAATGTCCTTAAAAAAAAAATATTATATTATTAAAATGATACCAACATAAAGTAGACATATGGGGAATGTTAATTAATACATATTTTATGAGGCATCATCACTATCTGTTTGAAAAGCAGAGAGATTCAAATTTAGAGAACAGAATTTTTTCAAATTTTTGTTAACTTTTAGATTTTTTTTATAAATAAAGGTAAAAAATTTTGACTCAAATTTACCATTAACATGAAGTACAATGTGTCACGACTCACGAGAAAAAAAACTCTGAATGGCTTGGATACGTAAAAGCGTTTCAAAGTTATTACCACATAAAGTGACACATGTCAGATTTGCAAAATTAGGCCTGGTCAGGATGGGAGTAAGGGCTGTTTCACACGAGCGAGTCCATTGCGGGAATCACGCTCCGTGTGTGAGTGTGATCCTCTGCTCTAGACTTGCAGGAGAGCAGGGCATTATACTGATTTATAATGCTATGTGCCTCTGCTTGACCTTATTTCTACAGAATCAGGCCTAGTTCACACGAACGTATGGCTTTTTCAGTGTTTTGTGGTCCGTTTTTCACGGATCCGTTTTTCAGTTTTTTTGTTTCCGTTTCTGTTCCGTTTTTCCGTATGGCATATACAGTATACAGTAATTACATAGAAAAAAATTGGGCTAGGCATAACATTTTCAATAGATGGTTCTGAAAAAACGGAACGGATACGGAAGACATACGGATGCATTTCCGTATGTGTTCTGTTTTTTTTGCGGACCCATTGACTTGAATGGAGCCACGGAATGTGATTTGCGGGCAATAATAGGACATGTTCTATCTTTCAACGGAATGGAAAAACGGAAATGGAATGCATACGGAGTACATTCCATTTTTTTTGCTGAACCATTGAAATGAATGGTTCCGTATACGGAACACAAAAAAACGGCCCGTACACTCGCAAAAAAAACGTTTGTGTGAACTAGGCCTCATACTGACAGCTTTATGTCCCTCTGATTCTGTGGAAAAAAGGCCATGCAGAGACACATAGCATTATAAATCGTGCGCACTCACACACGGAGCGTGATTCCCGCAATGGACTTGCTCGTGTGAAACAGCCCTAAATGGCCCGGTCTGGAAGTGGTTAAGGATCAAAAGAGACAGAGGGACTTGGGTCAAAAAGAGGGACTGTCCCTCCAAAAGAGGGGCACTAGTATAGCCAATGCAAATGTTGAGGGTTTTAGTGCAGTATGTCACAGTTGTCAGCATACACGCTTCCGGTTTGTAGTTCAGTTGTATCTATGTTAGGCCTTGTGGGTCAGTAAAAATAATCACGGAGACATGCACTACTGATCCGTGATGTAGACCAAGCACGCCCATTGAAGTCTATGGGTCCCTTAAAATCACTGACACACATCCGTGTTGCGTCCATTTTTCACTGAAGACTAATAGGAGATTCTTTGGAAATTCACTTTCAGCTGAGCAACGTCAGTGAATTACGGATGACGCACGGATGGTAAAAATGGAGACACGGACCAACCACGGATTAAATATGTACGCTTTTTTCACGGACGTGACACTGACACGGAATTGTGAACGAGGCCTTAGCCTTGGATACGACCATGTTACACATGTCTAGATGCCCACCAAATATCCTGCTGGGGTCTTCTCGTCTTGTTAGCCTACATTTTCAGTTGAGCGGGCCTGGTAGAAGGCTTCCGCGTGGATTTAATGATGGAAGGTCTGCAGTGTAATATATTACCAGCAAAGTGGAGGAGATTTTAACAAACCTCATCTACATGCTGAGGGGAATCTGCATGCATACATTGAATTGTGCAGATCTGGGATCCGTCAGTTCTTCCTGCGGCTTTGCGACATGGGTTTCACTTTCACTTTCAATGGGGTGAAATCCACCAAGAAAGCTGCATGTTATACGGGCACATTCAGCTGCAGTGGTAAAATCTGCCCCACGTAGAGTACCCTGGAGCATGTTCACACAGATGGTTTTTGTCATGGATTTAGATGCATACTCCATGTGAGATCCTCCTCTCTGCTTTTATATCATAGTTCATGCGGCTGCTGAATTCTCGATCTCCACCAAATTTCTTTGCAGAAAAAAAAATATTGATGTGTCAATTTGTTGAGGCAGATTGTGCTCGGAAACCGCGACGGGTAGGCACATGTGAATTATCCCCATTGGAATAGCGCTTATCCACGTGCAGACCCACGGCAGTTCATCCTCCGATCCTTTCCGACAGCGTGAACAGGCCTACATAAAACAAGAGGCAAACTGGATCTCCAGGAACAATGGGGGTCATTTATTAAGGGACTTGCGACTATTTTTTTAAATAAAAATATTTTTTTAACTGACCCCGCCACAATATTGAGTCACACGGCCGGTGTTTTTTTTTCTGTATTTTGCGGTCCTTTTTAAATGGATCCTTTTTTTTTTGTTTCAAGTAGTGTTTCCGCTTCCATTCCATTACCGTTTGTGATCCGCTGGGCATAACATTTTGAATAGATGGTTCTGCAAAAATAGAACGAATACTGAAGACATACGGATGCATTCCATATGCATTCCGTTTTTTTTGCGGAACCATTGACTTGAATAGAGCCACGGAACGCGATTTGCGGGCAATAATAGGACATGTTCTATCTTTGAATGGAAATAAGGAAACGGAATGCATACGAAGTACCTTTCGTTGTTTTTGCGGCCCCATTGAAGCGAATGGTTCCACATACGGACCACAAAAAAAAGTGAACGGAAACGGGAAAAAAAGTTGCCTAGAAACAATGCCAACAGGGGGCAGAGAATGCCATAGATGCGCCCAATTAATGACCAGACACATGGGGTTCAAGTAGGTTTTCGTCAGGTGCGAGGACTGCCATAGATGCGACCAATTAATGACCAGGTACCCGCCTCATCATAAATTAGACAAACTGAAAGCAGCGCAAGCAGGAAACTAAGACTGACGTAAAAAACGGTCTTAATGTGTCCCAATATCCATCAAACCTGTGGTTGTAGAAGAGATAATGTAGTTATACAGAATATAAAGTGTGATGATACATAGGTAATCATAAGACATGCGACAGCGAAAGATAGATAGAAGACAAATGATAGATAGATGGATATAGATAGATAGATAAAATACAAATGATAGATAGATAGAAGACAAATGATAGATAGATGGAAGACAAATGATAGATAGATGGATATAGATAGATAAAATACAAATGATAGATAGATAGAAGACAAATGATAGATAGATGGAAGACAAATGATAGATAGATGGATATAGATAGATAGATAGAAGACAAATGATAGATACCCCCCACTGATTTTGGAGTGCTGCCCCATCATTTGCTTTTGGATATTGCCTGTGGATTTTCTTTACCTGGAATCCAGGAAGGATTGCTCCCTTTTTCATTCATGCTGTGCTGCTGCTTCTCTTTGTTGGCTGGATAGATAGATGATAGATATGAGATAGATAGACATGAGATAGATAGATAGATAGATAGATGATAGATATGAGATAGATAGACATGAGATAGATAGATAGATAGATAGATATGAGATAGATGATAGATAGGAGATAGATGATAGATAGATAGATGATAGATAGATAGGAGATAGATGATAGATAGATAGGAGATAGATAGATAGATATGAGATAGATGATAGATATGAGATAGATGATAGATATGAGATAGATAGATATGAGATAGATAGATAGATATGAGATAGATAGATATGAGATAAATGATAGATAGATAGATGATAGATATGAGATAGATGATAGATAGGAGATAGATGATAGATAAATAGGAGATAGATGATAGATAGATAGATATGAGATAGATAGATAGATAGATAGATATGAGATAGATGGATAGATAGATATGAGATAGATAGATAGGAGATAGATAATAGATAGATAGATAGATGATAGATAGATGATAGATGATAGATAGATAGGAGATAGATGATAGATAAGGCGTCATGCACACAACTGTATTTATTCTGTGGACCACAAATTGCGGATCTACAAAATATGGATACTATCTGTGTTGCACCCGCATTTTTTACGGATCCATTGACCAGTGGATATGCTTGTAGCCAAGTATAGGACATGTTCTATCTTTTTGTGTAATGGACATATGTATTATCCGTCTGCTTTTCGCATCCATATGTTGGTCCGGCAAGAAGATGGATCCTGTCCACAAAATGCGAAAGGATCCAATGAAGTCAAGCAGACCACAAAAGAGACACAGCCGCGTGCATGAGGCCTACAGACAGACCGATAAGAATAATAGATATTACATAGATAATAAATAGATAACATGGGCATTGCGATTGTGTAATATGAGTAGTTGTGGATGATGGGAGTTGCACTTTGTTAGGTTGAGTGCACTCTGAGGACTTCCAGGAGGAATAGTAGGAGGACACTGACAGGATGCTGCAGATGATTTACCTCAGCAGAATCCATAACACATGATAATGCATCTATTGTCCTCACCGCCTCCATCACCAGTGCGGGGGGGTGAGCTGCACTAACTAGTCCTGAACTTGGTCACCTCTGGCATCACTACTAACTAGTTGTGCCAAAATATGGGATGTGGTTGCCTGAGCAACCAGACTGGACGTCACAATCTGGGCATGTGTATTCCATTTTTGTCTCTTTCTCTCTCTCTTTTATTTTCAGGCAGAGGGAGAGACAGGAGGGGGGACATTATTTCCCTAAATAAAAGAAATTAGCAGCCATCTTTCCTAAAAAAGCCTCACCCCTTGTGCACAGCCTTTATCGGTGCCTGCTCGCGAGCCCCCTCCTGGCATCCCATGGGTTAATAGCCGGGGTGCGAAGAAAGGGATCACGATTGCAATATAAACTGCAGTCAATCAGGGGGAGGGGGCCATGAGAGGGCCACTGGGGAACGAAGAGGATCCGATGGAGGACATGGAGAATGAAGACATGTCAGGTAAAGCATTGGGCGATGCATGCGGGGAACCGGGCGCTGCTGCGGGCGGTGGGTGGCAGAGGCCGGCTGCAAAGCAGGAGGGAGGGCGCGGAAAAGCCTGCACTTTACGATTGTTCTGTAGTTTAAAGTTTTGCGCGGTGGGAAAATCCCGTGCAGAAGGGCGCCAAAGAAAAAAAAAGCTGGATGTCTGTGCCCCCCAGTATACTGTGATTTCTGTGCCCCCCCCCCCCCAGTATACTGTGATTTCTGTGCCCCCCAGTATACTGTGATTTCTGTGCCCCCCCCAGTATACTGTGATTTCTGTGCCCCCCAGTATACTGTGATTTCTCTGCCCCCCCAGTATACTGTGATTTCTGTGCCCACCCCAGTATACTGTGATTTCTGTGCCCCCCAGTATACTGTGATTTCTGTGCCCCCCAGTATACTGTGATTTCTGTGCCCCCCAGTATACTGTGATTTCTAAGTCCCCCAGTATACTGTGATTTCTGTGCCCACCCCAGTATACTGTGATTTCTGTGCCCACCCCAGTATACTGTGATTTCTGTACCCCCATCATACTGTGATTTCTGTACCCCCATCATACTGTGATTTCTGTGCCCCCATCATACTGTAATTTCTGTGCCCCCCAGTATACTGTGATTTCTGTGCCCCCCATCATACTGTAATTTCTGTGCCCCCCAGTATACTGTGATTTCTGTGCCCCCCCCAGTATACTGTGATTTCTGTGCCTCCCAGTATACTGTGATTTCTGTCCCCCCCCGTATACTGTGATTTCTGTGCCCCCCAGTATACTGTGATTTCTGTGCCCCCCAGTATACTGTGATTTCTGTGCCCCCCAGTATACTGTGATTTCTGTGCCCCCCCAGTATACTGTGATTTCTGTGCCCCCCAGTATACTGTGATTTCTGTGCCCCATCATACTGTGATTTCTGTGCCCCCCAGTATACTGTGATTTCTGTGCCCCCCGTATACTGTGATTTCTGTGCCCCCCAGTATACTGTGATATCTGTGCCCCCCATTATACTGTGATATCTGTGCCCCCCATTATACTGTGATATCTGTGCCCCTCATTATACTGTGATTTCTGTGCCCCGCATTATACTGTGATTTCTGTGCCCCGCATTATACTGTGATTTCTGTGCCCCCCCAGTATACTGTGATTTCTGTGCCCCCCCCCCAGTATACTATGATTTCTGTGCCCCCCAGTATACTATGATTTCTGTGCCCCCCCATATACTGTGATTTCTGTGCCCCCAAGTATACTGTGATATCTGTTCTTCCAAGTATACTGTGATTTCTGTGCTCCCCCAGTATACTGTGATTTCTGTGCTCCCCCAGTATACTGTGATTTCTGTGCCCCCCAGTATACTGTGATTTCTGTGCCCCCCAGTATACTGTGATTTCTGTGCCCCCCAGTATACTGTGATTTCTGCCCCCCCCCAAATTATAGTGGGATTTCTGCCCCCCCCCCCCCAAATTATAGTGGGATTTTTGTGCCCCCCATTATACTGTGATTTCTCTGACCCATATTATACTGGGATTTCTGCCCCCCCCCCATTATACTGGGATTTTTGTGCCCCATATTATACTGGGATTTCTGGGCCCCCCATTTTACTGGGATTTCATTGTGTCAATGCAAGAAGCAGAGGTGTATGGCAAATATCTGCTTTGTGCTCCTGTATGCATGTCATTGGTGCACTCATCAGGTCCCTGGGTGGCACTGGTTATAACTGTGCATTTGTCTCAGCATCCTCCTAATTAGCAGTGGTGCAGTCGGACACATCAGCCCCCCTGACTCAGACCCAGGTGCCCCTACTGCTGATAATGGAGCATGAGATCAGATTAAAATGCTGGGTTGTGTTGTTTTGCAAGCATGCATCATCACCACCATCATCATTGGTGCATTGTTAAGCCATGATGATCTGCGCCATCCCTGGTCCTGTCCCCATGCTCGTCTGGTGTCACCATATTAAAGGCGATCTTGTTTCTCTATACAATTTGCTGCATCACTTCTTGTGTGGTCCCGCGCATCCTGCGCACCTCGTGTTGTCTTATGACCGTGCAATCTATGTGCTTTGTTTGAACGTCTGTGATATTTCCATAGGGTCTTAGAACGGCAGTGGATGAAAAGTCTGAAAGACAATGATATTACGAGTAGTGGGTTGTCTTCCCGGGTTATATCCACGCCTGTGTTTCCCCTCCATGTGCGTAGATAGATTTTAAAAAAAAATGTTGACTCCGATCAAGAGTCAGGAAAGAAATTCAGGATTTCAGGGATTTGTGTTCACAAAAGTCATTGGTTTGGACTGTGTGGGATAAAATAGGGTTGTGGCCCTTTAAGTTTTACAGCGAAGGGTTAAAGTTTTATACTGAGCTTATTGGGTGGCTAATTGCTGATCATTTATTATATATCTAGATAATGTGGAAAAAGTACGTTTGGGCTGATTGGGGACCTCTGTGTAATTGGCCGCTCCCCGTGTGTTATAGGTACGGCATTGAAATTCTATTGTGACGTCACAGGCCTGGGAGATGGGAGGATGTTGGTGGTCACGTAATGTCTGGCTGATATTTGTGCAAGTCGTTGGGTCGTCTTCTGTCACCTTGTTAGAAATTTGTATTCGAATGCCTCTTCTTTGTATCTGTTTCCGGGAAAGTTGGGTGACTGTTAGTATGATGGACCCCAATTCCGCTTTCACAGGAGTTGCTGCTGTTTTTCAGAAAGCTGTATCCTCTATGACAACAAACCCAGCTTTTCCAGAGTCCTGAGTCATACATTTCTCAGGAGATGCGTATCTTAAAGGGAAGCTTCTACCATGAAATGCTGTGTGATAGAAGGGTCATGATCTGGCCTTTGGTAGTGCTGAAGAGTGTTGTCTGCCTGCCCCCCCCCCCCCCTATTGCTATTGCTATTGCTATTTAACCTGCCCATTATAGTGAGAGCTCGCATTGTCCTTCTCGACATGGTCTACCAGTTGAACAGCTGATCCCTCGAACTGTCCGCTTAGCTATTCGCCGAGTTAGGGTGTATACTTGTTTTATGTTGTAACTCAGGGTTCTTGTACACTTTCAAGTGTTATATGCATATAAATACGCTGTATGTATGGATGCAGTTGCATTGGACTTTGTTTACAAGGAAAATCTCCAAGTGCAAGATATTGTCATAAGATTGTTGTCATCTTATTTGGATATTAACTTTTCCATGCATAAATATCAATGATGCAGTGTAAATGCTAATTATGCTGTCTAAAATAAATAAAGAATTGTTAAAAAAAAAAAAAGAAATGCTGTGTGATCTGCCGGCAGCACCTTATAGAGCAGGAGGAGCTGAGCAGACTGATATATAGCTTTATAGGAATAAAAAAAATCTGTAAAAACGTACAATTTATTCATTTTAATTCCTGCTCAACCTGGGCTTTGAAGTCCAGGAGGCGGTCCTATCAGTGATTGACAGCTAGCTCTGTATGCACAGTCATAGAGGGAAGGCTGTCAATCACTGATAGGACCGCCTCCTGCACTACAAAGTCCTGAATGAGCAGGAATTTGAATGAATAAACATTTTTGCAATCCCCCCATAAAACTATATATCAGTCTGCTCAGCTCCTCCTGCTCTATAACCTGCTCCCTGCAGCTCCGACACCATGTTCTACCTGACGGGAACCCTATAAAGATGAGTATGAGAGACTATTCCCTCTATAACCTTTAAAATAAGCCATTGAGCCATCCTTTTCTTTTAAATAGTTAGAACATTCGGCCTTATTTATCAAAACTTTCTAAGGTCTAGTTCACACAGCAAAGGCAAAATCCGCTGCTTATTCGGCTATCATTATTATTTCAATGTGAATGCCGAGGACCCACTTTGGTCTCCAGAGGTGTCCGTCTGCTTCTGGCAGCTTTTTGGTACGAAATCTGCACCAAATTCTGCCAGCAAAAAATCAGGACTGTGGAGACAGTAAGCCAAAGTTCTGACTCCGACTCCTACATGTTATCATACTCCGAACTCTTCCTCCACCTTCTTTATAAATGGCCAATAACTTAGTAATAGGAAATTTACTGTAGTAAAATTCTGACATTGGGCTTTTTCTTCTGATCATGTAAGTACTCAGGCTACTTAGAACTTAAAGGGGTTCTCCGGGAATTAAGAAAATGAAAATACCTAAATATTAATTTATTGTAAATCTATTACCAAACACTTTTAATTAGTTATAATGGCTCGTTATGTCTAGGGGGCAATATTGTTAGAAGAAATAGAACGGCCGTCGTCCTATTCATACACACAAAACCTGTCCTAATCACACAGCGGGACAAGTTACTTCAGAACACTGAGGTAAAGAGCCGCCTCATCCTCCTCTCTGCTCTGCCTGTCATGGATTATGATTCTGAATATTGCTGATAAGATTTTCAGCTGAATCTTTGTAGCAATGGAGATCATGAGGAGACATGAAGTACAGAGAGGACGGACAGGACAGACTGTGGTAATAAAGACTGCATATAAGTGCTGCTGCTCATTAACCCCACCTCCTCTCTGTACTTCTTGTCTCCTCATCAACTCCATTCCCACAGAGATTCAGCTGAAGATCTTATCAGCTGTATTCAGGATCATAATCCCTGACAAGCAGAGCAGAGAGGAGGATGAGGCAGCTCTTTACCTCAGTGTTGTGAAGTAACTTGTAATCCTGTGTGAGGACAGGTTTTGTGTGCATTAATAGGACGGTGGCCATTTTATTTCATCTGATTGCTTCCCAGACAAAACGAGCCATTATAACTAATGAAAGTAATAATTAGTAATAATAAAAAAGTAATAATATTTAAGTATTTTCATTTTCTTAATTCTCGGAGAACCCCATTAAACCATATTGATTGAAATACAGTTTCGGAAATTCCTGTCATTTTCTAAATTCCTGGCTGTAAATATGTAATGCACTATGGGGGACATTTACTAAGACCGGCGATTTAGACGCTGGTCTTAGTCCATGTCCATTGGCGCTTGATGTGCCTAAATTATGTAGAGAGGTGCCGCCCTCTACATAACTCAGGCACCGGCTGTGTGACTTGTTAAATCTATGCCAGCTCCCATGCTGTCATTTTTTGCGGCAAAAACAGGCGTAGAACATGATTAATGAGATGGGCTGGCCAGTCTGGCCCCCTTCCCCACCCATGCCATGCCCCCTTTTCCGCCACATTGGGGAAAACTTGCAGATACGGCCTCAAATCCCCTTTGCGGCTAAATCTGTGACAAAAGTACGCTAAAAGCTTTGCGTACTTCTCATCATGAATGACCCCCGTGTGATTCCTAACTGGAGCTGTGATCTCTGATTACTTTCACAGACGAAAACCTTGCACTCCATCTTCAGAGGCTCACATTATTGGGGGCTCTCCAGCTGCACAAGGTGACGGATGCGGACTGACAGGATTGGAGGTAGCCCCTTCAGCAGCCCTGGTTCAACACACACTCAGACTGTAAGCTGAGAGACTAGAGGTTGGGCCAAGCCTAAGGGGCTTTAAGGGGTTGGCTTCTCTTACATATTGATGGCATAACACTAGGATATGCCATCAATGTCAGATAGGGCACTCTGTTCATTGCTGTAGGACTTCTGAAAATAGCCGAGCACTGGCACAGCTACACCCGGAAGTCCCACAGCAGTGAATAGAGCTGTGGCCGCGCTTGCCCTGTGCACCCTCCATTACGGTATGGGACAATGTCAGTTTTTTGTGATGTAAAAAAATGAGACAAAGATAAATAATTTCAGAACTTTTTCTGCCTTTAATGTGAGCTAAAAACTGTACCACTCAATTGAAAAACAAATTGAAATCTTTTAGGTAGAGGGAAGACCAAATATGAAAATAAAATAATATGGTTGCATAAGTGTGCACACCCTTAAACTAATACTTTGTTGAAGCACCTTTTGATTTTATTATAGCACTCAGTGTTTTTGGGTATGAGTCTATCAGCATTGCACATTTTGACTTGGCAAGATTTGCCCACTCTTCTTTGCAAAAACACTCCAAATCTGTCAGATTGCGAGGGCATCTCCTGTGCACAGCCCTCTTCAGATCACCCCACAGATTTTCAATCGGATTTAGGTCTGGGCTATGGCTGGGCCATTCCAAAACTTTAATCTTCTGGTGAAGCCATTCCTTGGTTGATTTGGATGTATGCTTTGGGTCGTTGTCATGCTGAGAGATGAAGTTCCTCTTCATGTTCAGCTTTCTAGCAGAAGCCTGAAGGTTTTGTGCCAATATTGACTGGTATTTGGAACTGTTCATAATTCCCTCTAGCTTAACTAAGGCCCCAGTTCCAGCTGAAGAAAAACAGCCCCTTGGCATGATGCTGCCACCACCATGCTTCACTGTGGGTATCGTGTTCTTTTGGTGATGTGCAGTGTTGTTTTTGCGCCAAACATATCTTTTGGAATTATGGCCAAAAAGTTCAACCTTGGTTTCTTTCATCAGACCATAACACCTTTTCCCACATGCTTTTGGGAGACTTCAGATGTGTTTTTGCAAAATGTAGCCTGCCTTGGATGTTTTTTTTCATAAGAAAAGGCTTTCATCTTGCCACTCTACCCCACAGCCCAGACATATGAAGAATACGGGAGATTGTTGTCACATGTACCACACAGCCAGTACTTGCCAGATATTCCTGCAGCTCCTTTAATGTTGCTGTAGGCCTCTTGGTAGCCTCCCAGACCAGTTTTCTTCTGGTCTTTTCATCAGTTTTGGAGGGACATCCAGTTCTTGGTAATGTCACTGTTGTGCCATATTTTCTCCACTTGATGAAAACTGTCTTCACTGTGTTCCCTGGGACATCTAATGCCTTGGAAATTCTCTTGTACCCTTCTCCTGACTGATACCTTTGAACAATGAGTTCCCTCTGATGCTTTGGAAGCTCTCTTTGGACCATGGCTTTTGCTGTGGGATGCGACTAAGAAAATTTCAGGAAAGACCAACTAGAGCAGCTGAACTTTATTTGAGGTTAATCAGAGGCACTTTAAATGATGGCAGGTGTATGCTGACTCCTATTTAACATGTTTTTGAATGTGATTGCTTAATTCTGAACACAGCTACATCCCCAGTTATAAGAGGGTGTGCACACTCATGCAACCACATTATTTTAGTTTTTGGTTTTGTTTTCCTCCCTCCACCTAAAAGATTTCAGTTGTGGTACAGTTTATATAGGTCACATTAAAGGTGGAAAAAGAAACCTGACATTGTAACAGGGGTGTGTAGACTTTTTACATCCACTGTTAGGGTACTTTCACACTTGCGTTTTTCTTTTCCATCATAGAGTTCCGTCTTAGGGCTCTTTCACACTTGCGTTCTTTTCTTCCGGCATAGAGTTCCGTTGTCTGGGCTCTATGCCGGAAGAATCCTGATCAGTTTTATCCTAATGCATTCTGAATGGAGTGAAATCCGTTCAGGATGCATCAGGATGTCTTCAGTTCCGGAACGGAACGTTGTTTGGCCGGAGAAAATACCGCAGCATGCTGCACTTTTTTCTCCGGCCAAAAATCCTGAAGACTTGCCCCAAGGCCGGATCCGGAATTAATGCCCATTGAAAGCCATTGATCCGGATCCGGCCTTAAGCTAAACGTCGTTTTGGTGCATTGCCGGATCCGACATTTAGCTTTTTCTGAATGGTTACCATGGCTGCCGGGACGCTAAAGTCCTGGCAGCCATGGTAAAGTGTAGTGGGGAGCGGGGGAGCGGTATACTTACAGTCCGTGCGGCTCCCCGGGCGCTCCAGAGTGACGTCAGAGCGCCCCGCGCGCATGGATGACGTGATCGCATGGCACGTCATCCATGCGCATGGGGCGCTCTGACGTCATTCTGGAGCGCCCCGGGAGCCGCACGGACTGTAAGTATACCGCTCCCCACTACTACTATGGCAACCAGGACTTTAATAGCGTCCTGGGTGCCATAGTAACACTGAAAGCATTTTGAAGACGTCTTCAAATGCTTTCAGTACACTTGCGTTTTTCCGGATCCGGCGTTTAATTCCGGCAAGTGGAGTACACGCCGGATCCGGACAACGCAAGTGTGAAAGAGGCCTTAGGGGCTCTATACCGGAAAATAACTGATCAGTTTTATCCCCATGCATTCTGAATGGAGAGTAATCTGTTCAGTTTGCATCAGGATGTCTTCAGTTCAGTCGTTTTGACTGATCAGGCAAAAGAGAAAACCGCAGCATGCTACGGTTTTATCTCCGGCGAAAAAAACTGAAGACTTGCCTGCATTTTTTCCCATAGGAATGTATTAGTGCCGGATCCGGCCTTCCGTTCTGCGCATGCGCAGACTGAAAAAAAGGTGAAAAAAATAAATGCCGGATCCGTTTTGACGGATGACACCGGAAAGACGGATCCGGCATTTCTTTTTTGAATCAGATCTTTTTTTATTAGAAAGATTACTTGACATACAAGATCAAATAATGCCAATCCTTGTACATTACAAATGATAAGTACAGAAATTTCCATTTCAGACCGTAGGATACCGTCAGGAATCACTAAAATATAATAATATAACTGACATAAACCCCCCCCCTTCTCCGACCACCCCCTCCCACCCCTTTCCCCCCCATTCCAGTGTCGGTTAACTAGTAATTACTACCAATAGAAGTCACATGTTCCCTCCAAGAATCCCATGACTTTTCATATTTGGCTGGGCAGCCTCTCTTCTGAAATATCATTATTTCATACGAAAGCATGGTATCGACCTTTGACAAATATTCTTGAAACCCTGTCGGTTCAGCTTGGATCCAGTGTTGCGCCACTAGTTTCCTTGCCACATATAACAGTCGCCCAATTGCCACTTTACTAACATCATCTGTACTCAATTCTGCGGTGTACCCCAATATACAAACTTTAGGGTCCTTTGAAATGTGTACCCGGTACGCTTTTCTAACATTCTTCAGTACTGTCGGATCCGGCATTTCAATGCATTTTTTCAACTGATCAGGCATTTTTAAGACTGATCAGGATCCTGATCAGTCTTACTAATGCCATCAGTTAGCATACATTTTGCCTGATCCGGCAGGCAGTTCCGGCGACGGAACTGCTTGCCGGATCTCTCTGCCGCAAGTGTGAAAGTACCCTAAGGGTACTTTCACACTTCCGTTGTTTGATTCCGGCAGGCAGTTTCGTTGCCTGAACTGACTGCCTGATCAGGCAAACTGTATGCAAACGGATGTCATTTTTTCTGACTGATCAGGCATTTTTCTGACTGATCAGGATCCTGATCAGTCAGAAAAATGCCTGATCAGTCAGAAAAATGCATTGCAACACCGGATCCGTTTTTCCGGTGTCATCAGGCAAAACGGATCCGTTTTTTTTTTTTTCATTTCATTTTTGAAGGTCTGCGCATGCGCAGACCGGAAGGACGGATCCGGCATTCCGGTATTTTGAATGCCGGATCCGGCACTAATACATTCCTATGGAAAAAAATGCCGGCATTCAGGCAAGTCTTCAGTTTTTTTCGCCGGAGATAAAACCGTAGCATGCTGCGGTTTTCTCTTTTGCCTGATCAGTCAAAACGACTGAACTGAAGACATCCTGATGCAAACTGAACGGATTACTCTCCATTCAGAATGCATGGGGATATGCCTGATCAGTTATTTTCCGGTATAGAGCCCCTGTGACGGAACTCAGCGCCGGAAAAGAAAAACGCAAGTGTGAAAGTAAGTCTGAATGTTCTGTTTTAGAGGCAGGCTGTGGGCACTTGCTAAGGCTACTTTCACACTAGCGTTGTTTTAATCCGGCGTTCAATTCCGACACCGGAACTGCTCGCCGGATCCGGAAAAACGTGTGAAAACGGATTACATTTGAATCCTGATCAGGCTTTCGATCACAATGGAAAAATGCATTGGAAAAAACGGATTCGCCATTTATGGACTTTAACCTTTTTTTCACATTTTTCGGGTTTAACATGCAAAAGCCGGATCCGTTTTGACTGAACACACTGGGCCGGATCCGGCGTTAATGCAAGTCAATGGGAAAAAAGCCTGATCAGGCGTTCAGTCAAAGTGTTCAGGCTTTTTGGCCGGAGGTAAAAATACTGCATGCTACGTTTTTCTGAAAAGCCTGATCAGTCAAAAAGACTACAGAAGACATCCTGATGCATCCTGAAGGACTGACTCTCCATTCAGAATGCATTAGGATAAAACTGATCAGTTCTTTTCCGGATTTGAGCCTCTAGGACGGAACTCAGCGCCGGAAAAGAAGAACGCTAGTGTGAAAGTACCCTAAAAAAAAATAAATCATTAAAACCGGAAGATCCCTTTAACTGAGCCAGATGCCCAGGATGAATTACCTGTAGACATGTCGCTACCTCTGCACGAACGAAGATTAGACAAAATGACTTGTGTCAGTGACGTACATAGAGAAGTAAGGGCCCCATAGCAAGGATCAAACCAGGCCCCCACACAGGGCCCCCTTTTAATCTTATAACGTCGACAAATCTAGATTCCCCTCTAAGAATGTGGGGAATAGAGAAAGGAAGAAAAAGGGGGCGCACAATAGGGTAGTATGTTCAAACAATAGAATAATGTAGTGAGAAATATCCAGGCTCACCTTGTGGGGTTGTGCCAATATAGGCACAACTCTACTGTAGACTTAGTACCGGGACTGGAGCCACAGACTGTATTCTTTTGGATAGGATGTCCAGTCCCCCAAAAGGTATTTGCAGTGATAAAAGAAGGGTTCTGCTTCGGCGTGAAATCACCGGTGGAGACGGTCTTAATGGATGAATTCTTCTTATTTAATGGAAACAACGTGTTTCGGGGATTAAAATTTCCCCTTCATCAGGTTTCACAATATTACAATAAATATAGTACATAGGTCGATATTTATAGATAAAACATACCAAAAAACCACCAAGAGGATGCCCCTTGGAGGAGGGGGCCGCCCTCAGGTGTCATCCAGGTTACAAACTAAATTCTTCAAATCGAACAGTATTATAACTGTGGGACGTACCTATTACTTGGACACATGATCGCTTATGGATTTATTAAAAAAGGGGCATTATTTGTGATAATATCGCTCAAGATCTTCCTATGTATGTGTAAACCTCTCGGTCATGTGATCGCAAGGGTAAGCGGTCACATGACCTGGGAGGCTGGAAGCAAAAGCGTCCTCTAGTGATCGCCTCCCTCCTCATGTGGAAATAACAGGTGGAGAGGCCAGTCACCATGGGACCTTATTTGTAAGTAGGCGCATGCTCAGTCGTCTGCTCTGCACCGGCGGCTGCAGTTTGTGGGTGTGTCCACAAGTGACGTAGGGTGTCACGTGATCACATCTGTGCGGCGGTCACATGATCGATTGTCCTGGGAACGGAGATGCTAGTGATCGGGAGGCGCAGCCCACAGGATCAGGTTCAAGATTGTCATCATATGATTTGTCCAGGAGTTCGCTAATAGATATATACAAACCGGATTCCAAAAAAGTTGGGACACTATACAAATCGTGAATAAAAACTGAATGCAATGATGTGGAGGTGCCAACTTCTAATATTTTATTCAGAATAGAACATAAATCACGGAACAAAAGTTTAAACTGAGAAAATGTACCATTTTAAGGGAAAAATATGTTGAATCAGAATTTCATGGTGTCAACAAATCCCCAAAAAGTTGGGACAAGGCCATTTTCACCACTGTGTGGCATCTCCCCTTCTTCTTACAACACTCAACAGACGTCTGGGGACCGAGGAGACCAGTTTCTCAAGTTTAGAAATAGGAATGCTCTCCCATTCTTGTCTAATACAGGCCTCTAACTGTTCAATCGTCTTGGGCCTTCTTTGTTGCACCTTCCTCTTTATGATGCGCCAAATGTTCTCTATAGGTGAAAGATCTGGACTGCAGACTGGCCATTTCAGTACCCGGATCCTTCTCCTACGCAGCCATGATGTTGTGATTGATGCAGAATGTGGTCTGGCATTATCTTGTCGAAAAATGCAGGGTCTTCCCTGAAAGAGATGACGTCTGGATGGGAGCATATGTTGTTCTAGAACCTGAATATATTTTTCTGCATTGATGGTGCCTTTCCAGACATGCAAGCTGCCCATGCCACACGCACTCATGCAACCCCATACCATCAGAGATGCAGGCTTCTGAACTGAGCGTTGATAACAACTTGGGTTGTCCTTGTCCTCTTTGGTCCGGATGACATGGCGTCCCAGATTTCCAAAAAGAACTTTGAATCGTGACTCGTCTGACCACAGAACAGTCTTCCATTTTGCCACACTCCATTTTAAATGATCCTTGGCCCAGTGAAAACGCCTGAGCTTGTGGATCTTGCTTAGAAATGGCTTCTTCTTTGCACTGTAGAGATTCAGCTGGCAACGGCGGATGGCACGGTGGATTGTGTTCACCGACAATGGTTTCTGGAAGTATTCCTGAGCCCATTCTGTGATTTCCTTTACAGTAGCATTCCTGTTTGTGGTGCAGTGTCGTTTAAGGGCCCGGAGATCACGGGCATCCAGTATGGTTTTACAGCCTTGACCCTTACGCACAGAGATTGTTCCAGATTCTCTGAATCTTCGGATGATGTTATGCACAGTTGTTGATGATAGATGCAAAGTCTTTGCAATTTTTCGCTGGGTAACACCTTTCTGATATTGCTCCACTATCTTTCTGCGCAACATTGTGGGAATTGATGATCCTCTACCCATCTTGGCTTCTGAGAGACACTGCCACTCTGAGAAGCTCTTTTTATACCCAATCATGTTGCCAATTGACCTAATTAGGGTTAATTGGTCTTCCAGCTTTTCGTTATGCTCAAATTTACTTTTTCCAGCCTCTTATTGCTACTTGTCCCAACTTTTTGGGGATTTGTTGACACCGTGAAAATTTGAATCAACGTATTTTTCCTTTAAAATGATACATTTACTCGGATTAAACGTTTGATCTGTCATCTACGTTCTATTACAAATAAAATATTGACATTTGCCATCTCCACATCATTGCATTCAGTTTTTATTCACAATTTGTTTAGTGTCCCAACTTTTTGGGAATCCGGTTTGTACATACAGTTAGATATATGTACATTATCGGCATAAAATGACATAATAAAAGATAAAGGAAATGAGAATAAGGCCTCATGCACACGACCGTTGTGTGCATCCGTGGCCGTTGTGCCGTTTTCCATTTTGACTTTCAATGGGTCCGTGGAAAAATCGGAAAATGCACCGTTTTGCAGCCGAGACCGTGATCCGTGTATCCTGTCCGTCACAAAAATATGACCTGTCCTATTTTTTTGACGGACAACGATTCACGGACCCATTCAAGTCAATGGGTCCGTGAAAGAACACGGATGCACACAAGATTGGCATCCGTGTCCGTGATCCGTGGCCGTAGGTTACTTTCCTACAGACGGATCCGAAGATCCGTCTGCATAAAAGCTTTTTCAGAGCTGAGTTTTCACTTCGTGAAAACTCAGATCCGACAGTATATTCTAACACAGAGGCGTTCCCATAGTGATGGGGACGCTTCAGGTTAGAATATACTAAAAGAACTGTGTACATGACTGCCCCCTGCTGCCTGGCAGGTGCTGCCAGGCAGCAGGGGGCAGACCCCCCCTCCCCCCCCTGTAGTTAACACATTGGTGGCCAGTGCAGCGCCCCCCCCTCCCTCCCCTGTAGTTAACTCATTGGTAGCCAGTGGACCCCCCCTCCCTCCCCTGTAGTTAACTCGTTGGTAGCCAGCCCCCCTCCCTCCCCTGTAGTTAACTCGTTGGTAGCCAGTGGGCCCCCCTCCCTCCCCTGTAGTTAACTCGTTGGTGGCCAGCCCCCCCCTCCCTCCCCTGTAGTTAAGGAACGGAATGCAGACCCATTCATTTCAATGGCCCCATTCATATGCGGATCCGAAAAGAAAAAAATAGAGCTTGTCCTACTATTGTCTGCAAAATGTGGTCCGTGGTCCCAATATGTCACCCGCATTGTGATCCGCAATTGTGGATCCGTTTCCAGGAAATAGAAAAACATTTTTTTTTACTACCCTAGCAACATACATTCCTCCTTCCGTTTTTTTTTTTACTTATCGAAGTGAATGGGGCTGAGCTGCGACTCCAGGCACAGCCGCTATACAGTGTGCTTGGTGAGCTCACGGGAGCGCCGGTGCCGTCTCAAACTGCTGATCGGCGGGGGTCCCGGGTGTCGGGCCTCCACCGATCAGATACTGATGACCTATCCTGAGTCTCGGCAACTATTCCTCCCAACTTCCCCATATACTTGCTTGGATTGGCCGACTGCGCTTGTGTTCTGAATGTAGAAAGGAGATTAGGCAGAAACCATGGGTACGCTCCCTTGAGAGCGTAATTCTCTCCCCTGACATTTTTCGTCAATGGATTGTTAGGACACCTGCATACACATTAAAGGGAACCTGTCATCACCTTTGTGCTGCCCATACTAACTGCAGAATAAAGTAGAGACAGGTGAGTTGATTTCAGCGGTCTGTCATTTATAAGTTAAAAGTAAGTGGTTGCCGAGAACCAACATCACAATCATTGCAGACTGGGCCTGGAAAAGAGTCCCGGCCACCTGAGAAGAGTCCTGGTTATTCATGAGCTCCTGCTCTCCTGCCCACCTGCTGATGACCGATGTCTTCTACCTGGTTTTCTCCCTTCTCTCTAGGAGAGAACTGACAATCATCAGCAGATGGACGGGGAGAGCAGGAGATTATGGATAACCAGGACTCTTCTCTGGTGGCCGTGACTCTTTTCCAGGTTTGGGCTGCAATGATTATGATGCTGGTTCTCGGCAACCACTGACTTTTAGCTCATGAGTGACACACCGCTGACATCAGCATTTCTGTCACTAATTTATGCCCTCAGTGAGGTCAACATAAAGTTGATGACAGGTTCCCTTTAAAGAGGACCTTTAATGGGATTTTTTCTTTAAACTAATACCTTAGTATAGTATGTAAACTGCCTCCAGCATGTGCCATTGTTTTTTTTTGTTCGTTTTTTTGTCAGATTGCCCCCTCCGTTGCGCCTCTATGCTACCCGCTGTGTTCTGGCGCCAAGTATGCTAATTAGTTGTATCGGTAGAGGAAGGAGGAGACCTCAGCTCTCCTCAGTGGGCGTCTCCGTGGCTGTGACGTTGGTCAATCTCAGTGGACCGCTCCACCACCAGGTAGAGGATGAGCTGTTCTTGTGAGATTTGGTAAATCTTTAGAGAACACGTTATGTAAGCGGGTATAGCGCTGTTATGGTCCTGGCACATTCTAGATAGTGACAAATTTGGCAGATGAAATATATATATACTGATGACTGATGACTAATGTGATTTCTATGACTGATGAAGGATATCTAACCTGGAAATCAAACCAATGAGAGGGGGTCATGTTGATGAAGGTCAGGGGCACTCAATGTGCTGCTGTATGAATTGGTCTTTGCACTCATTTCATGGGAATGACCTTTGATGTCTGTGTGCACTTTGAGTCCTCAATCCTTCCATTGGTGTCAGTAGAGGGAAGTAGTCTGAAGTGAGTGTCAGTACTCACTTACAAATTAAGGGGGTCCAAGAGCGGAGCTCTTTTGACTACTTTAAAACATCACCATCAGAGTGTCCCCAACCCCCCCTTTATTATTTCAAAAAATACTAAAATGGATCAATGTCTTTAACTTATTTTGTCAAAAGTCTCCACTGTCCCTTTATACCACTTCTCCTGGTTAATATTCCATTGATCTTCCAATGGCTTCTAGCAACAAGTGGCACCTAGTTAGCGTACTACCATAGAGGCACATCATGCCACTGCCGTGGGATCAATGGCGAGAAGAGAATTGAACTACTCCTGTTGCCTTTCTTCAGGAGATCATAGTGTAACATTAAAAATAAAATAAGAGCTAAAATAAAACAACTCAGGTTACCTACAGCTGCCACTAGGGGGGCTTTCTGCCTACAAATCTGTAGCTCTTCCAATAAAGTTCAAGAGGAACGGTAAAAATTAAAATCCATATGCAGAAAGCTACCCCTAGTGGCACTGCAGGTAGCCAGAATTAAAAGGGTTACCCCGGAATTTGATATTGATGGCCTATCTTTAGGATAGGTCATCAATATCAGATTAGCGTCAGTACGACTCCTAGCACCCCCACCGATCAGCTGTTTGAAGAGCGCCATACATTGTATAGTGGCTATGGTTGGTATTACAGATCAGCCCTATGCATTTGCGCCTAGGCCATTTGACCATATACGGTGACGTCATTGGCCGAGTATGAGGCCTAAGCATTCCTGGAGCTCTGCACCTCTTCGAAAAGCTGATAGGCGGGGGTCTGACTTTCAGGGATAGGTCATAAATATTACATTTCGGGATAATCCCTTTAACTGTATCACTTGCAGGGTATTTCGAACACTACAAGAAAAGAAGGACTTTCCCTTTAATTCAAGAAGTAGTTTTGTGAGGTTCACTTCTTCTAGCTGCAGTAAAATTCAGATAACGTTCCATTCTTTGGACACACAAGTCCTCTAATCTGGAGCTTGATTTTTCTGGTTTGTAAATGACCTTTATTGTTCTGACAGTACAAATGTGCACGATGGACTCCGGCTGATTGATGAACATTCTGCTAAATTGTCTAGACTGAGATCAGGAGACATATCTAATTAATATACAGGATGGGCCTGTGTCATAAGACGCCAGCTGCAGAACGGATCGGAAGGAAAACCCAGAACTGTAATCATAGGACAAACAACAAAAATTACACAAGATGACTATGGGACACATTTATCAGTGTTGTCCTTGCACCTGTTTTCCATGCAGTGCACCATGCACAGTGCCTACAGTGCAATAGCACAGATATGCAAGGACTCCATGTGCGACCACTCAGCCTCCTGTACACATGGCTTAAAGGGGTTATCCCATGAGTATTGTCAATAAATGAAAATCAGACATCATATAGCATATTTTTTACAAAGGTAGAATCAGCCCTGTACCTCTGATGGATCCAGATCCACCCCAGCAGTTGTTCTGCTGTATATATTTTAAGCTAGTAGCTCAAGGGGTCATCATGTCCCTTCAGCTGCAGCTCTTTGGTAAATCAGGTTGGTGGCAGTTGAAAGATGGAACTGAGCATGAGCGACCACCTCAGCCATGTAACTGAAGTGGGCGAAATAAGAAAAAGGACAAACAGCAGGCGGCGCTATACAGATACATTTTATTGAATAGCTCAGTGGCTATACAATTTTTTTATTTCAAGCAATTACAAAAATATTCTGATCCAGCTGCTGGTTTATTAATATAGAATATTTTTCATGGGACAACCACATGTATTTTGGTTTGTATTGTGAAATACGTGTGAAAACTGGAACAAATCTGCGCCCCCTTATTTCCAATAGTAATTGCTGTTAACCGCCTCCGGACCGCCTAACGCAGACCTGCAGTCCGGAGGCGGCAGCTCTGCGCTCAACGACGCATATACGCGTCATCTCGCGAGAACCGTGATTTCCTGTGAACGCGCGCACACAGGCGCGCGCGTTCACAGAAACGGAAGGTAAGAGACAGGATCTCCAGCCTGCCAGCGGCGATCGTTCGCTGGCAGGCTGGAGATGCGATTTTTTTAACCCCTGTTTTGATAACAGCGTCTAATATACCTGCTACCTGGTCCTCTGGTGGTCCCTTTTGCTTGGATCGACCACCAGAGGACACAGGTAGCTCAGTAAAGTACCACAAAACACCACTACACTACACCCCCCCTGTCACTTATTAACCCCTTATGAACCCCTGATCACCCATGATCACCCCATATAGACTCCCTGATCACCCCCCTGTCATTGATCACCCCCCTGTAAGGCTCCATTCAGACGTCCGTATGATTTTTACGGATCCACGGATACATGGATCGGATCCGCAAAACACATACGGACGTCTGAATGGAGCCTTACAGGGGGGTGATCAATGACAGGCGGGTGATCACCCATATAGATTCCCTGATCACCCCCCTGTCATTGATCACCCCCCTGTCATTGATCACCCCCCTGTAAGGCTCCATTTAGACACAAGTTAGCAGAAATTAGGGGTGCACCGAAATGAAAATTCTGGTCCGAAACCGAAACCGAAAATTCAGGATACCCCTTGACCGAAACCGAAACTGCCTTTTTGCCCAAATACTTTTAAAAGACCCCCCACCCCATAACAGTGCCATCCACAGACCCCCCCACCTCATAACAGTGCCATCCACAGACCCCCACCCACCCCATAACAGTGCCATCCACAGACCCCCACCCACCCCATAACAGTGCCATCCACAGACCCCCACCCACCCCATAACAGTGCCATCCACAGACCCCCACCCCATAACAGTGCCATCCACAGCCCCCATTGTACAATTAATAGATTAATAGAAAATAGCGGGGAGGAACTGGGAGGAGGAGCTGGGGGCCGGTGCGTTCACTGTTCTCCGGCCCCCAGCTCCAGTACTTATAAAATGTTGTACAATTAATAAGAAATCTATTCATTTGGCCCCCCTCTGCAGTATTACATTCAATACAGCCACATCCTACTCACAGGGCTGTCATCTTAATGCTGGCCGGCCGGGCAGAGGAGCGGCAGCGTCACAACTGACGTCATGTGCCCGGTCTACTTTCTGAATGAAGGAGGCGGCGCAGGCATGTGACGTCAGTCGTGATGCTGCCGCTCGTCTGCCCGGCCGGCCAGCACAGCCCTGTGAGTAGGATGTGGCTGTATTGAATGTAATACTGCAGAGGGGGGCCAAATGAATAGAATGCTTATTAGTTGTACAACATTTTATAACTACTGGAGCTGGGGGCCGGAGCACAGTGAACGCACCGGCCCCCAGCTCCTCCCCGCTATTTCCGGCCGATATGTAAAAATATCGGCAGAAACAGATTAGGTGCATTCTCGGCCGATATTTTCGGCCGCCGAAATTTCGGTGCACCCCTAGCAGAAATAGATATTTTATTTTTATTTTATTTTTCTTAAAAAGTCTCATATTCCACTAACTTGTGTCAAAAAATAAAATCTCACATGAACTCACCATACCCCTCACGGAATCCAAATGCGTAACATTTTTTAGACATTTATATTCCAGACTTCTTCTCACACTTTCGGGCCCCTAAAATGCCAGGGCAGTATAAATACCCCACATGTGACCCCATTTCGGAAAGAAGACACCCCAAGGTATTCCGTGAGGGGCATATTGAGTCCATGAAAAATTAAAATTTTTGTCCCAAGTTAGCGGAAAGGGAGACTTTGTGAGAAAATACCCCAAAAAATCAATTTCCGCTAACTTGTGCCAAAAAAAAAAAAATTCTATGAACTCGCCATGCCCCTCATTGAATACCTTGGGGTGTCTTCTTTCCAAAATGGGGTCACATGTGGGGTATTTATACTGCCCTGGCATTTTAGGGGCCCGAAAGCGTGAGAAGAAGTCTGGGATCCAAATGTCTAAAAATGCCCTCCTAAAAGGAATTTGGGCCGCTTTGCGCATCTAGGCTGCAAAAAAGTGTCACACATCTGGTATCGCCGTACTCAGGAGAAGTTGGGCAATGTGTTTTGGGGTGTCATTTTACATATACCCATGCTGGGTGAGATAAATATCTTGGTCAAATGCCAACTTTGTATAAAAAAATGGGAAAAGTTGTCTTTTGCCAAGATATTTCTCTCACCCAGCATGGGTATATGTAAAATGACACCCCAAAACACATTCCCCAACTTCTCCTGAGTACGGCGATACCAGATGTGTGACACTTTTTTGCAGCCAAGGTGGGCAAAGGGGCACACATTCCAAAGAGCACCTTTCGGATTTCACCGGTCATTTTTTACAGATTTTGATTGCAAACTACTTCTCACGCATATGGGCCCCTAAAATGCCAGGGCAGTATAACTACACCACAAGTGACCCAATTTTGGAAAGAAGACACCCCAAGGTATTTCATGATGGGCATAGTGAGTTCATGGAAGTTTTTATTTTTTGTCACAAGTTAGTGGAATATGAGACTTTGTAAGGAAAAAATAAAATAAAAAATAAATCATCATTTTCTGCTAACTTGTGACAAAAACTAAAAAGTTCTATGAACTCACTATGCCCATCAGTGAATACCTTAGGGTGTCTACTTTCCAAAATGGGGTCATTTGTGGGGTGTTTGTACTGTCTGGGCATTGTAGAACCTCAGGAAACATGACAGGTGCTCAGAAATTCAGAGCTGTTTCAAAAAGCGGAAATTCACATTTTTGTACCATAGTTTGTAAACGCGATAACTTTTACCCAAACCATTTTTTTTTTTTTACCCAAACATTTTTTTTTTATCAAAGACATGTAGAACAATAAATTAGGCGAAAAATTTATATATGGATGTCGTTTTTTTTGCAAAATTTTACAACTGAAAGTGAAAAATGTCATTTTTTTTGCAAAAAAATCGTAAAATTTCGATTAATAACAAAAAAAGTAAAAATGTCAGCAGCAATGAAATACCACCAAATAAAAGCGATTTGTGAGAAGAAAAGGAGGTAAAATTCATTTGGGTGGTAAGTTGCATGACCGAGCAATAAACGGTGAAAGTAGTGTAGTGCAGAAGTGTAAAAAGTGGCCTGGTCATTAAGGGGGTTTCAGCTAGGGGGGTTGAAGTGGTTAATATGCCCCCATTTGTTTCGTGCCAATCCATGTCAAGTAGAGACATGTCCCTTCTTGGCGTGGTTTCTGCCATGATGGGTGTCCACACACAGATGAGCTCCATTGAATGTCTAGTTCCGTCTTTTGTAACAGTGGCCTAATTAAGTTATCATTTGTCAGGGCAATACCAACCACTAGAGAGAGCAATGGAGACTGACACATGTCTCTGCAGGTAATGGCAAAGCTTTTCAAAGCCACTTAATGACTCTGGTGACCCTCAGGATGAAGAGAATGAGATGTAACATTTTTTTTCCTTGTGTAGGATGGGAAGTTTTTAAAGTGCTTCAGAAATACCTGGGCCTGATTGCAGAAGAGCAGTCATTACACAGAAATTGTTCAAGATACTCTTTTCTTTGCTAATGCCAAGGCAATTACACTGTCAATTAGACCTTCACCGGCACTCAAGCCATGGCTGTGCGGGTGATTTGTGGTAGTGTGATCATGCTACTAAAGCAGGAACAGACAAAATGCTGTAGATGTGGGGCTGAGCTGATCAATCTGAGAGCCATTTGAATTTTTTTTAGGAGCAAACAAGAAGAACTTTAAGACGTCAAGAGACAATAACCCAAAAAGTTGAGCACCAGGAGGAAAAAAGGGCCCCGTTACTTGGCCATCATATGTGAATCATTATCCTCATTGCTTAGTCTAAAGTGTTTAACAGGGTTCCGGGATTAGTTTTAGGAAGAAAGTAGCTATGTTTTTCTAAGTAACAGCTATCCACAGGTTGTGTATGGTATGGCAGGTCTGCACCTTTCACTTCAATGGAACTGAACCGCATTACTCGGGCAATCCATGTACAAGCGTGGCTTTATTTTTACAAGAAAGCAGCCTCCTTTTCTAATTGTGGACAATCCATAGACACCTTCACTGTTCGATCCAAAGAATCCAACATGGCTGATTTGTATCTACACCACTTCACTGAGGATGTAAACCTTACGGGGTCTGAGAAGAAATATCAACATGACTAATTCTTCTCTTGCCAGAAGTCAGTGGGTCTGTTGACCCTCATAAACATTGGACTTTATTAAAACTGGCACTTCTTACACGAGTCTTAGCAAGAACTACCCGGGAGTAAGATGCTCAAACCTTATTAAGACGTGCAGGCATGTTAATAAATTTAGTGAATGTTCTGGAGGTCCTTGGCCAGAAAATCAAATCTATGCCAGCTATTTAAAAAAACCTTGATGTTACTATGGGACCCCTGGATAGAGGTGACCTATTCCAGGTAGGTCTTGACCCCACTTTATTGCTTGGTTAGAACCTAGAGGTATGTGGTTTTCTCAGGTGCTACAATGTCAGCAAACAAGGAGATGTTACATTTATCGAGACCTGCTAGCTCAGGTGCTTAGGAGTGTGGTGGTGTCAAGCAGCTGCTTAAAAGGGTCTTATTTTTATCTATGGCCACTGACCTTTATGTACACTACTTTAATGGACCTCTGTAGCCGTTCCCCACAGATAAGATTTTATAACCTACCTAATCAATAAATCATCAAAAGGCCACATGTTTTACAGGACGTTTTTTCCCGCCTCCTGGCATTCTCACGAGGAACAGTTCCACTTGGCATGATCGTTGTCATTGTAGTTGGAGTTTATTAGCCAAAAGCTTGTCTTCTGCTACACAAGCAGCCGCTGAAGGGAAGAGAATGCGGTATAAATAAAGTGACCCTCTGGTTCAACAAAAAAAAATCCCATAAGTTGGGGTATGAACACAGCACTGGGCTCGTTTTCATTTTTTCCACTGCAGATCCACTAATTCCTGGGTTCTTCTGCCATCCAAGATGTCCACACCACTTTTCAGACTGAAGCACGTTGTGCGTTTGGTAGTCCAAGACACTTCCTGCTTGTTTAGTCCTGCCCTTGGTTTGGCTAGCACTGCTCATGTGAGCATTGCTTTCCACTCTGGGGCAGCAGGTAGTGTCTTGGACTTTGTAGCTGATCAGTGTACATCTGAGAGAAGCTGGGGCAAAAGTCTGAGAAGCAGGACAAAAGAATAGCCTAGGAATAGGCATATCTGCTGCTGAAAAGATGAAAAAGATCACCAAGTAAGTGTGCATTTGGAATTCCTCGATTTCCTGATCTCAACACAGGGGAGCCATTCAGATGCTGTGGTCACAATTGACCATGGCATCTGAGGGATCAAATGTCTGGTCAGCGTTATCGCCAATCGCATACATTAGCTCCAGATGTCTGCTGTTTAAATCGGCAGAAACTCAGTAGCTATGGCGCCCTCTCAGCATCTGAGCAGGCACCATGTTTAAATGCTGGACTTCCACCGTACAGGGGTTTAGAAAGTGGTTAAGAAAGTATTTCAGTTGCACTTTGGGCTACAAAAAAAAATTTTTTTTTTAATGTAGAAACAGAAAGTGTAGCTGGTCAGGTAGTGAGGTAAATGGCCCAGTCTGAACTGGTTAATAAAAGCCCATGAGGCACCCAAAAATAAATACAGACCTGAGACCAAACCCCGGAATGAATGCAGTCACCAAAGCCCTAAAAATATAAATTCAGATCAGTCCCCAAAATAAATGCAGATCCCAGAATAAATACAGACACCAGGCCCTATATTCAAATATGCCACAATAAATATAGATCCTCCAAATAATGGCAGATCCACTAAATATATAGACTCCAAATCAGACCCAAATATACTATAAGTAGACCCCAAAACTAACAAGAGACACCAAACTCCCTAAATAAATACAGACCCCAAAACAGATTTCCTAAATATTTTCATATATATTACTAAATATGTACCCCAGAATAAATATGGACTCTAGATCAAATCTCAAAATAACTACAGACACCAGACCCCCCTAAAATAAATACGGACACCATACCAATGAATAAATTCAGACCCCTAAATAAATGTGTACCTTAGAATAAATGCATGCCTCAGACACTAGACTAGACCCTCTAAATAAATTCAGACCCCAGACCAGATCCCTTAAAGGAACCTGTCACCTGCAAAACGCATATTAAACCGACCACAGTACCTTACAGAATCCCCCAGTGTGTTGCTAATCATGTTTTTCTTTCCTCTTTGTGTTTCTTCATACTTGTTAAAAACGCTGTTTTAATGTCGGTTGGCGCTGTCTCCGAGTCAGGCTTAAAGGCAAGGGGGCAGCGGCCTCCTTGCTTCAAGTAAAGCTAAGCCCGTCCCTTACCCCTCCTCTCTACAATTAGATGGACGTGATGCCGGGATCGCGCTCTTCTAGCGTATGCGCTGTACGCTGCTTGTTACAGCGCGATCCTCACTCACTCACCCGCCTGCATTTTGTTGACTGCGGATGCGCCGGACAGTTAGATCGCGCGCGTCCGGTCGTCACGCTGTAACAGGCAGCTTACCGCGCATGCGCAAGAAGAGCGTGATCACGGCAGCATGTCCATCTAATTGTAGAGAGGAGGGGTAAGGGGCGGGCTTAGCTTTACTTGAAGCAAGGAGGGCGCTCCTGTGAAGAAACACAAAGAGGAAAGAAAAACATGATTAGCAACACACTAGGGGGATTGTGTAAGGTACTGTGGTCGGTTTAATATGCGTTTTGCAGGTGACAGGTTCCCTTTAAAATACAGACCCCAAACCAGACCGCATAAATAAATACTGACCTCCTAAATAACAATGGACCCTAGACTCTGTAAATACAGACCCCCAGCCAAGATCTGTTAATAAAAACAGTCCAAATAAATACAGACCCCAGACCCCCTAAACAAATAAATAACCCAGACACTCAGGCCTCTTTCACACGGGTGTCGCGTGTGAGGGCCGGATAAGATGTGGTGATTTTTCTGTGCGAGTGCAAAGCGTTTTAATGCACGCGCGTGAGAAAAATCTGCATGTTTGGTACCCAGACCCGAACCCAGACTTCTTCACAGAAGTTCAGGTTTGGGTTTGGGATCGGTGTTTAGATTTTATTATTTTCCCTTATAACATGGTTATAAGGGAAAATAATAGCATTCTTAATACAGAATGCAAAGTAAATTAGGGATAGAGGGGTTAATTTTTTTTTAATAAAAATTAAACTCACCTCATCTACTTGTTTGCACAGACCTGCTTCTCTTCTTTCTTTTTCTTTGAAGACCTGGAAGAAAAGGACCTTTGGTGACATCACTGCGCTCATCACATGGTCCATCACATGGTCCATCACCATGGTGATGGGCCATGTGATGGCTCCCTGCTCATCACATGGTCCATCATGGTGATGGACCATATGATGAGCGCAGTGACATCACCAAATGTCCTTTTCTCCCCCACATGCGATGCCCGTGTGAAAAAGGCCCTAGGCCTCTTTTACATGGGCGAGTTTTCCACGCGGGTGCAATGCGTGAGGTGAACGCATTGCACCCACACTGAATCCGGACCTATTCATTTATATGGGGCTGGGCACAGGAGCGGTGATTTTCACACAACGCAGGCTCCATAGAAGTGAATGGGGCTGCTTGAAAATCGTAAGCATCCGCAAGCATGTGCGGATGCGGTGCGATTTTCACTCATGGTTGCTAGGAGATGATCGGGATGAGGACCCGATCATTATTATTTTCCGTTATAACATGGTTATAAGGGAAAATAATAACATTCTTAATACAAAATGCTTAGTAAAATAGGGATGGAGGGGTTAAAAAAAATTAATTATAATTAAACTCACCTCATCCACTTGTTCACGCAGCCCTGCTTCTCTTCTTTCTTCTTCTTTGACCTGGGAGGAAAAGGACCTTTGGTGACGTCACTGCGCTCATCACATGGTCCATCACATGATCCATGCACGGTTGTGTTTATGTAGCCTAAAGAAAATGATATCACTACTGTCTTTGCTGCGAGATGGAGTTTTAGGTGGGGGCTTACCCTTGCCTATTCCTCGTTTCACACCAGTCATTATGGCATAAGTTCCAAAGTAAACTGAGGTTAGGTAAATGAGTTCTTGACCTAAATCGGGGCCGGTTTTTTGATATGTCTACTAAAAGAATAGCAAGACTCAAAGGGAGATTTATGTCTAAAAAGAAAAACTGTCTTTGTTTTCGTTCTTATACTGCTCTTGGAAAAAGTAAGCTGTACTGTGATTGGTTACTATGAGCAATAGATCTGCCTTGTGTCTATTTGCTAAATTTAAAAGGGCTGTCTGACCCCCAAAACTATTTTAATTATGGCCCAAACCAAAAAGCTATTAGCATAAAAAAGATCTAGTCCGCTGAAGCCACTGAATGGTTGCTTTAGTCCATTAATGGCACCTAAACGTTTTTTGTAATAGACTTTTGTTTTCAGTTTGTGAATATAATACTTGTGAGAGATGCAGTTTAATATTTTAATATGAGGTCCGCCTATGTGCCTGTGCAAACTCCTTCATTATGCAGATTGGTGGGGATCCCAAGAGTTAGATCAAACATTGAGGCTAAGGAACTATAAAACTAAGGCCTCATTCACACAACCATGTCCATTTTGCAGGCGGCAAACCATGGATCTACAAAACATGGACATTGATTGTGTGCATCCATTGACCCATTGACTTCAATAAGTCCGCAGTCTGCAATTTACAGCCAAAGATAGGACATGTGCTTCCGTATGCTGCCAGGTCTGATAAAGATAGTCTTTAATTAAAATGCTGGGCTGATCACATTAACTGACCCAGTTGTTTTGCTAGAATCAGTATTGGACCCCTAACAATCACCTAGTGATGGCCTGTCCTGAGAATAAGCCATCACTTACTAAAGGCTGGACAACCCCTAACTCAGTGTTTTTCTCACGGTCTTGGTCACCAGTTTATGGTGCCCTCAGATGGGGCATAAAACTGTTGACAATTTTTTTCTTTGAAAGTCAATGAATGACCCATTCTACTGCCGATGTTTGGAGCTCAGATGCCCGTATGCTCACTTTGTAGCCCAATAGTCAGATAAGATTCCCATTGGTGGTTTTTTTCTGGTTTTCCTTGACATTTCAGATTGGGAAAATAAAAAGTTGTGATGCTGGCCACATCAACCTTATTCTTGTCATGATTTTTCTTGTGAAGGTTAGAAACGCAGTGCAATAATTTGGTTGCTGTGGGCAACTGTTCCACTTTTTGTTGGGCCTAACCTTCATAATTTTCAATAAGACTTTTTAAGGAAATAATTGACTTCTGAATGCTAAAGGATGTAGACCTTCAACTCATTTGTGTTTACTTAGTTTTTTGTTTTTTTGTAATGCTTTTACCTTTTATTTGGAAAAAACAGCCATCAAAAGTCTTTCATATTCAAGTTCTAAACGCGGAAGCTTTAAAGGGGTTGTGCTAGAATTTTTGTTGTTCTTTGTATGTTTCTAACTAAGCAAATGTAAGGGATTTTCAATTCACTTACTTAATCTCCAGTGGCCCGGTTCTACTAGTTAGCTGAGGTCACATAACCTGTGATGTCAGCTTAGTTCCCTGCTCCGATGAGGTTCCCTGCACAAGCCTGAAGGAGCATGTCTGCCTCTGTGGACAGAACCTCACTTTGGGCTGTGCTGTTTGGAGCGACAAGACATGCCCCTGCATTGCCAATCTGCTGGCTGAGCTGTTTGCCCTTTGTCTCCCCTCCCACTGGATTCAGCAAAGTTTAACCCCTTCAACCATCAGCAGCACAGACTCAGGGTTGGGGGCTCTGCCTCAGATGTCGAGCAGGACAGGATCTTCCCTCCCTCCTCACCCTGCAAACACAGAGCTGACAAAGACTGGAGGAGTCCTCTCCTCTGTTCTCTTCTGCTGGCTGTGAGGAAGTGTCTGCAGAGCATTACACAAGAACGCGTAGGGGGAAGATCCTGTGTGTATCAGCAATGACATTGTACTATACTTGTAGTCCCACACATACAACATGAGTATCCCAGCAGTCAGACCGCAGACAGGGCAGCACTTTTATTCTCTCCCTTTGCAGAGCAGGGAAAGGGGAACGGCAGTCTTTGACACCCACAAATATTGTGAATAAAACCTCAGATTGTTGTTACACGCCCCCACAGTTCTGCAACTGCATGTCAACAAAGGGGCCAGAACAGAACTAGGGAAATGAGGAAATATTATTTATTTTTTTTGCCTAAAACTTGTTTAGCTTATGTATATATTGCTGACCATCAGATTTACAGTGCTGTATTTATTTTTGTAATAACTCCAGACAACCCCTTTTAATGCCTGTGAAATGTCTTCCTGCTTAAAAGATTAAAATTATAATAAAACTTGGTGCCTTCTCTCTGTTTAGAGGATGAAGATCTGGGTATGGAGGCCATAGATGACTTCTTTCCTGAAGAACAGGTCACCATTCAAAAAAGAAAAAAGTCCAAAAAGTCTAAGGAAAATAAAGTGACCAAGACAAAAAGAAGGAAAAAAGAGGTAAGAAGTTTTATGACGAGATGTTTGTGAAAGATCTATGTATCTATTCTTCTATCCATACTTATTTATACATTTATGTATTCTGTATTTCATCAATATCTATTTATTATATATCTGTCTGTCTGTCTATCTCACCCTCTCCTATCAACCCATTTTTCTCATTATATTTCTGTCATACATTTTCATATCCATTTCTTATTAAGGACTGATTACCTTTTTGGAGCTAAAATACTCCCAGTTAGAGCGTAATATTGTCTCATCTCTGCATTCTGTTGCATGTTAGAGCTTTATTAGGCGAGCCTGTGAAATAAGACTGCTGAGACCTATCGTTTCGCATGGGTGCGTTTGTAAATGAAGGGAGCTATTTATTAAAATGTGTTATATGGCAGCAAATAAATGTAAATGTGTTGCTGTTTCCAAGGACACAAAACCATAAGCACAAGTCATGGTTTATCTTTTATAATTCTGTCTAACTGTGCGCCGATCTACTCATCTGTAAATTTACTAGTAAAAATTAAATGTAATTCAGAATAGGAGACTGTAGATAGGAGCAATGCATTGTAGACGTACAGCCTGACACCTGCTGTTCATGAAATATTTTATTTTTTATTTTTTTAATTATTTCAATGTAGAGAATGGAGCTGATTTAAAAACAAAACAATTTGCCCTAAGGCCTCTCTCACGCGAGCGAGTTTTCTGTCCAGCTGCGATGGCTGCAGCAAACGCATAACATCCGGACTGATTCCTGACCCATTCATATCAATGGGACTGTACACAGGATTGTTCATTTCTGCCTTCAGGAAAATTCGCTGAATGTTCTATATTGTGCAGCTCTGGTTCCCCAAGTGAATGGGGCTTTAGTGAAAAATTGATGCAATCCAGATGCAATGCGTGTTTCAGTTTTGTTCCGTGTGAGTGCAATCAGTTTTTGATGCGTTTTTCACACGCGTAAAAAAAAAAACTTGAGAATTGCTACATCTTATAGCAACCATCAGTGAAAAACACGTTTTATCCTGATTGTGTCCGGATGCAATGCATTTTTCACTGAAGCCCCATTCACTTCTATGGAGCCAGAGCTGCGTGAAAAACGCAGAACATAGAACATGCTGCAATTTTTTCTGAACACAGAAATAGGGCTGCAGCTATCGACTATTTTTGTAATCGAGTAGTCTATTGATTAATCCAACGATTAATCGAGTACTCTAATAACAAAAAATAATAAAAAAAACTTTTTTCTTTATAAAAACTAATCAGCCCCTCAGTGCCACCAGCTGCCCCCTCAGTGCCACCAGCTCCCCCCCCTCAGTGCCACCAGCTGCCCCCCCTCAGTGCCACCAGCTCCCCCCCTCAGTGCCACCAGCTGCCCCCTCAGTGCCATCAGCTGCCCCCCAGTGCTTCCCCCTCAGTGCCATCAGCTGCCCCCTCAGTGCCACCAGCTCTTCCCCCCCCCAGTGCCATCAGCTGCCCCCCTTGATTACCACCAGCTATCTTATATTTAGAATTGGCGAAGGATCCACCAAAGTTATGAAGAGGCAGGCGCCTCTTCAAAACTTCGGTAGAACCACCCGCCAGCTTAGGGGTTTATTAAGAATGGTGTCTAAAACATCGGTCTTAATAAATGTGCCCCAGAGTGCTCAGAAAAATGCACCTCCTGTCATATGTTTCAGATGTATATAGCACCCTTAGGCCTCATGCACACTAACGTATTTTCTTTCCGTGTCCGTTCCGTTCTTTTTGCGGATCGTATACGGAACCATTCATTTCAATGGGTCCACACAAAAAACTGAAGTTACTCCGTGTGTATTCCGTTTCTGTATGTCCGTATTTCCGTTCCGCGCAAAAATAGAACATGTCCTATTATTGTCCACATTACGGACAAGGATAATACTGTTCTATTAGGGGCCAGCTGTTTCGTTCCGCAAAATACGGAATGCACACGTATGTCATCCGTATTTTTTGCGGATCCGTTTTTGCGGACTGCAAAATACACACAGTGGTGTGCATGAGGCCTTAGTCATAGCAAGATGGTGTGAACACGGGTGGTGCTTATATCTAATGCTGGGACAGATCCCACTGGCCTCAGACACAACAGACCCAGCAACTTACATAGGAAAAACTAAAGTGGAAACCAAAATAAACAGAGAAAATTAACACACTAAACCAGGTCAAAATCAATAGTGTAATATAAAATCTTGCTTGTAATTTAGTGCATTAGGTACACAAGTATCCAGTTTGAATATCCATCTAGCTTCAGTATTCAACTCTTTCACTGTTGGAGGTTTTTTAGTTTTTGCATTTTCATTTTTCTTCCCTATTTTCCGTGAGCCAATACTTTTTTATATTTTCCGGTTACATAGCTGTATGAGGGCCTATTTTTTGCGGGACAAGTTGTACTTTCTAATGCCACCATTAATTATGGCATAAAATGTATTGGGAAGCGGTAAATAAATGGGGTGGAAATGTAAAAGAATTGCTATTCCTCCACGTTTCACTTTTTTTTTACCACGGCGTTCCGTTTGTGGCAAAACTGACCAATTCCCCTCATTCTCTGGGTCAGTATGATTACAATGTAGGTTTTTTATGTCTAAATAGTGTAAGAATAAATTTAAACTTTGATTTATTTATTTTTTATATCACCATATTCTGACCCCCTATAACTTTTTATACTTATGTCTACTGAGCTGTTTAGTGGCTTATTTTTTGCTGGACAAGCCGTTGTTTTTATTGATGCCATTTTGGAGTGTCCGTGACTTTCTGATCAAATTTTTTGGGGGTAAGAGAAGCAATGAAAAAATGGCAAATCGCCATTTTGACCTTTTTTTCTGTTACTCCATTCGCCGTATTGGAAGTTTTTCAGTCGCGGTGATACTCATGATGTTTATTTATTGTTATTTAGGTATTTATTTTTTTATTATACGGAAAGAGGGGTGATTTGAACTTTTATATATATATATATATATATATATATATATATATATATATATATATATATTATTTTTTTTATATATTTTTAACATTTTAATTTTTTTTGTGGTGATTTTGAGGCTCATATATGAGCCTATAAATTATGTTTTTTTATTTTAAATTTTCTTCTATCAAGGATTTTTAAAATGCGATTTAAACTGGATATTGCTCATTTCTTATCCTTGCCTGCCATCTGGTGGCCAAAATAATAATTGCATCATGAACACTTTCAGCCTTGTCAGTGAGGCTGAAAGTGTTCAGCGCAACTACCGATGCCCCAATTGTCCACACGGGGCATCGGTAGGAAGCCCGGTAGCTCGAGCTTCCGGGTTTTTGCGCATTTAAAAGCCGTGATCTCACTTGATCACGGCATCTAAAGAATTTAATTACCGCGATCAGCATTATTGCTGGTCACGGTAATTAGCCGCAGGTCTCTGCTATTTGAAACAGCACAGATCTGCCGTGCGAGTGGGCGCCATGTTTACACGTAGATGTACGGCGCTGGTAGCGAAAGGGTTAATAGTCTACGGCAGGGGTCAGCACTCCAGGTGTGGTGAAACTATGACTCCCAGCCTGCACACTTGCTTGGCTGTTCTCAGAACTCCCTTAGAAGTGAATAGAGCATGCTGGGAGTTGTAGTTTCACAACAGCTGGAGTGCCGGGGGTTGCTGACCCCTGGTCTACGGTGTGCATTGCCACCTCTGACTGGCAGAGTCACTTTTTTAATGCCTTGCGTCTCCAAGTGTGAACTGGTACCTACCTTCATGCACATGGAGAATATGATGAGAAACAGCACATACATTTTGCCCTATAAGATGCACAAAGTGTGGGGGGGGGGGGGGGAATGTCAGTGTGACTTATGGGGTGAATTGTGAATTTATCAATGGCATTATGAAGAAATACTTCCCGGTATTAAACAATGATCCTTGCTTCTCAGAAATCCTCAAAGGTGGCGTTCAACGTATCCCTAAAACCCCAAATCTTTAGCACAGATCCCCCAGTCTGTGGACGCGGCTGGTTGTCCAGCCAACTTGGTGACAGTATAATGCTTCCTTTTAAATGTGATACACATGTTGTAGTGGAAAAAACATCCAAGGATTTTTTCTTCAGCCAACGATACCAAGTATAAAATCAAACTGTGCATAAACTGTAATAGTACTAATGTAATATAGCTTATTAAATGTAAAACTACAGTACGTGGGCTGTACAGTGCGACCCCTCAAAATCAGAATCTGCAACACTTATCAGATGGCACCAACTTGGAAAATAAGAACAAGAAACCATTAAACCATATATCTGCTGTTTCTCATCATATTCTCCATGTGCATGAAGGTAACAGTTCACACTTGGAGGTACGAGGCATCGGAAAAGTGACTGCCAGTCAGAGGTCGCGATGCACACTGCAGAGTATTAAATACTGAAGCTGGATGGATATTCAAATTGGGCACTTGTGTACCTAATGGACTCAACCACAAGCAAGATTTTATATTACACTATTGATTTTGACCTGGTTTGGTGTTTTTCTTTCTGTTTATTTTGGTTTCCACTTTAGTTTTTCCTATGTATTGTGCTGTGTCTGTTGTGTCTGAGGCCAGTGGGATCATTCCCTGTGAGCTGCTGCCACACATGTATGACACAACTCCATCCCAGCATTAGATATAAGTAGCTCCCGTGTTCACACCACCTTGCCACGACTAAGGGTATTATATACATCCAAAATTCATCACAGGAGGTGCATTTTTCTGTGCCCTATTGGGGTCATTTATCAAACTGGTGTAAATTAGAACTGGCTGAGTTGCCCATAGCAACCAATCAGATTCCACCTTTCATTTTCTAAAGGAGCTGTGAAAGATTAAAGGTGGAATCTGATTGGTTGCTATGGGCAACTCAGCCAGTTCTACTTTACACCTGTTTGATAAATGACCCCATATGTGTTTGGCATACCTGGATTTTATGCCTATTCTTCAATAAAGGATTCCATTGTTTTATCTGGAGATTGAATGAACTTTTTTCGCCAGTTTGTGTTGGAGTGCCAAGGACCTCCCCGGACCTCTGCATTGGAGCTTGCCGTGATTATTTCTTTACTATAATACTGCCTCCTATGTACAAGAATATAACTACTATAATACTGCCTCCTATGTAAATGAATATCCTATGTACTGCTCCTATGTACAAGGATATAACTGCTATAATACTCCCCCTATGTACAAGAATGTAGCTGCTATAATACTGCCTCCTTTGTACTAGAATATAACTACTATAATACTGCTCCTATGTACTAGAATATAACTACTATAATACTGCCCATATGTACAAGAATATAACTACTATAATACTGCCTCCTATGTACTAGAATATAACTACTATAATACTGCCCATATGTACAAGAATGTAACTACTATAATACTGCTTCCTGTGTACAAGAATATAACTACTATAACAGGGCTCCAGATGGCGACCAAAATGGTCGCCAATGCGACTTAGAACTGCTAAATGGCGACAAGACTTTGTAGTCTTGTCGCCATTTGCGCCTAGACCCTCCGCTCGCTGCTCTGCCTCTAAGAAAAAAAAAGGCTTTCATCCAGCAGACAGACACACGCTGCAGACTTCTGCTGGGTGAAGCTCCGCCCCTCAGATTACCCGGCATAGAGGGTGGGCGTGGCTTGTGCTCCCGCTTCCAGCAGTCTGGCAAGTTTTGGAGTTGAGTCTGTGCTGTGACGCTGAGCTGCTGGAGACATTTCAACTAGGGCCGCACAGTCCACGGCTGATAACACGAGGCGAGTCACCCGTATGCAGATTTATTAGTGTGTTTTATAGGACTGGGTCCTTATGGGGTCACAAGGAGTAGGCAGAGATCCGTAAGAACAAGTATAAACACCGGCTGTGCTGCTTTAAAGAGGACCTTTCACTACTCTACAAACGAAAAACTAACTATACCTGTGGGCAGAGCGGCGCCCAGGGGTCCCCCTGCACTTACTAGTAAGTCTGGGCGCCGCTCCGTTCGCCCGGTATAGGCTCCGGTGCCTGCGCTCCCTCTGACTGTTTTCTTGTAGGAGGCGTGTCCCTTGCTGCACTGCTGGCCAATCGCAGCGCACAGCTCATAGCCAGGCTATGAGCTGTGCGCTGTGATTGGCCAGCAGTGCAGCAAGGGACACGCCTCCTACAAGAAAACAGTCAGAGAAGCGCAGACACCGGAGCCTATACCGGGCGAACGGAGCGGCGCCCAGACTTACTAGTAAGTGCAGGGGGACCCCTGGGCGCCGCTCTGCCCACAGGTATAGTTAGTTTTTCGTTTGTAGAGTAGTGAAAGGTCCTCTTTAACACTCGCTGTCCTGGTTTGCATAGCACTGCCGGGGTCGCATAGCATTATATTGATTTATGATGCTATGTAACCCTTAGAGGTCTGGATTGTACTGGATAACACTGACCTATTGCGGTCAGTCTTATCCAATACATTCCTGAACTGTAAGGGTTACATAGCATCATAAATCAATATAATGCTATGCGACCCCGGCAGTACAGAGCTCCTGCAGACAGACTCCGGTGTGAAACCAGCGCAATCCTATCAATGCACAGACTAGTAACCATTTCTGATCATAAATCATATAATCTATTCCCCTTATTTCACAAGACCAGTATTCATTTCCACATAGGGAATAGCAATCGGATGTCAACCTTCCCATCAGTCCGTGTTACTGCTGGCAGAATGATAAAACGGTGGGACTCCCCGGCCTAGGGGTTCGCTCAGCAGTCCCAAGGCACACAGATTGACAAGGAGAGATTCCCGCCTATACTGCGCACGTTCTAGAAAAGGACGGCGATGTCCGTGCACGGCTCCTTACTGACACGGGGGTGATGGGCAGAGAGCCCTTAACTGCTCCTTTCTGTGCCAAAGACGTGGTAGAGTTAAAAAGAGGGAAAATGGCACTGAAGCAGCCTATAAGGTGTTAAGCACAGGCTAGTTCAGCTGCCAGAGGAGGTCCCCTAGCTTTCCTACATCTCTGCTTGCTGGCAGTGAATGGAAACCTTTAAGGTTGACATTCACAGACTGAATGTTCATGTCCAGCCACAGTTACACAGTGAGCAGCACTAGAATATGGGCAATCTTTCCTCAAGAAACAACAGCAAACAAGAGGTTTTCATTCGCTGACCGGCAAGCAGAAGGGTTGAGAATAAAGAGTAAAGCTCGTGAAGTATTATATTTTTATCTGTTATATTTTTTCTTAATGTAAAAAAAAAAAAAGCTGCCCTCCCCCCACCGTAATGCTGGTCCCGTCAACACGTGATGCCCGGTGATGTGGTCACTGGTTGCAATGGCGACTCTCAAGTGATTGTCTTTTAAGGAGTGCAGTGGGGATAGTTTATTTGAACCCATTCTGTGTCACATATAGAATAATACTGGTTTGAAACCCCTTAAAGAAAAATATAAAAATTACTCCTTAAAGGGTTTGGATACACTAATTTCTGGACCTCTGATACTGGCAGGACCTTTGTTGGTGATCATACTTGCCTGATGCCCAGTGCTGGGTCCCGGCTCGTTTGCTCCCCAGCCTTTGTTGCTTGTCTTTAGTCCCTTCATGAAAACCTACTATTTGACGGCGTTACAGCCAATGACTGACCGCTGCTTCCCGTGCATTATGTTAAATGGTCATGTGATGCAAGGGGAGCAGATCTCCACCATGGCCAGAGATTGTCTTGATGCCACTGCAGCCAAACATTTTCATGGAGAAACCCAAGACAAGCAGCGGAGGCCGGGAAGCGAATGCGCCAGGACCCAGCACCTAGGGATTACCAACACAAATCTGGCTAGTCTGACAGGTCATGGAAATGAGTGTACAACTCCTTAAACTGCATGGGCTGTAGCTTAGAAAACCCCATGCTCCTAAGCATCCCAGCTATATTATATGTATTTTAAATTTGGCGACTAAAAATTTCATTTGGCTCCTAAATTTTTCAGGTTAGGAGCCAATGGCTCCTTGATATTTTTTTTTGTCTGGAGCACTGTATAATACTGCTTCCTATGTGCAAGAATATAACTACTATAATACTGTCCATATGTACAAAAATATAACTACTATAATACTGCCTCCTGTGTACAAGAACATAACTGCTATAATACTGCCTCCTATGTACAAGAATATAACTGCTATAATACTGCCTCCTATGTACAAGAATATAACTACTATAATACTGTCCATATGTACAAGAATATAACTACTATAATACTGCCTCCTATGTACAAGAATATAACTACTATAATAATGCTCCCTATGTACAAGAATATAACTACTATAATACTGCTCTTATGTACAAGAATATAACTACTATAATAATGCTCCCTATGTACAAGAATATAACTACTATAATAATGCTCCCTATGTACTAGAATATAACTACTATAATACTGCCTCCTATGTACAAGAATATAATTACTATGATTCTACTTCCTATGTACAAGAGTATAACTATGTGCAAACTATATAATTAGTATTACTACTCCTACAAGAACTCTACAAAGAGCCCCTAATAATAATGAGAAATACTTGCATTAATTATCAAGCAAAAATCTTTATTATTGGTAAAAAATATATATAAGACATGGTGAAGTTTTTAAGCCTCCTGACGAAGCCGCAGGGTTGGCGAAACGCGCGGCAGCAGCACACTGAGAACCTCGGTCAAATTGTCCACTATGGGTAAATACTTTTGTGCCATTTGTAGTCACATGTAGTTATGTCGTGCAGCTCATACATACCTTGAGGTACGGACTTTCCTTCTGACTTTTGTGTTACTAAGGACCGCACCTCCTTTTGGGGCTATCTGACCCCTATACATTGTATGTTTGTAGCACATGTCCGGGATTGTTAATTAAACTAGTGCACTAATCTATACTATGTGCCACCTGGGCTGTGTGCACAACTATTACCCGTGGATACTATATTATTATCTTTGTTGACTTATGCCCTGAGTTTCTCTAGTGTGATCTCCACTATCAGGGGTTGGGGGTGAGGCTGTCTTGTAGCCACCTCCTCCCTTATGTATTCACCATGTCTTATATATAATTTTTACCAATAATAAAGATTTTCGCTTGATAATTAATGTGAGTATTTCTCATTATTATTATTAGGGGCTATTTGTAGAGTTGTTGTAGGAGTAGGAGTAGTATTATATATATCTAGGCCCCCATATGATTTTCTATAGGTATATCTGAGGTATGTGTCGGTTCTAATATAATTAGTATTATTCTGCCTGTTATTCTGGAACCATTGCGTGCTTTTACTGTGTAGTCAAGTCGTGCAGAAACATACATTTACGGCCCTTTCTTACTGGTACTTTTCATTCTTTATATTCTCATACTGCCACATGTGGGATCTGGAATCTGTTGGATGTCAGACAATGTACCTAGTTTGGTATTCATTTTTTCAGTTGGGTCGGTTGTATTCCTGAACCATTGAATGCCAAATGAACAGAACCTTGTTGTACTCCGAGATCACAGTTTCACAGCATACTTTACACCTGTCAAACTTCACGGGCAGACTTCTTAAGACTTTGTGTAAAACTGTTTCTGTCTTAGAAATGGCTATGCCATAGTAGACTGGAGCCAGTTCAGCCGGGCTACTAGTTAAATGCGCCCCTTTCCACCCCTATCAAAATACAGTGGACATTCCAGTAATTCCTATTCAGTGATGTCACCACTCCTATCTTGTTGATGTCACAGGTTCCAACCCAAGGACCCTGGCCAGTCTCTAACTAGAATGAGCTTCTCTCCAGCTCCTGCCTCCCACAGAAGCATAGAAGGAATGAGAATTTCCTTTGTCAGTGATATATAGAGTGAACACATCTCCCCTTGATCGTCCGGAGTGGCACTCTGTCATCAGATAAGGAATTGATAACGTAAAATGGATTTTTAATTGCAATTATCGACATGACAAATGTTTCATTTCCAAATTTCTGTTAAATTAGGAAATTAAAGATTGTAATGACTGAGCCCAGCCAGAAGAACATCAGCATTGTGTAGTGTGACAGATTTTTGAGGAATGTTCTGCTCGTTCTTTTCTTCTTCCACTGATTTTCAGGCAGTCGCAGCATTTAGGAGTGTAATGATGCTCATTAGTAAACAGTGATTAACATATGACATAGTGCATACAGTATCACATGGGGGTCTTATTTGTATCTGAACAATTAGATTTCTTTCATTGTGGAGTCTATGGCATGTGCAATGGCGTTTGATGCCACCTTTTAGAGCTATGAATGTCTGTTTTCAATCACCAGTTGGGCTTTGATGTGTCTTTTACTGAGGAGAAGCTTGTATTGGCCATAAAGCCCTGATTGGTGGAGTGTTGCAGTGACGGTTGACCTTTTGGTAGTTTCTCCCATCTGCGCCCCTGATTACGTAATGTGGTTGGGCGGCCAGTTCCAGGAAGAGTCATCATTGTTCCAAACTTCTATTGGGAACTTTTAGTGCAGCAGAAATGTTTTTGGACCTTTCTCCAGACCTGTGCCTCCACATAATACTGTCTCTGAGCTCTACAGGCAATTCTCATGGCTTAGATTTTGCTCTGATACGAATTGTCAGTTGTGAGACCTTATGTAGACAATTGTAGGGGGTGTCCTTCCAAATCGTGTCCAGTCAACTGAATTTACCCCTGGTGGACTCCAATCAAGATGTAGAAACATCTCAAAAATGATCAAGAGAAATGGGAGGCCCCATAGCTAAATTTCAAATCATAGCAAAGAGTCTGAATACTTATGTCCATGTGACATTTTTGTTTTTCTCTTTTTTTAATAGATTTGCAAAACGTTCTACAATTCAGTTTTTACTTTCTCGTTATGGGGTACTGAATGCAAAAATGGGGGAAAACTTGATATATTTTTTTTTATTTGAGCAAAGAGACACAAAATAATCACATTTGTTCCTATTTTGTGTCATGTGTCTATTCCTGTACAATTATACAATGAGAGTAGTTACTTGTCCTGTGTACATCCAATATATGCAAGACATGATGCTTCCAGTAAAGAATTCATTGACTGCAATGCAGTATCTCATTTACAATTTCTCCCTTGTGGCACAACACAGCATTCCCAGAACACAGTATGTGAAAGCCTTCCTCCACTTACCGTTAAATCAAGATGAAGAGTTTGTGGGAAGGTGCAGGGAGCGGACAGTTCAGGGCAAGGATTCAGCATATCCTTCATTTCTTTCTGGTTATACGCTTTGTCACCAAATCCAATCTGTGGCAACTTCTAACCAAACCCCTGATAGAGGCCACCCCAAAATAGGAGAAGGAGCAGAATCATGGCGAGGTGGGCAGGAGTCAAAGGGTATTGGCATAACTTTCATAGAGATCATAAAAAACAGTGTGTAGGTGTTAAAGGGGTTGTCTCAATTGGGGCATATAGCTAGGATATCCCCTGATTTTCTGATAGGTGCGGGTCGCACCGCTGGGACCGCATCTATATCGAGAACTGCCAAAGTGGTGTTTGGAGGACTCCGGTCCGGCCACCACCAAGCGCTCTCCCCATAGAAGTGAATGGGGGTGCACAACGCAAGGCCGACCACCGCTCCTATTCACTTCTATGGGCCTGATAGAAATAGCCGCGCCAGCTCGGTTATTTTCGACGGCCCCATAGAAATGAACAAAGGGCGGCTGCACATGCGCAGTGCACACTCCACCAATTTGGGGTCGGGACCTGCACCTATCAGACAATGGGGGCATATCCTAGCGATATGCCCCCATTGTCTCAGATAAGACAACCCCTTTAAATCACCATTGTCTCCATCCTCCCATCCTCCCCTGCATTACTCTATGATCAGAGATGCTGACCTTTGTCAGCTTCTGGTCATGGCAGGGCAGCACTACCCACTAAATGCCAGGTAGGATTAAACCCATTCACCCCCCACACGCACACAAACACCCTTCCACTGCACATACTGTATTCCCCTTAACCTGAGGTGGTCTGCGATAATTAATGACAACCCTCTGTATATGAGAGGAAGTGACCCTAGAGGAATTGAAAAGGAAGCCTGCAGAGGCTCTGTGTTGTCCCAGCCAGGAGGTCTGGGGGGCCACGCGGCTGTGTGAAAGCCTGCGTTTTTTTGGGGGGGGGGGGGGCAGCGACGCCTGAGGAAAGAGGGTCGCACGGTCAGAGTTGGGAGAACTCTTGGACCATATCCCCCCAAGGTACAGACAGGAGGCTGCTGGACCATATGGCTGAGTAAAGCCGGATCTGACCCATGTGTGAACTGCATCTTGGTGAGTTAGGAAGACTTATGTATTAGGTAGAGCCCAGACAGGCAGGTTTTTCTTTTGTATTGGTATTTTGTAGTGCTGGAACCTCATATCACCCAGTAACGTTAACTGGGTGATCGTCTGTACTGCTGAAGAGACAAAATAAAGCACCCTGTGGACTTTGAACCCTGCTGTCTGAGGGAAGTCTGTCATTGCCAAATCCCTGTGAGAGAGCCATCCCTTACTATATATATATAATTATCTCTCTATATACACTACGTGCAGAATTATTAGGCAAATGAGTATTTTGACCACATCATCCTCTTTATGCATGTTGTCTTACTCCAAGCTGTATAGGCTCGAAAGCCTACTACCAATTAAGCATATTAGGTGATGTGCATCTCTGTAATGAGAAGGGGTGTGGTCTAATGACATCAACACCCTAAATCAGGTGTGCATAATTATTAGGCAACTTCCTTTCCTTTGGCAAAATGGGTTAAAAGAAGGACTTGACAGGCTCAGAAAAGTCAAAAATAGTGAGATATCTTGCAGAGGGATGCAGCACTCTTAAAATTGCAAAGCTTCTGAAGCGTGATCATCGAACAATCAAGCGTTTCATTCAAAATGGTCAACAGGGTCGCAAGAAGCGTGTGGAAAAACCAAGGCGCAAAATAACTGCCCATGAACTGAGAAAAGTCAAGCGTGCAGCTGCCAAGATGCCACTTGCCACCAGTTTGGCCATATTTCAGAGCTGCAACATCACTGGAGTGCCCAAAAGCACAAGGTGTGCAATACTCAGAGACATGGCCAAGGTAAGAAAGGCTGAAAGACGACCACCACTGAACAAGACACACAAGCTGAAACGTCAAGACTGGGCCAAGAAATATCTCAAGACTGATTTTTCTAAGGTTTTATGGACTGATGAAATGAGAGTGAGTCTTGATGGGCCAGATGGCTGGATTGGTAAAGGGCAGAGAGCTCCAGTCCGACTCAGACGCCAGCAAGGTGGAGGTGGAGTACTGGTTTGGGCTGGTATCATCAAAGATGAGCTTGTGGGGCCTTTTTGGGTTGAGGATGGAGTCAAGCTCAACTCCCAGTCCTACTGCCAGTTTCTGGAAGACACCTTCTTCAAGCAGTGGTACAGGAAGAAGTCTGCAAGGTAAGAAAAACATGATTTTCATGCAGGACAATGCTCCATCACACGCGTCCAAGTACTCCACAACGTGGCTGGCAAGAAAGGGTATAAAAGAAGAAAATCTAATGACATGGCCTCCTTGTTCACCTGATCTGAACCCCATTGAGAACCTGTGGTCCATCATCAAATGTGAGATTTACAAGGAGGGAAAACAGTACACCTCTCTGAACAGTGTCTGGGAGGCTGTGGTTGCTGCTGCACGCAATGTTGATGGTGAACAGATCAAAACACTGACAGAATCCATGGATGGCAGGCTTTTGAGTGTCCTTGCAAAGAAAGGTGGCTATATTGGTCACTGATTTGTTTTGGTTTTGTTTTTGAATGTCAGAAATGTATATTTGTGAATGTTGAGATGTTATATTGGTTTCACTGGTAAAAATAAATAATTGAAATGGGTATATATTAGTTTTTTGTTAAGTTGCCTAATAATTATGTACAGTAATAGTCACCTGCACACACAGATATCCCCCTAAAATAGCTAAAACTAAAAACAAACTAAAAACTACTTCCAAAAATATTCAGCTTTGATATTAATGAGTTTTTTGGGTTCATTGAGAACATGGTTGTTGTTCAATAATAAAATTAATCCTCAAAAATACAACTTGCCTAATAATTCTGCACTCCCTGTATATATATATACATATACACTGTATATCCTTTTTTTTTATCTGACTCTGCAGGATACGAAAACATGGGGTGCAGTGGTTTTTCATCCTTTTTTTTCCCAATGTAAACGTTAAATGGATGGCAAAAACATGATGTGAACCCACCATTATACCTCCACCCTAATACTAGACCACTTGGGATAAAAATGTTCTAATAGACTATATTATATTTAAAGGGATTGTCCAGAATTTTCAGTTTGGCTAAATCAGCGCTGTACATAAAGAATATGTAAAGAGGCATCTCCCAAGAAGGAGAACCATCTCGTCAGTGCCACCTATTGGAAGGGGCTCAATTTGAGTTCCATGGAGCATTGCTAATAAGTCTCCATACAGGACTGGTCTCTTCAAGGAGATTCAGTCCCCTGCCTAAGCTGCTTCCAAGGCATTGCACTGAGCCAGCCAGAATCCTACTCCATACTGATGAGGGACCAGCACCCTTGAACATGGATATCTTGAATGGCTACTAGGGATGAGCGAATCGACTTCGGATGAAACATCCAAAGTTGATTTGCATAAAACTTGGTTCTAATACTGTACGGAGCAGGAGCTCTGTACAGAATTAGAATATATTGGCTCCAATGAGCCGAAGTTAGTTATTGCTTTGCGAAGTCTCGCGAGACTTCGCATAATAACTTCAGAAATTGATTTCTACTGTAAAAAAACATTTCCCAAACTCTGGTTCGGTTCCAAGGTAAGTCTCCATACCTGGGAGTACTTCCAAGAAGTCTCCATACAGGACTGGTCTTCTCAAGAAGATTCAGCACCCTGCCTAAAGTACATAAAGAAAAACCCACTCCTCTGCCCCCTGACGCTCCTTTCCAGCACCGTTGGTCCAGTTCAGCTCCCTTCAGTCCCCAGTTTATAAACTTCTGGAAAGGCTCATGTTCTCTGCTGCAGCCATTCACTGGCCTTACTGGTGACATGGCCACAAGCGAGGGTATCTGTTTTTCTAAGGGTATCTGCCACCAGTTTGCCCTCAGGTAGGACAGTATAAAACTTGAGACAATTTCCCTTTTAATGTACTGTAATTATACAACATGAGGTTTAGCAGAGTCGAAGCTGTTTAGATCAGCCTACAGAACCTTCTCCCATAAGTCCCTTGTCGTGACTTGATGAGTCTAAAGCTGATCCTTCCACCTGTCATGTATTTTTAGCTTGTTCCTTCCCTAGGATCCAGACAATGAGAGATTTAGGGTTGGAATGCAGGGAGCTGAGCCGGGGGAAGCAGTGTTTGTCTGGCAGGGGAATCCCACCGTCTATCCAAGCTTAATGTAACATGACAGTGCTGCTAAGAGTACATTTACACCTGTGGTAGAGAGTATATTGCTGGCACAGCAGTGAGAAGCACTCCGAATACAAGGACAGGGACTGGAAGCTGTGGGTTGTGCCAACATTAAAGGGGTTTTTCAAGTGTTTTCTACTGATGACCTATCCTCAGGATAGGACATCAGTATCTGATCGGTGGGGGTCCGACACCCAGGAGCACCGTCGATCAGCTGTTTGAGAAGCCAACATCGCCGTTGCCTTCTCTGTAATCACTAAGCACAGCAGCGTATTAGCGTTCGCGGTACCGCGTTCACTTCAATGGGGCTGAGCTGTGTCTAGGCCATGTGGCTGATGAAAGTGACGTCACTGCCCTAGGGAAAGCTAAGAGAAGTCTGTGGCGCCACTGCGAGCGCCACTGCTTTCTCAGACAGCTGATCGGCGGGGATCCTGGGTGTCGGACCCCCATCAATCAGGTACTGCTGACCTATCCAAAGGACACGTCCTCTATTCATGTGCTATCATATAGATGTTATATACTGCTCAGCTGCCTTTATTTATATGGTTGTATATCGTTATATGGTGTAATTCTCTATATAGTGGCATATTGAATACTGGGAGGCGCAACCAGTTGAAACTTTTTGGGTTGTTTTTTTATTGCTGTTTTTTGAAGTTACTATTGCTGAAGAATGGTTCCTGAAATTGTCTAATTCTTATAATGGAAAAAAGGACATATTAAACGGGTATTACCATCTGGGGCATTTACGGTATATTGATAGGATATGCCTTAAATGTCTGATAGATATGGTTCCCTCCTCTGGAACCTGCTCCTATCTCGGGGCCCCGAAGTAAATAGAGAACAAGCCGCACGTGTGTGGCCACCCTCTATAAACCGCTCTGGGAATTCGAAAATAGCCAAGTACTGGTTTGGCTATTGTCAGAAGTCCCATAGCGGTGAATGGAGAGGAAGCCATGTATGCTCAATGTGCTCTCTTTATGGCAGGGACCCGTAACTGAGATAGGATCAGGTCCTAGAGGTGGGATCCACATCAATAAGACATTTATGGCATATCCTTTTGATGTGCCAAAAATGTCCAAAATGTGACTACCCTTTAACCCGTTCAGGGCCCCCTTTAAACATGTACGGTGGAAGTCCGGTTCTTTAAAAATGGTGTCTCTCTCGTGAGCGCAACGAGTGCTGTAGCCGTTATGTTTCTGCTCTTTTTTTTTTTTTTAACAGCAATCAATGCTAATGTCTACGACTGGCAATAACACCAATCACAGACGTTTAAAACTTCAAATGCTGTGGTAATTTGGGACCACGGCATCTGTGGAAGCTTTCCCTGTGTTGCCCTCTCTGGCCTTCAACAGCTTCCCCGTGCGTAAATCAAGGAAGCTGTTGCTTCTGTATAAAAGCCATGGTCTTTCTGAATATGTTCAGGCAAGGCTCCATAAGAACATAGCGAATCTGTAATAAAACATTTGAATTGTAATCTACTGCAGTTTATTGAAGAAGATTGTTATTAGGCCTCATGCACACGACAGTTGTTTTTTTGTGTCTGCAAAAAAAAACAAACGGAGGATCAGTTTTTTTTCACAGATCCCTTGTAATAAATGCCTATCCTTGTCCGCAAATGTGAAAAAAGTAGGACATGCACAATTTTTTTTGCTGAAGGGAAACGCGGACAACGAACGCGGAACACAAACGGATGAACTATCAGCATTTTTCTGCTGACCCATTATAGTAAATGGATCCCCATCCCATCCGCCAAAAAAACGGAACGGAGGCCGAGAAAAACAACTGTCGTGTGCATGAGGCCTTAGTGTATTGGATTGCTTAGGGCAGTGTTTCCCAACCAGTGTGCCTCCAGCTGTTGCAAAACTACAACTCCCAGCATGCACGCACAGCCAAAGGCTGTCCAGGCATGCTGGGAGTTGTAGTTTTGCAACAGCTGGAGGCACACTGGTTGGGAAACACTGGCTTAGGGTGACTTAAAAAAACGGTTTTAAAAAATACAAAAAAAATACAAAAATTCAAATCACCCCACTTTCCTCATAAAAAATAAACAAATGAAAAAATAAAACATCATAGGCATCTCCAAGTTCCAAAATACCCACACTATTTAAATATAAATGTATTTATCTTGTACGGTAGATGACGAAATGGAAATAAAAAAAATCTAAATGGCCGATTTGCTATTTTTTTTCCGTGGTTCCCCTCCCCAAAAATTTAATAAAAAGTAATGCACACTCCAATATCAATAAAAAAAAACTACAGATTGCCCCACAAAAAATTAGCCCCCACACAACTCCATAGACTGAAATATAAAAAAGTTATAAAGGTCAGAATAGTTTTTTTTTTCAGTAAACACTAGAAAAACTATACAACTGTGGTATTACTGTAATCGTACCGATCCAGGGATAGAAGGGACAGAACATGTCCGTTTTACCGCGTAGGGAATGCCATTAAAACACCTATAAAACTGTGGCAGAATTGTGTTGTTGTTTTTTCCCAGTTCTACCCCATTTGGAATTTTTTACAGCTTCTCACCACATTTTATGAAATATTAAATGGAGGTCATTAGAAAGTACAAATTGTAACAAAAAACAAGCCATACGGCTATTTGAACAGAAAAATGAAAAAAGTTATGGCTCCAGGAAGGCAGAGAGTAAAAAAACGAAAATTCAAAAAAAATCGCAGGGTGCTGATGGGGTTAAAGGGACACTGTCACCTGGATTTCACTTACTGAGCTAATAACATCACCACATCAGTCTCCACAATTTACATTAAAATATACTAGTATTACTGCCCTGTGTCTTATTTTGTCTATAAAACACTTTTTATAATATTTTTTTTTAATTAATTTTTATTAATATGCAAAGTACCTCAATAAGGAGCCAAGTGGACATCCCTCTGGCAGTTGGAGCCCATCTGCGCCCATTACTTCGGAGCCCAGCACCTCCCCACTGCTAATTTATTTACTCCTCTTTGCCAATGTAATGTTTATGCAGCGCCCGAAATCCTGCGCATGCGCCCTGGATACACGTCAGCACCCGCGCAGTGTCCTGGCATCGGCCTCACAGAAGTCATTGCGCATGCACTAGCTTCGCTGCTCCTGCTCCTCCGTCCTCCGCCCGCCTGGCAAGTCGCGCCGCTCCGCTCTTTCTTTTCGGGTCGTGCAAAGCTGGCGCATATGCAATGACTTCTGTGAGGCCGATGCCAGGACACAGCGCGGGCACTGACACATGCACGGGATTACGGGCGCTGCATAAGCATTACGTCGGTGCTGAGCAGTGAATAAATTAGCAGTGGGGCAGTACTGGGCTCCGAAGTAATTGGTGCGGCTGGGCTCCAACTGCCAGAAGGACGTCCCCTTGGGCTCCTTATTGAGGTACTTTGCATATTAATAAAAACGATTTTATAGACAAAATAAAAGACACAGGGCAGTAATACTAGTATATTTTAAAGTAAATAATGTTGGTGATGTTATTAGCTCAGTAAGTGAAATCCAGGTGACAGTGTCCCTTTAAAGGGAACCTGTCACCAGGATTTTGGGTATAGAGCTGAGGACATGGGTTGCTAGATGGCCGCTAGCACAGCCGCAATATCCAGTCCCCATAGCTCTGTGTGCTTTTATTGTGTAAAGAAAACTATTTGATACATATGCAAATGAACCTGAGATGAGTCCTGTATGTGAGATGAGTCAGGGACAGGACTCATCTCAGGTTAATTTGCATATGTATCAAATCAGTTTTTTTACACAATAAAAGCACACAGAGCTATGGGGACTGGATATTGAGGATGTGCTAGCAGCCATCTAGCAACCCGTGTCCTCAGCTCTATACACAAAATCCCGGTGACAGGTTCCCTTTAAGGAAGATTTTATTTTTCTAGTTTTGGCTGCCTCCATGTCAGGAATGGGGTTAGAAAGTCTTGCATGGGGCACATTTTTAGGGAATTTAGAATGGATAGCTGCTGGTGACCCATAGAGGATTGTGTCCCCCGTAAAGGTTAAAAGTCAATCCTTTTGCCCAGATATTCCGCCACAATGGGGGCGCACACTTCTCCAGGTCTCTTCTGTTCATTACTGTTACATGTAGATGAGGCCCTCTGCTGTTGATCTATGGGCACCCTCATCCTTCTTGGAGTTGAGAATTCACCTTCTCTTCCATTTGTAATTATTTCTGGAGACTTATCTTCGAATAATTCTCTGTAATAAGGTTTCTAGTGAGGAATTCATTCAATGAAAGATAAGTTGAAGTCTAATTATTCCCTTGTCTGAATTCTCCCCTGGAAAGATTTTCTTTTGTAAATATTATTTTCTGTTTCAGATGCTTTGTCGTATTTTTTTTTGTGAATGGTATCTTCTGTTCAACCGTGAAACATGTCTTCATCTTCTCTGACCTACAAGATAATTACCAAGCAGAAGTAATTCCGAAGTGGTGCTATTGTATCAGGTGCCTTACAACAAAAAATGCGCAAGTTAAAGGCTCTATTCACACTGCCTTGACAAAGTGCATTTGCAGGGGTGTAATTAGAAAAGGTTGGGCCCCATTGCAAATTTTTAATGGCCCATCTCCTAAGCCCCCCAACCCATAGCTAGTCAAGACCGCCCACATCCACCATACGCCCCCTACCCGCTCAATTATGTGAAAAATATGAACGTAAAATGCCTTCTAGCGCTGGACAGGAGGAGGAGGAGTCAAGAGTTTACTTCACATTATGCTGACCAGGCCCTTTATACCCCCTTAGTGCCTCACATAGTAATTATTTCCGGTTAGTGCCACCTTCACACAGTAGTGATGCCCCTTTAGTGTCCCTTTACAGTAGAATGTCCCCTTAGTGCTCCCTCACAGTAGTGATGCCCTCTTAGTGCCCCTTCACAGTACTGATGCCCCTTTGGTGCTCCCTCACAGTAGTGATGCCCTCTTAGTGCCCCTTCACAGTACTGATGCCCCTTTAGTGCCCCCTCACAGTAGTGATGCCCTCTTAATGCTCCCACACAGTAGAATGCACATTTATTACCCCCACGCAGTAGTTATGCCTTCTTAGTAACCCCATACAGTAGTGATACGTCTCGCGAGATGACGCGTAGATGCGTGAAGGAGGAATAACCCGGCCGCCCGCAGGACGCATCCCTGTGTTAGGCAGTCGGGAGGTGGTTAAACAATTCTGGACTGCCCATATGATGATGTCATGTGTTTGGAAGCTTCTCTTAGGTTTGTTGGCAACATCTGAGTTAATTAGAGACACACCTGTGGATGTATTTAAATGCACACCTGAAACACACTGCTTTGTGTAGTATCATGGGAAAGTCTAGAGAAATCAGCCAAGATATCAGGAAGAGAATTGTGGACTTGCACAAGTCTGGTTTAACCTTGGGTACAATTTCAAGATACCCGAAGATGCCTCGTTCATCTGCACAAGCAATTATACGTAAGTACAAACAAGATGGGAATGTCCAGCCATCATACCGCTCAGGAAGGTGACGGGTTCTGTGTCCCAGAGATGAACGTGCTTTGGTCCGACATGTGCATCAACCCAAGAACAAAAGCAAAAGACCTTGTGAAGATGATGGCAGAAGCTGGTAAGTTTGTGTCAATATCCACAGTGAAACGAGTACTGGTCAACATGGGCTGAAAGGCCACTCTGCCAGGAAAAAGCCATTACTCCAAAAGAAACATAAAAAAGCCAGATTAATGTTTGAAAATGCACACAGGAACAAAGCCCTACATTTTTGGAGACATGTCCTGTGGTCTGACCAAACAAAAATGTAACTTGGCCATAATGACCATCGTTACGTTTGGAGGAAAATGGTAGAAGCTCTGATCTCAATCCTATTGAAAATTTATGGCCAAAGCTGAAAAGACAGGTGCGATCAAGGCGACCAACAAACATGGCTCAGTTACACCAGTTCTGTCAGGAGGAATGGGCCCAAATTCCGGCCAACTATTGTGAGAAGCTTGTGGAAGGATATCCAAAATGTTTGACCCAAGTTATACAGTTTAAGGGCAATGGTACAAATATTAATGAAATGTAAACTTTTGACTTTGCAGAAAGTAATAAAACTGCCTTAAAACATTCTCTCTCTCATTATTCTGGCATTTGGCAAATAATAATAATTATGGTAATCCTAATTGACCAAAAACAGGAAAGGTTTATTCTGATTTCATGTCAGATATTGAGAAAAACATGCTTATGTGTCTTTTTATATAGTGTATGTAAACGTCTGGTTTCCACTGTATGTACAGTAGATAGAGATCCAACCGTATAGCAATCAGCAAAATAGGAAAAGAAATAAAAGAAGATTTAGCGACTAGACATTGCACACGGTTATGACTGATGCATGAAGCGGCTCTTACTGTACCTCCATCTACCCCTATTTGATATAGACACAAATATATATATTTTTCCTCAAAGATGGCATTGAATTACAATGGTATAAGTATTGCTTTCAGGCGAGAGGGCGGCACACAGATTGCCTGTGGCTCTATAGTGCAGAACCATGAGCCACCGTACAAGGTGCATGTACACAGATGCAGATTAGAATTGACCTAATGCAACCAATCAATATTTTTTTGTGAATTACTGTACTTTCCGATCGTTGTGGCTCTGCGCACATTTCCCCTTACTGCAGCGTTTGCAGAATATCCCAGCATCACTCTAAGGGCTCATTCACACGACCGTAGGTGTCCAGTTGCCGTATTGCGGACCGCATATGCGGATCTGCAATACACGGGCACCCTTCCGTGTGCATTCCGCATTACGGATGCGGACCCATTGACTTGAATGGGTCCGCAAATCCTGAGATGCGGAACGGAACCCCACGGAAGCACTACGGAATGCTTCTGTGGTGTTTCGTTTCGTGCTTCCGCACCGCAAAAAGATAGAACTTGCTCTATCTTTTTGCGGAACGGACGGATCGTGGGCCCTAATTCAAATGAATGGGTCTGCGATACGCTTGCGGCTGCCCCATGGTCGGTGCCCGTGCCTTGCGGACCGCAATTTGTGGTCCACGGCCCTGGCAGCACACGGTCGTGTGAAGAAGCCCTAATGGTCCTGTATGCAGAGAAGTTCTGCACTCAGATTGCTATTTCTCAGCTGGTAAGAAATCCATCTGTTAGTATATTTGACATGGAACAAAGTGAGCTATCAGTGAATTTCTACCTCCCCCTCCCCCGCCATCATTTGTTGCCTCTACTCTGTGCCAGAATAATTAGTATGATGGCTTTTTCTTAAAAAAAAAAAAAAAAAAAAAAAAAAAGTCTACAGGAATCCAACATTGAAAATGCACTTTAAATTATTTTAATACTGTGGGAAAAAACATCATTGACTAAATAGGAATTCACTCTCAGATTAGCTCTAGTGAATGGTGCTGAATCCGCAGGTGGATCCTAAATATGGGATATGATCTCCTAGGGCAGTGATGGCTAACCTTCGGCACTCCAGTTGTGGTGAAACTACGACTCCCAGCATGCTCCATTCATTTCTAAGGAGTTCTGAGAACAGCCAAGCAAGTGTACATCTTGGGAGTTGTAGTTTTACCACAGCTGGAGTTCCGGAGGTTAGCCATCACAGCCTTAGGCCTCTTTCACACGACAGTATGTCCATTTCAGTGTTTTGCGGTCCGTTTTTCACGGATCCGTTGTTCCGTTTTTTGCTTCCGTTGTGGTTCCGTTTCCGTTCCGTTGTTCCGTTCCGTTTTTCCGTATGGCAAATACAGTATACAGTAATTTCATATAAAAAATTGGGCTGGGCATAACATTTTCAATAGATGGTTCCGCAAAAAACGGAACGGATACGGAAGACATACGGATGCATTTCCGTATGCATTCCGTTTTTTTGCGGACCCATAGACTTTAATGGAGCCACGGAACGTGATTTGCGGCCAAATATAGGACATGTTCTATCTTTAACCACCTCCGGACCGCCTAACGCGCCGATGCGTCCGGAAGGTGGTTGCTTTTCTCCTCCTGGACGCATCGGCGCGTCATCTCGCGAGACGCGAGATTTCCTGTGAACGCGCGCACACAGGCGCGCGCGCTCACAGGAACGGAAGGTAAGCGAGTGGATCTCCAGCCTGCCAGCGGCAGGCTCCATTCAGACGTCCGCATGATTTTTACGGATCCGATCCATGTATCCATGGATCCGTAAAAATCATGCGGACGTCTGAATGGAGCCTTACAGGGGGTGATCACCCATATACACTCCCTGATCACCCCCTGTCATTGATCACCCCCCTGTCAGGCTCCATTCAGACGTCCGCATGATTTTACGGATCCGATCCATGTATCCATGGATCCGTAAAAATCATGCGGACGTCTGAATGGAGCCTTACAGGGGGGGTGATCAGTGACAGGGGGGTGATCACCCTGATTACCCTGATCACCCCCTGTCATTGATAACCCCCCTGTAAGGCTCCATTCAGACGTCCGCATGCGTTCTGTGGATCCGATCCATGTATCCATGGATCCGTAAAAATCATGCGGACGTCTGAATGGAGCCTTACAGGGGGGGTGATCAGTGACAGGGGGGTGATCACCCTGATTACCCTGATCACCCCCTGTCATTGATAACCCCCCTGTAAGGCTCCATTCAGACGTCCGCATGCGTTCTGTGGATCCGATCCATGTATCCATGGATCCGTAAAAAATCATGCGGACGTCTGAATGGAGCCTTACAGGGGGGGTGATCAGTGACAGGGGGGTGATCACCCTGATTACCCTGATCACCCCCTGTCATTGATAACCCCCCTGTAAGGCTCCATTCAGACGTCCGCATGCGTTCTGTGGATCCGATCCATGTATCCATGGATCCGTAAAAATCATGCGGACGTCTGAATGGAGCCTTACAGGGGGGGTGATCAGTGACAGGGGGGTGATCACCCTGATTACCCTGATCACCCCCTGTCATTGATAACCCCCCTGTAAGGCTCCATTCAGACGTCCGCATGCGTTCTGTGGATCCGATCCATGTATCCATGGATCCGTAAAAAATCATGCGGACGTCTGAATGGAGCCTTACAGGGGGGGTGATCAGTGACAGGGGGGTGATCACCCTGATTACCCTGATCACCCCCTGTCATTGATAACCCCCCTGTAAGGCTCCATTCAGACGTCCGCATGCGTTTTGTGGATCCGATCCATGTATCCATGGATCCGTAAAAAATCATGCGGATGTCTGAATGGAGCCTTACAGGGGGGGTGATCAGTGACAGGGGGGTGATCACCCTGATTACCCTGATCACCCCCTGTCATTGATAACCCCCCTGTAAGGCTCCATTCAGACGTCTGCATGCGTTCTGTGGATCAGATCCATGTATCCATGGATCCGTAAAAATCATGCGGACGTCTGAATGGAGCCTTACAGGGGGGGTGATCAGTGACAGGGGGGTGATCACCCTGATTACCCTGATCACCCCCTGTCATTGATTACCCCCCTGTAAGGCTCCATTCAGACGTCCGCATGCGTTTTGTGGATCCGATCCATGTATCCATGGATCCGTAAAAAATCATGCGGATGTCTGAATGGAGCCTTACAGGGGGGGTGATCAGTGACAGGGGGGTGATCACCCTGATTACCCTGATCACCCCCTGTCATTGATAACCCCCCTGTAAGGCTCCATTCAGACGTCCGCATGCGTTCTGTGGATCCGATCCATGTATCCATGGATCCGTAAAAAATCATGCGGATGTCTGAATGGAGCCTTACAGGGGGGGTGATCAATGACAGGGGGGTGATCAGGGAGTCTATATGGGTGATCACCCCCCTGTCATTGATCACCCCCCTGTCATTGATCACCCCCCTGTCATTGATCACCCCCCTGTAAGGCTCCATTCAGCCATTTTTTTTGGCACAAGTTAGCGGAAATTTTTTGTTTGTTTTTGTTTTTGTTTTTTCTTACCAAGTCTCATATTCCACTAACTTGTGTCAAAAAATAAAATCTCACATGAACTCACCATACCCCTCACGGAATCCAAATGCGTAAACATTTTTAGACATTTATATTCCAGACTTCTCACGCTTTAGGGCCCCTAAAAAGCCAGGGCAGTATAAATACCCCACATGTGACCCCATTTCGGAAAGAAGACACCCCAAGGTATTCCGTGAGGGGCATATTGAGTCCATGAAAGATTGAAATTTTTGTCCTAAGTTAGCGGAAAGTGAGACTTTGTGAGAAAAAAAACAAAAAAAATCAATATCCGCTAACTTATGCAAAAAAAAAAAAATTCTAGGAACTCGCCAGGCCCCTCATTGGATACCTTGGGGTGTCTTCTTTCCAAAGTGGGGTCACATGTGGGGTATTTATACTGCCCTGGCTTTTTAGGGGCCCGAAAGTGTGAGAAGAAGTCTGGGATCCAAATGTCTAAAAATGCCCTCCTAAAAGGAATTTGGGCACCTTTGCGCATCTAGGCTGCAAAAAAGTGTGACACATCTGGTATCGCCGTACTCAGGAGAAGTTGGGCAATGTGTTTTGGGGTGTCATTTTACATATACCCATGCTGGGTGAGAGAAATATCTTGGTCAAATGCCAACTTTGTATAAAAAAAATGGGAAAAGTTGTCTTTTGCCAAGATATTTCTCTCACCCAGCATGGGTATATGTAAAATGACACCCCAAAACACATTCCCCAACTTCTCCTGAGTACGGCGATACCAGATGTGTGACACTTTTTTGCAGCCAAGGTGGGCAAAGGGGCACCTTTCAGATTTCGCAGGCCATTTTTTACACATTTTGATTTCAAGGTACTTCTTACACATTTGGGCCCCTAAATTGCCAGGGCAGTATAACTACGCCACAAGTGACCCCATTTTGGAAAGAAGACACCCCAAGGTATTCCGTGGGGGGCACGGCGAGTTCCTAGAATTTTTTATTTTTTGTCACAATTTAGCGGAAAATGATGATTTTTCTTTTTTTTTTTCTTTTTTCCTTACAAAGTCTCATATTCCACTAACTTGCGACAAAAAATAAAAAATTCTAGGAACTCGCCGTGCCCCTCACGGAATACCTTGGGGTGTCTTCTTTCCAAAATGGGGTCACTTGTGGCGTAGTTATACTGCCCTGGCAATTTAGGGGCCCAAATGTGTGAGAAGAACTTTGCAATCAAAATGTGTAAAAAATGCCCTGCAAAATCCGAAAGGTGCACTTTGGAATATGTGCCCCTTTGCCCACCTTGGCAGCAAAAAAGTGTGACACATCTGGTATCGCCGTACTCAGGAGAAGTTGGGCAATGTGTTTTGGGGTGTCATTTTACATATACCCATGCTGGGTGAGAAAAATATCTTGGTCAAATGCCAACTTTGTATAAAAAAATTGGAAAAGTTGTCTTTTGCCAAGATATTTCTCTCACCCAGCATGGGTATATGTAAAATGACAGCCCAAAACACATTCCCCAACTTCTCCTGAGTACGGCGATACCAGATGTGTGACACTTTTTTGATGCCAAGGTGGGCAAAGGGGCACATATTCCAAAGTGCACCTTTCGGATTTCACCGGTCATTTTTTACAGATTTTGATTGCAAAGTACTTCTCACACATTTGGGCCCCTAAATTGCCAGGGCAGTATAACTACGCCACAAGTGACCCCATTTTGGAAAGAAGACACCCCAAGGTATTCCGTGAGGGGCACTGCGAGTTCCTAGAATTTTTTATTTTTTGTCGCAAGTTAGTGGAATATGAGACTTTGTAAGGAAAAAAGAGAAAAAAAAAAAATCATCATTTTCCGCTAACTTGTGACAAAAAATAAAAAATTCTAGGAACTCGCCATGCCCCTCACGGAATACCTTAGGGTGTCTTCTTTCCAAAATGGGGTCACTTGTGGCGTAGTTATACTGCCCTGGCAATTTAGGGGCCCAAATGTGTGAGAAGAACTTTGCAATCAAAATGTGTAAAAAATGCCCTGCAAAATCCGAAAGGTGCACTTTGGAATATGTGCCCCTTTGCCCACCTTGGCAGCAAAAAAGTGTGACACATCTGGTATCGCCGTACTCAGGAGAAGTTGGGCAATGTGTTTTGGGGTGTCATTTTACATATACCCATGCTGGGTGAGAAAAATATCTTGGTCAAATGCCAACTTTGTATAAAAAAATGGGAAAAGTTGTCTTTTGCCAAGATATTTCTCTCACCCAGCATGGGTATATGTAAAATGACACCCCAAAACACATTCCCCAACTTCTCCTGAGTACGGCGATACCACATGTGTGACACTTTTTTGCTGCCAAGGTGGGCAAAGGGGCGCATATTCCAAAGTGCACCTTTCGGATTTCACCGGTCATTTCTTACACATTTTGATTGCAAAGTTCTTCTCACACATTTGGGCCCCTAAATTGCCAGGGCAGTATAACTACCCCACAAGTGACCCCATTTTGGAAAGAAGACACCCCAAGGTATTCTGTGAGGGGCATGGTGAGTTCCTAGAATTTTTTATTTTTTGTCGCAAGTTAGTGGAATATGAGACTTTGTAAGAAAAAAATAAATAAAATAAAATCATCATCATTTTCCGCTAACTTGTGACAAAAAATAAAAAGTTCTATGAACTCACTATGCCCATCAGCGAATACCTTAGGGTGTCTACTTTCCGAAATGGGGTCATTTGTGGGGTTTTTCTACTGTTTGGGCATTGTAGAACCTCAGGAAACATGACAGGTGCTCAGAAAATCAGAGCCGTTTCAAAAAGCGGAAATTCACATTTTTGTACCATAGTTTGTAAATGCTATAACTTTTACCCAAACCATTTTTTTTTTGCCCAAACATTTTTTTTTTATCAAAGACATGTAGAACTATAAATTTAGCGAAAAATTTATATATGGATGTCGTTTTTTTTGCAAAATTTCACAGCTGAAAGTGAAAAATGTCATTTTTTTGCAAAAAAATCGTTACATTTTGATTAATAACAAAAAAAGTAAAAATGTCAGCAGCAATAAAATACCACCAAATGAAAGCTCCATTAGTGAGAAGAAAAGGAGGTAAAATTCATTTGGGTGGTAAGTTGCATGACCGAGCGATAAACGGTGAAAGTAGTGTAGTGCCGAAGTGTAAAAAGTGGCCTGGTCATGAAGGGGGTTTCACCTAGCGGGGCTGAAGTGGTTAAACGGAACTGAAAAACGGAAATACGGAAACGGAATGCACACGGAGTACATTCCGTTTTTTTTGCGGAACCATTGAAATGAATGGTTCCGTATACGGACCGTATACGGACCGCAAAAAACGGCCCGCAAAACGGAAAAAAAACGGTCGTGTGAAAGAGGCCTTAGGCTGGGTTCACACCTGAGCGTTTTACAGCTCGTTCCTACGCTCTGTAAAACGCTCAACAGGCAAGAACCAATGATTCCCTATGGGAATGGTTCTCACCTGAGCGTTTTACAGCGCGTACGAACGCGCTGTAAAACGCCCTACGCCCCAAGAAGTACAGGAGCTTCTTTGGGGCATAGTGTCGCGCGTTCCCGTACATAGACTTCCGGGAATGCGCGACAATGGGCGTTCGCTTGCACAGGAGCCGCGTATGTGAGACGCCCGTAGAATCGCCCATACAGAGCGCTCCATCCAGTACGCTCAGGTGTGAACCCAGCGTTAGGGTCAGCCTCAAATTTCTCCCACGGATCCTGCAGCAAATACACGCTGGATTTTCCACTGTGTGAACATAACCTAAAGCCTCATTCACACGTCAGTGTTTGGTCAGTGATTTCCATCAGTGATTTTGAGCCAAGAACAGGTGCAGATCTTTCCCTTATAACTTTATGTCTGTGGAGGCTCCAATGCTGGTTTTGGCTCACAATCACTGATGGAAATCACTGACCAAACACTGACGTGTGAATGAGGCTTAAGAATCCACCGTGGACAATGTGTCCTGTATACTAATGAAAAATAATCAGTGCGATATTCCAAATTTGGGTGGAAAGTTACTAAGGGCCCATTCACGCGACCGTATATATTTCTATCCTTTTCAATTTTGCGCATCGGATGCAGACCCATTCATTTCAAAGGGGCCGCAGAAGATGCGGACAGCACACGTGGCCCTGCAAAAAAGATAGAACATGTCCTATTCTTGCTCATATTTGCGAACAATAATTGGCACATCTACAATGAAGGAGGATGTTCTGTCCGCAAAAAAGGATGCAGTCGTGTGAATGAGCCCAAATAATTTTGAGGTTTTTTTTAATTACGTCATGTCTTGATTGCAATTACCCCTTTCCAGATTCAAGTCTGGTCTGTCTAAGGCCATGTCCGTTCAGTTTTTTTGGGGGTCCACAAAAAAATGGAAGTTAGTCCGTGTGCATTCCGTTTCCATATGTCCTATCCACCAAAAAATAGAACATGTCCTATTATTGTCCGCATTACGGACAAGGATAGTACAGTTCTATTAGGGGCCAGCTGTTCCGTTCTGCAAAATACAGAATGCACACGGACATCATCCGTATTTTTTGCGGATCCGTTTTTAGCGGACCGTAAAATACATACGGTCGTGTGCATGAGGCCTAACACTTTGCTAGGGTAAGGTGCTGTTGGCTGTAAATTTTCCCTGCAGCGGCCACTACAGGCAAAATGTAGTATTACACGTGTCCATTCAAATAAATGGCTCAAGTCTAAAGATGACATTTTTTACAGGCTGAAAAATATGACATTTCTTTCACGGAAAATCGGGTGAAATTCTGTGCTTGTATTTCAATTTTGCATGCACGTACATGACATATATTTGATGTGTATTTTCCACCTCTCAGTGTTGCTAACCCATGCAGAATCCGTCATTTTTTTTACATGATGTGGATTTCAAATCAGCAGTGCAGCTTGTGTGGTGTGTATTTACCATTGAAATCAATGGACTGGATTTTGTGGGCGTATTTTATATGTATTTTGGTGCAGAATACCAAACGCCAAAATATGCGTGCAAAAACCTCCCAATCCTTGTGTGAATGTATCCTAGCAGAACAAGCACCAGTTTTGTTAGAAGCTACGTATTCTGGCTTCTAGAGGGGGTCCTAGGGTGGGGGCATGGGCATTCATTTCCCAAATAGGACATAGAAACCTGCATTGTGCTTGTATGGCTGCCATTACAGAATCCACGGCTTTTGTTACTCTGCTTTCCCTGACCGCTGAATGTCAAACCTGTAGTTTTATAGCGATCCATCCCCTAATTGCATATTACTGCATAAGGCCTCTTGCACATGACCGTATATATTTTGCGCAAAAAATACGGATGACGTTTGTGTGAAAATACGGATGACGTTTGTGTTTTTGCAGAAAGAAACAGCTGGCCCCTAATAGAACAGTCCTATCCTTGTCCGTAATGCGGACAATAATAGGACATGTTCTATTTTTTTTGCGGAACAGAAAGACGGAAACGGAATGTACATTCATTTTTTTTTTTTTTTTTTTGCTGAACTATTGAAATGAATGGTTTGGCAAACGGAAACCGCAAAAACGGAACAGAAACTGAAATAAAATACGTTCGTTTGCAAGAGACCTAACTAAGTGGGTTCACCATTTAGGAGTTTAGGAAAGTTTGGTAACAGTATCAATAGGAGCTGTAATAGTGGCCGTATCGCTTGCTGCCGAGTTCATACAATGTTCCCTTTAAAATCGGCTACGTTCCAACTATATACAAATAGGCCACAAAAAGCTGAATTTTCCACTGAACTGAATGTGAACTGCTGTTTTTATCAGCCTGTATTGTGTCCATAAGCTTGCTGGCACAGGCTGGTGGCGCTGGTCGCGCGGGTGTCGTATCTGTGCTCCCTGCAAAGCTGTGACTTTATGATAGAATTGCGCTGACAGTGAAATATGTAGTGGGGGACATCTAGCTGAACATTTTTCCAATATATTTACTGTCATTGTAAATGGCTGCTCCTCGTCATAAATTAGGCTTATATGGCAGTCCGTCCGCCTGTCTTAAAAACTGGGCATAGTTTTCTGTCTTTTTCGCCTGCTTCTAGGTGAAAAAGTAGTACATTTGCCTCGGGCCCTGCTCTGCCCCATTCTATCCATGTGTCGTACTTGGCGTAAAAACACCAGTGCGACAAAATATTGTGTTTAAAATGCCCTTTACGATTATTTTTACGCCAGATGACCTTAATAAATGATCCCCATTGTATTATGCAATGCTGCAGGGAGAGAGCAGTGCGTTTTAGTACAGTATAGGCAATACATGTGAATGGGCATTTTGCTCTTTTATTCTTCTCCTCGGCGTGAGGAATGTTGAGACCGATTCTGCTGATTTCACATTTTCGAAAAAATCCTGGAGCTGGTAAAGAAAAGGAAAAAAGTGGAAAATGAATAATTTGAAACATATGGGGAGCTGAGCAGAACAGTAAACACAAATCCCGGGGAAACAAAGACGTCTGTGAGCCTGTGAAAATATACAGGGGCGCTCTCAGGCGGGTCACCGAGGAGAAATCGGAAGTTTGAGTTTTATTGTGCGCTGGTTATTGCCAAAGCATGAAAATATGACACTGTTTAGGCTTAGACTGGGGCAACATGGCGGCATGAGGATTGTGATGTCATATTGCGGTATAGCATGTCATGTTTGTGGAGTCGTGACTCTCACAAAAAACACTGATGGATTTTGGGTCACAAGGGACATGCAACATTGCCATCATGGACCACAAAGCAAGTCATTGGTGACTGCAACGTGCCTGCGACATTTCTGCAATTTCTTTTTTTCTACAGCCAAATTTTAGCCTTAAAATTGTTCACAACAGAGTGTTTCAGACAAGTCGCATATATTTTCAGTTGCCCGACTTTTCTGAGACTTGCTATTCCCTAAATCAGGGATGCTCAACCTGCGACCCCCCCAGCTGTTGTAAAACTACAACTCCCACCATGCCCTTCTGTAGCCTGATCTGGGGGCCTGCTGGGAGTTGTAGTTTTTCATCCCTGCCCTAAATAGACATTCACTAATATATTGAGGGGAGTGCTGACCAACCCTGTTCTGATCGTGGCGATGTGGTCTCATTGGACCCCAATCAAATCACATTGAAGGGTTCTGTCCACTCTCTTAAAAGAAATGAAACAACTTTGTAAATTACACTTAATTAATAATATTCCTCTTTTTTGTGTATACAGCTCCTGTGCAGCCCTAATGCTGCTTTCACACGTGCGTCGCGTGTGAGGGCCGTATAGGATGCGGGTGCGTTGCGGGAAAATGTGTGATTTTTCCGCACGAGTGCCAAGCGGTTTAATGCGTTTTGCACGCGTGAGAAAAATCTGCATGTTTGGTACCCAGACCCGAACCCGGACTTCTTCACAGAAGTTTGGGTTTGGGATCAGTGTAGTGTAAATTGTATTATTTTCCCTTATAACATGTTAATGGGGGAAAATAATAGCATTCTTAATACAGAATGCTTAGTAAATTAGGGATGGAGGGGTTAAAAAATGAAAAATATAATTAAACTCACCTCATCCACTTGTTCGCAGAGCCTGGCTTCTCTTCTGTCTTTTTCTTTGATGACCTGGGAGGAAAAGGACCTTTGGTGACGTCACTGCGCTCATCACATGATCCATCACCATGGTCCATCACTATGGTGATGAACCATGTAATGAGCGCAGTGACGTCACCAAAGGTCCTTTTCCTCCCAGGTCATCAAAGAAAAAGACAGAAGAGAAGCCAGGCTCCGCGAACAAGTGGATGAGGTAAGTTTAATTATATTTTTCATTTTTTAACCCCTCCATCCCTAATTTACTAAGCATTCTGTATTAAGAATGCTATTATTTTCCCTTATAACTATGTTATAAGGGAAAATAATAAAGATCGGGTCTCCGTCCCGATATTCACCTAGCAACCATGCGTGAAAATCGCACCGCATCCGCACTTGCTTGCCGATGCTTGCGATTTTCACGCAGCCCCATTCACTTCTGAGACCTGCGTTGCGTGAAAAACGCACAATATAGAGCATGCTGCAATTTTCACGCAGCGCACAAGTGATGCGTGAAAATCACAGCTCATGTGCACAGCCCCATAGAAATGAATGGGTCCGGATTCAGTGCGGGTGCAATGCGTTCACCTAACGCATTGCACCCGCGCGGAAAACTCGCCCGTGTTAAGAGGCCTAAAAGAAATGAAACAACTTTCTAAATTACACTTAATTAATAATATCCCTCTTTTTTGTGTATACAGCTCCTGTGCAGCCCTAAGTTTCTCTATGGTTACAGACTACAAACAAACCCTTTGTAGTCTGATCCTGTAGACATGTATTACTTCCAGGGCTGTGGAGTCGGTAGATAAATGCTCCGACTCCGACTCCGACTCCTCAGTTTTTTGTACTTCCGACTCCGACTCCCCGACTCCGACTCCTCTGTATTTAATATGCAAATGTATTTTATACATTCCTTGAAGGAAAGAAAGAAGTTCTTCTAAGCTCTTCTAGCACAGAGAGGTAGTTGGGCAGAAGCTGCTGCCTTCTCCTTTGTGTGCTGATCTTCTGCTGAAGACAGGGCAGTGGGAGGATCCAAGAAGGGACATTTATTTTAAAACATGATTTCCCTAGAAGAATCCCATAGTCATGTTTAAAGTTTAAGATAACATTCTGAGTTTACACGTTTTATAGCCTTAGCTGAATGACAGCAGTTTTTCCAATGGTTTACAGCAGGGCTGTCAAACTCGTGGCCCTCCAGCTGTTGCAAAACTACAACTCCCATCATGCCTGGGCATACTACAGCTATCAGGGAATGATAGGAGTTGTAGTTTTGCAACATCTGGAGGGCCATGAGTTTGACATCCATGGTTTACAGCTTCAGTCTTGAACTATTGACCCTCCATTCCCTTCACTTATACAAGTGTCTCTAGTCCTGCAAAACACATATTTACTTAATCAGTTATCAGTAAGAGGCAAGGTAAACCATGGGCATTGTGTTCCCTGTAACATCAGAACACAACACAATGCAAAGTATATGTATTGCCACTCCTAATTGTGCATTGCGTACCATATAGTGAAGCATATGAAAAGCTTCTTCACATCACTGAACGCGTTTGTTTTGCGGTTACGTGAGGCACTGCATGCATTGACCTTTATTCTTACAGTAGAGAAGTCATTAATTATAACTGTTTATGAATTCGGACATTTAAACTTGCTTTTTTATTTTTTTATTCCAATTTAAATTTAGTAGGAGTCGGTTCATTTTTTGCCGACTCCGACTCCAGGTACCCAAAATTGACTCCGACTCCGACTCCACAGCCCTGATTACTTCACCGCCTCTTCTTGTTCTGGATAAACTACAGACGGTAGAATAGGGTCAGAGGGGGGTGAGTCATTTGCACGCGCTGAGGAGCAGCCAGTTCTCGGGAAAGAAGCGTCTCCATCCTGACAGTCGGCTGCTCTTTAAAGGGAACCTGTCACCAAGATTTTGTGTATAGAGCTGAGGACATGGGTTGCTAGATGGCCACTAGCACATCCGCAATACCCAGTCCCCATAGCTCTGTGTGCTTTTATTGTGGGGGAAAAAACGATTTGATACATATGCAAATTATCCTGAGATGAGTCCTGTCCCTGACTCATCTCACATACAGGACTCATCTCAGGTTAATTTGCATATGTATTAAATCGGTTTTATTACACAATAAAAGCACACAGAGCTACGGGGACTGGGTATTGCCGATGTGCTAGCGGCCATCTAGCAGCCCATGTCCTCAGCTCTATACACAAAATCCCGGTGACAGGTTCCCTTTAAGTGAAGTTGAAATGCTGCGTTTACATGGAGCGATCACATCCACAGTATGAGGACGAGGGATCACTACTGCGATCGCTCATTCTCATACATCTGCATTGTATCTGCGGTGTGGTCTAAACAGCGATCTGCTGCCCAGAAACTATAATTTAGGTGTCTGTAAAAATGACAGGATCACCCGGTGAACGAGCGCTTCGTTCATCAGGTGATTGGCGGCACCTTTACAGGGGCAAATTGTTGGGAGCGAGCGTTCACAGGAACGTTCTTTCCTGCTAATCTGCCTGATTAACCCCGTCACGCATTATGATGTACCTGTTCGTCATAATGTGTGAAGGGATGTATGGAGCGAGCCCGCTCCATACATGGCGGGTGCTGGCTGTATCACACAGCCGGCACCCGCCCGCACTGACAGGAAGCGGCGATCGCGCCACCCCTGTCATTTAACCCCTCAGATGCTGCAATCAACGCTGATCGCGGCACATGTGAGTGAAGGCAGAGTGATGCGGCTCCCTCTGCCTTCTGATCAGAGCCCCCGCAGTGAAATCGCTCCAGGGCCGGCCATTGCTTTCTTCACAATGAGCTATGCACAAGGCATGGCTCAGAATGGACAGTGTGAAAATCCTATTCACCCTGATAGAGATAGGTGAATAGGAGAGGGGCTAAAAAGATCCCATGTAATAGGCCCCTATGGGGGCTAATAGTTAAAAAAAAAAAAAAATGGGAAAAAAACCACCAATATATTAAAAGTTTAAATCACCCCCCTTTCCCACTTTTACTTATAAAAATATATAAAATAAATAAATAAACATATTAGGTATCGCCGCATCCAAATATAAAAAAAAAAAAATTCCTATATGGTGAACACCGTAACAGAAAAAAAATTTAAAACACGCGATTCACCATATTTATTTTTTTGCCATTTTGCCCCCCCAAAAAAAACAATTTAATAACAGTGATCAAAAAGACGTACAGAAATGGTACCAATAAAAAATACAGTTCATTACGAAAAAAAACCTCATACAGCTCTGTAGACCGAAATATAAAAAAGTTGTCAATGGAAAAGGTTTTTACAAGTTTGGTATCGCCGCATTCTTATTGATGGATGTCAGGTCACACAGTGAACGCTGTAATGTCAAAGGCCCAAAAACCTTGGCGGAATTCTGTTATTTTATTTAATTTTTTTACAGTTTTGCCACACAAAGAATTTTTTGCCTGTTTTCTAATAGGAGATATGGTAAATTAAATGGTGGCAATAAAAAATTAATCTTGTCCCGCAAAAAAAAGCCCTCATATAGCTATGTGAACCGAAAAAATAAAAAAGTTATGGCTAGGCTTCATGCACACGACCATGCAGTTTTTTGCGGTACACAAACCGCGGATCCGCCAAAAACGGAAGCCGCCCATGTTGCCTTCCACAATTTACGGAACGGGCGTCGGCAATATAAATGCCTATTCTTGTCCGCAAAACGCGGACAAGAATAGGACATGTTATATTTTTTTTGCGGGGCCGCCCCCAAACGGCGGCTCGGATGCGGACCCAAACAACGGTCGTGTGCATGAGGCCTTATTGGAACGTGGGGAGGAAAAATCCAAAAAGCAAAAATTAAAAATAGGCCTTGAACTTAAGGGGTTAATACACTGTGTAAATCCTCCTTAACACATGACTGCAAGACCACACCACAGAGTTTGCTTATAGCTGGTAACCACAGATACACATGGGTCTGAATAAAAACTGTAGGCACAAAACGGTAGGAGATTGTATATCAGATTTATGAAGGAGGAAGGAAAACTGAGAGTAATGAAAAGCCTTAGCAGCATCCTAAATATCTTGTGTCCGAGCCTCCAGCTCTCCTCTCTCACTCTTCATGTCTAAGACCTTTTGCACACGACCATATGTCTTTTTCAGTATTTTGTGGTTCGCAAAAAACGTATACGCAAGAAATACGTGTGTATTCCGTTTTTTTGCGGAACGGGACATCTTCCGCAAAAAAACAGACCATGTCGTATTCTTGTCCGCAATGTGTGAATGGACAGTTCTATCCTTGTCCGTTAAGCGGATAATAATAGGACATGTTCTATCTTTGAACGAAACGGAAATACAATACGGAAACGGTTGGCAAACGAAGTACCTTCCGTTTTTTTTGCGGATCCATTAAAATGAATGGTTTCGTATCCGGTACGTATACAGAACGCAAAAAACGGAACGGAAACGGAAAAAAACGTTTGTGTGCAAGAGGCCTAAGGCTGGGTTAACATCACATTTTTTCCATCCGATTAACATATACAAAAAACATATACGTTAAATGGATGCCTCAGACTGATGCCATACAGTGCATCCATTCACCGTAGAGTTTCACTGTAATAATAAAAGTATACTTATTTAACGGACTGTGCAGGATACACGCGTTTTTTTTGTATCCTTTTTTTTTTTTCTAATGTATACGACAAACAGAAGCATAAAACGTGATGTGAACCCACCGTAAGCAGTAATCTCCCAGCACAGGACTATGACATCACAGACCCAACAGCTGAGCTGTCAATCACACGACAAGTCCCACCCACGTTCCGCTCCTTCAGACAACACAGAAGTGCACGGCTGTTCTTCCTCGATTATTTCCTATCTCAGTACGATGCATTTTGTGTATTTTAAACTCCTGATAAACCCCTTTAGTGCCATGTTGTTATTTTTGAGCATAAAGACCTCCATAAGCTTTGTGTTTTACAGGTTTGAGCAGTTGAATTACGGTACATGTTTTAAGACCCATAAAAATATGTGCGCCCAGATGACAATCAAACACTAAATGGGTAATATAATTTCATTTGGGTAGAGCCGTGGCAGAAGAGACGAATGTTGAATAGAATCACGTGATGTACCATGAGATCTCTTCAATGTGAAGTTTTTTGTATTTGTTTATTTGCCTTTTTTATGTTGGATGCTCCTTCAGTCATACATTGTAGGCCTACTACATAGCTGATGTCCTCCAATGTTTAGGGTCTCATGGTGCCTCAGTGGGTAGTCCCAGTGCCTTATGTCATTGGGGTTGTTGATTTATAGGCAACCAAACATCTGCATGAAGTTTGTAAGTTCTCCCAGGATCTGACCCGGCAGGAGGGCTTACTTATGGAAGGCGTGTGTTCATTGATGATTGCGGAGGAGAGCATAGGAGTGTGGTACTGTAGGAGGGCTCTCTGGCATGGAATAAGGACTATGGCTGAGGGGGCTTCATTTTATAGGTTCTCTATGGCTGGTTGTGTATGGAGCCTTCGTTGCTGGTATTCTACTGGGGCTCTGTTAGAGATCATTCACGCGACTGTGTCCATTTTGTATGTCTGTGAAAAATGGAGAACGCACCAATGGCTTCTGAGTTTTTTTTTTTCCATTGAATGAGTCCGATCCAGATTCAGCACATGGATCCGTTGAATAAAACCATGTGTGAGTAGCCCCATTGTATAGGTCAGTGTGCTGTAATTGTAAAACTGGAGAGCATACAGAAGAAAAGTAAGGTTGTGTGAAAACAGGCAGAAATAACAAACTGGTGTAAAGTAGAACTAGCTTAGTTGCCCATAGCAACCAATCAGCTTCCACCTTTCATTTTTCAGAGCTCCTTTGGAAAATGAAAGGTGGGATCTGATTGGTTGCCTTGGGCAACTAAGCCAGTTCTACTTTACACCAGTTAAATACCCCCCTCTGGTTCTTGTCCTTTAATGGGGTTGGAGATAAGATGGTGCTCTGTATGGTGTTCTGCTTTACATCAGTTTGATAAATCTCACCCATTGTGTCTAAATAATAAGTGTACAAATGACTGTACAAGCCACGTGGTGCCAGTGCCACATAGTACCCAAGTAACAATGCCATAGTAAGACCACAGCCTGCATCGTGATGCCTCATCTTCAGAGAACATGAAGCAGAGGTTTAGAGTAGACAACATGGTGGTGGTCTTAGGGCATTAGCTCCCGCTCTTCTTTGGCCTTGGTCTCTCTGGTCGGCACTGTATGAGGAGTCTGTGTGACTGACCTTGTATAAGAGCTTTATGTCTAGGACTATTTTTGTGTGCTGGTTCTATGGTTTGATGATCAGCTGGTATGGACTCTAGAGCAGATTTATCAAACTAGAGTAAAGGAAAACTGGCTTAGTTGCCCATGGCAACCAATCAGATTCCACCTTTCGTTTTTCAGAGCTCCTTTGGAAAATGAAAGGTGGAATCTGATTGGTTGCCTTGGGCAACTAAGCCAGTTCTACTTACACCAGTTAAATACCCCCCTCTGGTTCTTGTCCTTTAAATGGGGTTGGAGATAAGATGGTGCCCTGTGGCTGCTATGCTCACCGTGGCTGGTTGGCACACCACACAGCAGGGGGCCACAAGCTACATGTGGCTCCTGAGCTGCTGGATGGGGACCTTAGAGCAGGGCTCGCCAGCTTTTGCAATAGCTACAGAAACACAGGTTGGACATCGTTATAGAGGCACTGACTGTGGTTGACATGTTTTTCAGAGTGCCGACTATGGCTGCCAAGTGTACATATGGCATAGTGTGCCAATAAAATAGTGGTTAAAAAAAAAGAAAAAAAAAAAGGAAGGTCAAAAAAGATAGGGAAAATTGATAAATAATTCACATATGAAATCTGAGTCCAGAGATTATTTGTATCTAGGTACAGTAATAAATATTAAAGATTCATCAGCAGTTCTCATCCTGTGCAGCCGCTCCGTGTCCAGTCATCAAAGAACGCTGTATTTTATTTTAACGGCAGTAGCATTCAACCAGATTCAGTCTGATGTCCGACTATATATTTAGTTAAAAAAAATGACATATTATTACTAAAAATCATTTAGAAAAATCGCCATGGATTGCTACATCTGTATTTATTTTGTTCTACCAATAATACCAATAAAAATACAACATATTGACCATAATTAAATTCAATTATTGCCCATGGATTGAAGCATCAGAATTATTTTACATTTTAATAATAATTAAGTAAAAAATGCTAGCAAAAATTATTACAAAAATAATTTGTAACATGAATATTTATCTATTTTGCTTTAGAATTTTAGTTATTATTATTTAAAAGATTAAAACTGGTAATAAAAATTAAAATAAAGAAATTACCATGGATTGGATCAATATTTGTTATGCTGCATAATTATATAAATGTAAAAAAGTTAATAAAAATGATTAAATACATTTAAAGAATTCAGCATTCAATAAATATATATATATATGTATGTACACAATGATATTGGAAAAATTCAGCATGAGTATTTTTGTTGCATAATAATAATTGTGTAAAATAAAGAAGATAGGAATAAAATATAGAATTAGAAAAAATAAAATGGCTAGATCTTGTCCCAGGAGAAAATGGCATTAATGCTTTGTCCAGATTCTCCTCCTATCCCATTTTCTTAATGACTTCCTCTTTTCATTTTAATCTTAGATTCATGTAACTGAAAGCCCTTGTTATGCAGCCGTATAATGGAAACGAGAGGGATGGGAGGGGGAGAGTACAAAGAGTGAAATCATTTCAACCTGTACAGAGTCAGTTACCATGGAAACCAATTATTCAATGGCTAAATTATAACTGTTTATTACAGTCATCTTGGGGGGGAAAGCTCGGATTTCACATCACACAGACATCCAGATTTTTTTTTCCCTAGGTCATATTTAAATATTGTAATGGGGAAATTTTGTAAAAAAAAAAAAAAAGAAAGGAACAAAGCAAAAATAATTGAAATTTATTCTGAATCTATAAACTGAGGGGGAAGCATGCGGATTGGAACATTAGATCGTTCTTGGAATTGTACTGGGTTTCCTCTTGTGACCCTATAAAATATTGATGCAAAGCTGGAGAAGGAGTCTGTTTAATCCATAAAAAATATTTAAAATATTTATATTATTACAAAGTAAAATAGACAATATATTTATATTAAAAATATCTTCATCCACAATTGCAGGATATTTTTAATGTCTTCAATAGAGGCAGAGGTGTAAGGCCTCTTTCACACTACAGTATGTCGATTTCAGTGTTTTGCGTTCCGTTTTTCACGGATCCGTTGTTCCGTTTTTTTGTTTCCGTTGCGTTTCCGTTTGCGTTCCATTGTTCCGTTTTTCCGTATGGCATATACAGTATACAGTAATTACAAAGAAAAATTTTGGCTGGGCATAACATTTTCAATAGATGGTTCAGAAAAAACAGAACGGATACGGGAGACATACGAATGCATTTCCGTATGCGTTCCGTTTTTTTTGCGGACCCATTGACTTGAATGGAGCCACGGAACGTGATTTGCGGCTAAATATAGGACATGTTCTATCTTTCAACGGAACGGAAATACGGAAACTGAATGCATACGGAACACATTCAGTTTTTTTTGCGGAACCATTGAAATGAATGGTTCCGTATACGGAACGCAAAAAAACGGTAGTGTGAAAGAGGCCTAAATTGAAGGCCCTCGTCCAAATGCAATATTTGATACAGGGAACCCACCTTTTTTTTTTTCTTGTTTTTTGTATTTTGGGCCCCCACCCTTGACGTGTGCGTTACTTGGCAGAGTGATCTTTGGCTCCCCTAACTCCAGGGCATATAGAAAATACGGAAAACACATTTAGTACTCATTCAGACGGCCGTATGACGTCCGCAAAAATGCTGATAGTTTTTTTTGCGGATTAGATGCAGACCTATTCACTCCTGTGGGTCCCTTTTCTTCCGTTCTACGGCTCCGCAAAACAAATAAAACATGTCCTATACTTGACGTGGGTCCAGAAAAATGCAGAATGCAACCCGTTTTTTTTTGCGGACATGCTGAACTGTCCGCAAAAAAAAAACAGATCCACATTTTTGCGTCCAGCAGACGGCCGTCTGAATGAGCCCTTAAGGCCACACGCACACAACCATATTGCAGTCCGCAAACTACAGATACTGTCCGCGTGCATGCCGCAGCTTTCTCACTCCTATCAGTAGAAATAGCTATTCTTGTCCGCAAAACAGGCAATAATAGGACATGTTCTATAATTTGTGGATGATATCTGTGTGCTGTATTTTATTTTTTGCGGACCCGATAGAAATGAATGGAAAGATCGGACGTAGAAACCTAACAGAAAGTAGGTATTTCTGTGTCAGGCCTGTTTCTTGCCAGTGGTATGATTGATGTTTGCCACTGTCTAGGCATGCTGTATAGCTGGACATGTATCGGGATTACTGTACAATCACCAGAGCCCCCACCTCTGTATACGTTCTTTCCTGTTCCATATAAAGCATCATCTTCTATAGAAATCCCCTCTCCATGTATTGTTTTCCTGCTGCACTTGTATGTATACACAGCAGCCAATCTGAACAGGCAGTGCTGCAGTGTAAAGCATGGGGGTGGATAGAGGAGAAACATGTGCCTATAATGAGAAATTACGTGGCTTTCAGATTGTTAGTAATCCCAACCGCCTAATGGAGCAGAGCTAAAATATACTAGCTTTGTACATACCGTGGGGGAGTTTATCAAGACAGCAATTACTGGGATTAAATTATAGTCCATTTGCCAGGCTGCCGGAGGGTCCTAAACCTCACGCTAAGCCCCATCCACTTTTTAGCGTGGCATAAAAACCCAAAACACAACCTTTTTTGCGCAAATTGTAATTTACACGGCTGTATTCGCTTTACAGAGGCGGCCCGTGTGCATCCCTCAGTATTGATGACATCCGTGTGCAGCCCTATACAAATAAATGGGTCCACGTCCACTCCGCAAATAAGGTCACACCCCTCCCCATTCAGCCACACCCCCTTCAAACTGGGGCAAAAAAAAGTTTTTAAAGCCCCTTTCACACGAGCGAGTTTTCCACTCGGGCGCAATGCGTGATGCGAACGCATTGCGCCCGCACTGAATCCCGACCCATTCATTTCAATGTGTCTGTGTACATTAGCGTTTTTTTTCACGCATCACTTGTGCTTTGCATAAAAATCGCAGCATGCTCTATATTCTGCGTTTTTCACGCAGCCCTGGCTCCATAGAAGTGAATGTGGCTGCGTGAAAATCACATTGCATCCGGAAGCAAGTGCGGATGCGATGCGTTTTTCACTGATGGTTGCTAGGAGATGTTGTTTGTAAACCTTCAGTTTTTTATCATGCGCGTGAAAAACGCATCAATGCACATTTCACCCGCGCAAAAAAAACTGAACGCAATCACAGGCAAAACTGACTGAACTTGCGAAATGGTGCGAGTTTTCCTGAACGCATCAGGACCTAATCTGTATCATTCGTGTGCAAGAGGCCTAAATGTGGTGCAAGGCACTCGGTGCTGAATTCTGGAGCCTTCTGATTAGTAAACCACCCCCAGTGTCTGCTCTCCGATTTCCTGACGTGCACGCCGGAACAAGAAGTGAATAGTAATAAGGCATTTTGGACGCCTCCGAGCTTCATGAAATCCAAGTAGAAGGGCTGTAAACATTTATGGAGGCATACTCTGCATTTCCAGGTAAAATGGTGGCGCCTGAAATAAAAGTGGAATGACTATATTCCGCAGTGTGATATTTGCTCAGTATTTTTACCGGAGCACAGTGTTAATGGGATGAAATGACCAGCCATCTCTGCCGCTGACCTTGCGTGGACTTTTTAGGTCCTGCACATGGTAGTTTAGTAATCAGCTGCATCGCTCCTCTTTTTTTCAATGTCTGGTTTAGTAAATACAGAGAAACCCTTTATAAAGACCACCCCCTTAGGCCTCTTGCGCACGAACGTGTGCGCCCCGTGGCCGTGGTGCGGGCCGCAATGCAGGAACACCAACCGCGGTTCACTTTAATGGGTCCGCGATCCGCCCGTTCCGCAAAAAGATAGCACTCCGTAGTGCTTCCATAAGGTTCCATTCCGTGCTTCTGTTCCGCATCTCCGGATTTGCGGACCAAGTCAAGTGAATGGGTCCACATCCGTGATGCGGAATGCCCACGGAACGGCGCCCGTGTATTGCGGATCCGCAATACGGCCACGGAGCGCACACGTTCGTGTGAAAGAGGCCTTATCCAGACCAGATATCCAGTGGCATATTTTTGGGTCCACCATATAGACTAGCCCCCTGAGAAGACCACTTTTTCAACCCAACAATGTTTGGTCATCTCGAAGAGATTTCTCTGTACTTGCATTCCCCGCTAAATGATTCTGGGGCATCTGTTTCTTACAACTGCGCTTTCTGCTGTTCCTCTGTTATTTCTCCAGGAAATGTGTGAATACAAATGTACCGCTGGGTGTCAGCCTCCCCGTTGTCAGTAGGATGCGTCTCTTCACAGTGGCATTGTCCACTGAGGGCTGATAGTGTGAGAGTGTGTCGGCACACGCCCCATTGAGGGGGCATTTCAACATACAGTTGTAAATGTATTCATGTACTGCCAGGAGGAATAACAGAGGAGCAGCATGTTGAAGAGTCATGAGAGCTGACAGGTCCTCTGATGAATGTATAAATATACAGTGTTACATAAGCACTGTAAACTATTTAAGATGGAACTCCATTGGCCTTAGCCTGGAGTTCCACTTTTAGAAGATGGAGCTTCTCTTCTTCCCAGGACTGTCGCAGTGCAGATTCTTTTTTTAGACATAAGCAAACTGATCCATTGCCCAGGGCCTGTTTGCTAAGAGACTCCAGAGTACATGCAGGTGCATAGTGGGATTATTTGGAAATTATGTATTTTTGGGGGATTATATGGCGGTAGTATATGAGCTCTAGTTGGACACTTTATATTATTGGGCCACTATAGGGTACTATCATATGGGCTGTATACAAGTGGGTGTATATTATTGTAGCACTATATGAGGACATTATATGGGCTGTGAATGGCATTATATGGCAGCATTAGGTAGGCTGAAGTGATGGGAAAAACTTATTCTCTAAAATTGGCAACTGTGGAATCCATAATTAGCATTTGCCCAGGTCCCCATTTTCTGGGCGGATCCGTTGTAACAATGTCTACTCTTGACAGGAATAGGACATGTTCTATCTTTTTTACGGGACTATGGAACGGACAGCATATGGTGTGTTTTCCTTATTTTTTTTGCGGACCCATTGAGTCCGCATCCAATCCGCAAAAAAAGTGGATCGGATGCGGACCAAAAATACTGTTGTGTGAATGGGGCCTAAGGGCTCTATTATGATGGTGGAGGGTTCTGGCCGATACAGTATTTTTTTTTTTTTTATCAGATATTTTTTAGTGAGCAATTTTTTAAGGTACAGAAAAGAACAACCAAGAAACAGAAGGGATATACATATACAGTCAGACCTGATATTCGGATATTTTTTAAGACTGTTACCATAATTGGCCTCCATAGTACAGTAGCGAGAATTAACTACACAAAAATATACCCCCTCAAATATATCCCAACAGACAATCAACACCCCCCCCCCCCACGATGAGACGGGTACTGTAACACTAGCATACATATCGTGTAGGGCCCCTAGTTATGGTCTTCTCCCCTGTATTTTTTAACCCCACTCCCCCATCCCAGGTCTACCACCATAGTCATCTTTTCCAAAGTCGCTTATCCCATTATCGCCAAGGCGCCGATACAGTAGTTTTCGCGGAAATAAAATGATATCGCTGAATGTGACCTGGGCCCTCTCTTGGTTGGTCGGCTACACTAAATTCCATTTCTCTTTCAGGGAAGTGATGAGGATCCATCAGAAATTGAAGATGAGATCGAGATGGAGAAGTCAGAAAGTGATGGCAGTGACTACTCCCCCAATAAGAAAAAGAAGAAAAAAATGAAGGAGAAGAAAGAGAAGAAATCAAAACGAAAAAAGAAGGATGGAGAAGATGAAGACAATGAAGAAGGATGTGTAAAGGTAATGTAGCTGTCTGCTAAATAATGATTTCCTAACATGGGTCTTCCAAGACTAAGGGCTCATGCACACTACTGTTGCCGTTTTTGCGGTCCGCAAAGTGTGGATCCGCAAAACACCGATGACGGCCGTGTGTGTTCTGCAATTTTGTGGAATGGAACGTCCTGCACTCTATAGAATTCTCCTATAGTGCGGACAAGAATAGGGCATGTTCTATTATTTTGCGGGCTGCAGAACAAACCTACAGATGCGGCCCCATTGAAGTGAGTGGTTCTGCATCCTATCCGCAAAAAATGCGGATTGGACACAGACCAAAAATACATTCATGTGCATGAGCCCTAAGGCTAAACTCACACAACAGTGGGGAAAAAACAGCCATTAAAAATGGACACACTGTCAGTTTTTCAACCAATTGCGCATCCATTTTCCAGCCGTCTGTCCTTTTTTATGTTAGTTTTCTATCCGTTTTTAACGGCCGAGCAGCTCACTATACATACTTGTATGCTGTTTCCTCTAAAGGAGCCAAAGACCTCAGCACAGCTGATGGAGGAATGGGGACTGGACAACGTGGACTATGCCTTCTCCGAGGAAGACTACCATACACTGACCAATTACAAGGCATTCAGTCAGTTTCTCAGGTATTCACCAGGGGTCCTGGACCATAAGAGGGTGGGGTAAATGCTGTTTTATGAAAAGTCTGCTCCTGGGATGTTTTATGGGCCTTCCCGGGCTGAAGAGGTGATGCTTATCTGTCCAACATAAATTTAGGACCCCTACACATTTTATATAATATACAGCTTTCTTTTTGGAAACAGATGGCATAAAGTATATTGTAATGATCTATGTGTGATATCTGATGCATGATGCATTCTCCACAACGAGTTTCTATTGAATTAGGACATCTGTCTTATTAAAGCAGAACAACTGCATATAATTACTCCAGTTTCATATCCCCGAGGCCTTGTTCACATTTCCGTTTTTTACGGATGCTATCCACCTTTTCCACGGACAGGACACTTACCCATTGATTTTAACATACCACACATCAATATCCTTTTATTGACCTATAGTCAGTGAAAAACTCACGGAGACATGCACTACTTAGGTCAGTGCTACGGACCAAACATGCCCATTCAAGTCTATTTGACACAACACTGATGGCATCCATGTTTGGTCCGTTCTTCACTGACCACCGAATAGGAGATGCGCTAGGGATTAGTTTTCAGGTGAGCAGTGTCCATGGAATATGGATGACACACAGAGGGTAAAAAAAAACGACACACAGACCAAACAGCGATCCTTCACAGACATCTTCGCTGGGGAACCACAGGTGGATTTTGTCACAGATGTCAAAAAGACACGGAAATGTAAACGAGGCCTTAAAGTGACAAAATGGGAACCAAAATGAGTGACCCTTGATTTCTGGTTCTCCTTCCTGTTGCTTTGGAGTAATCCCATCATTTGACCTTTTAAATCTCTGCTGAATGGCTGCACCTGCAGGACATATGTGGCAGCTAGGGATAAGCGAATCGACTTCGGATGAAACATCCAAAGTCTATTTGCATAAGACTTCGTTCTAATACTGTACAGAGCAGGAGCTTCGTTCAGTATTAGGACTCATGCACAAGACCGTATGTATTTTGCGGTCCGCAAAAAACAGATCCACAAAAAAAACGGATGACGTCCGTGTGCATCACGTATTTTGTGGAACGGAACAGCTAGCCCCCAATAGAACAGTACTATGCTTGTCCCTAATGTGGACAATAATAGGACATGTTCTATTTTTTTGCAGAACGGAAATACGGACATACGGAAACGGAATGCACACGGAGTAACTTCCTTTTTTTTGTGTGGACCCATTGAAATGAATGGTTCCGTATACTGTCCTCAAAAAAACCGGAACGGACAGAGAAAGAAAATACGTTAGTGTGCATGAGGCCTTAGAATGTATTGGCCAATGAGCTGAAGTTATTGCATGGCGAAGTCTCGCGAGCCTTTGCACATTAACTTCATAGATTAATTTGTACTGTAAAAAAACATGTCCTGAACTCAGGTTCGGTTCCAAGGTACCACTTGGAACCGAACCCGAGTTCAGGAAATGTTTTTTTTACAGTACAAATTAATTTATGAAGTTATTGCGCAAAGTCTCGCGAGACTTCACCAAGCAATAACTTTGGTTCATCGGAGCTCCTGCTCCGTACAGTATTAGGACAAAGTTTTATGCAAATTGACTTCGGATGTTTCATCCGAAGTGGATTCGCTCATCCCTAGTGGCAGCCCCTGGGGCCTATTCGCAGGTATAGTACAGCGCCACCTAGCGGCCACATCTCAGTACAGTGTTGAAGGCTTAGGTCTCTTTTACATGGGCCACTGCACAGGGCAGTCATCGGGAAGGAACCATTTGTTTCCAATGATTATTTGATTGTTGAGCTACAGTAGAGCCACACTTACATGCAGCAGTCATCCCCTCTGTATGGGTGTGCTACTCGCAAAAGATAATGTTGTCCCCAATAGTTGACCCAATCCTTGGCCCGTGTGAAAGTGTCCTTACTTTGGTGGGTTTGTTTCCATTGTGATTGTGGTTAGTGGAACCGGTCACAGTGTAATCTACAGACAGCATGTTATAGAGCAGAAAGAGCTGAGCAGACTGATTATATAGTTTTATGGGAACAGATTCTGCAAAACCTGTAATTTATTCATTTAAGGGGGGTTTCCAGGCTTTTAATATTGATGACCGATCCTCAGGAAAGGTCATCAATATCAGATCTGTGGGGGTCTGACACCCGGCACCCCGCTGATCAGCTGTATGAAGAGAAGGCAGCACCATGCGCATGTGCTGTCTCCATTTCTATCTTCTTGCTTGCCGCAGCTATGTAGACAGTGAGCAGGAAGAGACACGGGAGACAGCATGCGTGCACAGCGCCTTCCTTCTTGTCATCCAGCTGATCGGCCGGGGTGCTGGGTGTTGGACCCCACCGTTCTGGTATTGATGACCTATTGATAGGTCATCAATATTAAAAGCCTGGAAAATCCGTTTTAGTAAGTGACGGCTGTCTCGGTACGCACAGTCATAGAGGGCAGACTGTCACCTACTATTCAGGCCGCTTCACTTTATGACTGTTCTGCACTCTAATATGTTATCTCTTTTATATCTACTTTAGACCTTTAATAGCAAAGAAAAACCCTAAGATTCCAATGTCCAAGATGATGACCGTGCTGGGCGCCAAATGGCGGGAATTCAGTGCCAATAACCCGCTAAAGGGCAGCTCGGCAGCTGCGGCTGCTGCTGCTGTGGCTGCTGCTGTTGAGACTGTGGCAGTTGCTACTCCGCTGTTAGTTCCTCCTCCACCATCTGCTCAACCGCCTCCTATAAGAAAGGCCAAGACCAAGGAAGGGAAAGGTATGGTTCATATGGCTACTGTCCATAAAGAGGCAAGACTGGGTCGGCAGGAGAATTAGGGCTCCCATTCTTGCAATCGGTGGGGGTGAACCCTACCCATCTAACCTTTTATAGCCTATATATATATATCTATAGGAGAGAAGAAAAGTGTAAAGGGTTATTCCCCTCTTGTGAAGTGAAGCCATCCTTGATGCTGAGATTGAAGGGGTCCACCGCTGCATCCCCTTTAATGTCTTTTCTCACACACCAGTGCCCTGGCAGTCACATTGAAGTGAATAGGACCGGCTGCAGGTCCTTGCACAGTCAGGTGGCTGGAAGTGCTGCTTTGCAAGGAAAACTTGAGAACAGACCCATAGCAATCATATAGCAGCCATATGCCATCAGTTTGTAAAATGGGATTACCCATCCCTCTTTTACTTTGTTAAACCTCCATTTTTGGGAAGCTGGGTAACAATCAGTATGGCTTCCACTTAGGGTTGGGCGATTATGACAAAAAAGAAAATTGTGATTAATTAAACATGTAAGGGTACTTTCACACTAGCGTTTTTGTTTTCCGGTATTGAGTTCTGTCACAGGAGCTCAATACCGGAAAAAAACTGATCAGTTTTATCCTAATGCATTCTGACTGGAGAGCAATCCGTTCAGTATGCGTCTTCAGTTCAGTTCCTCTTACTTTTTTTGGCCGGAGAAAATAGCGCAGCATGCTGCAGTTTTCTCTCCGGCCAAAAATCCTGAACACTTGCTGGAATGCCGGATCCGGCATTAATTTACATTGAAGTGTAACAGTGTCGGCATTAAGTGTTCCGGAAAAACGGATCCGGCCTTTCGGGCTGCGCATGCGCATACCTTTAAAAAATGCCCGGATCCGTTTTTCCAGATGACACTGGAGAGATGGATTCGGTATTGCAATGCTTTTGTCAGACGGATCCGGCGACGGAACTGCCTGCCGGAATCCTCTGCCGCAAGTGTGAAAGTACCCTTACCTCGATTTTGATTGAGTGATTGCAATGATTAGGAGTGGCGATTGCATATTCTGATATTAATAACATTATACCTGATCCATTTGCTCGTGACGTGCCACCCATCGCCATCTTGCTTGAAGGTCTGGCTTGAAATCTTGTGCCTCCCGAGATGACGTCATACATGACCTCGGACGGGATTTCGGCCAAGATCTTCAAGCAAGATGGCGGCAGACGGCCCGTCACTAGCAAATGGAACAGGTAAGTATTATTTTTTTGTTTTCACTATTTCAGGTTAAATCGATTTGCTACCGCGAAGTACAAGGAAATTCGGCTTTGCAGCGAATCGAATTTATCCTGAAATACGGATCAAAGTCCACTTTGTGGATCGCTCATCACTAGTAGTCACCCACCTTTCTCAAAGGCAAATATGCAAAGGTTTTATTTATCTTTAACCCTTTGTTAGTGTAAGACATCATATTTAAGGCCTCTTTCACACGACCGTTTATTTTTTCCGTTTATGGGCCGTTTTTTTTTGCGGTCCGTATACGGAACCATTTATTTTAATGGTTCTGCAAAAAAAATGGATTGTACTCCATATGCATTCAGTTTCCGTATTTCCGTTTTTCCGTTCTGTTGAAAGATAGAACATGTCCTATTGTTGCCCGCAAATCACGTTTCGTGGCTCCATTCAAGTCAATTGGTCCGCAAAAAAAAACACATACGGAAATGCATCTGTTTTTGCGGAACCATCTATTGAAAATTTTTATGCCCAATTTTTTCTATGTCATTACTGTATACTGTATATGCCATATGGAAAAACGGAACGGAAACGGAAACATAATGGAAAAACAAAAAACGGAACAACAGATCCGTGAAATACAGACCGCAAAACACTGAAAAAGCCATACGGTCATGTGAAAGAGGCCTTAGTCAGGTGTCTGAGAAGGTTGTGTGTCCTCCCCTGGGCAAGCTTCAGTGAAGGGGAGTCACCCAGCTTTTCCAGGAATGTATAATAATTGCCTCACAGATGAGGATGAAGCAAGGGCTCAGTCTGAATCTCAGAGATGGAGCTCTGAATTCAGTTCAGTAGGACCATGAGGGGGATTGAGCGAGGCCTCATGATAACATTCTTCCTTCTACCTAATGATATCTACATGATGTCCAGGGCCCGGTGTTAGGAAAAAATCTAAATCCAAAGACTCAAAGAAGAAAGGAAAAGGAAAGAAACTTGCAAATCTGAAGTTTAAATTTGGAGGCATGGCAAGCAAAAGGAGAAAAGGCTCTTCGGTGAGTATGTGCAAACAGTGTATCAAGTCATCAAAAAGAAAGCTCTAAAATAGTCCTGAGATTTTAATATTGTGTAGGCAGCTCCTATTCAGACCTATATGTCTCCATGGTTACAGACTACAAACAAATGATGTGTTGTCTGATCCATAGAGACACATAGGTGTGCATACACACAAGTGTCATATTAGGCTACTTTCACACTAGCGTTCGGGCGGATCCGTTCTGAACGGATCCGCTCATATTAATGCAGACGGAGGCTCCGTTCAGTACGGATCCGTCTGCATTAATAACTTTAAAAAAATTCGCAAGTGCGAAAGTAGCCTGCGCGGATCCGTTCAGACTTTCAATGTAAAGTCAATGGGGGATGGATCCGCTTGAAGATTGAGCCACATTGTGGCATCTTCAAACGGATCCGTCCCCATTGACTTACATTGAAAGTCTGGACGGATCCGCACGGATCCGCACGCCTCCGAACGGCCAGGCGGACACCCGAACGCTGCAAGCAGCGTTCAGCTGTCCGCCTGTCCGTGCGGAGGCGAGCGGAGCGGAGGCTGAACGCCGCCAGACTGATGCAGTCTGAGCGGATCCGCCTCCATTCAGACTGCATCAGGGCTGGACGGCTGCGTTCGGGTCCGCTCGTGAGCTCCTTCAAACGGAGCTCACGAACGGAAACCCGAACGCTAGTGTGAAAGTAGCCTTAGGCTACTTTCACACTAGCGTTCGGGCGGATCCGTTCTGAACGGATCCGCTCATATTAATGCAGACGGAGGCTCCGTTCAGTACGGATCCGTCTGCATTAATAACTTTAAAAAAAATCGCAAGTGCGCAAGTGCGAAAGTAGCCTGCGCGGATCCGTTCAGACTTTCAATGTAAAGTCAATGGGGGACGGATCCGCTTGAAGATTGAGCCACATTGTGGCATCTTCAAATGGATCCGTCCCCATTGACTTACATTGAAAGTCTGGACGGATCCGCACGCCTCCGAACGGCCAGGCGGACACCCGAACGCTGCAAGCAGCGTTCAGCTGTCCGCCTGTCCGTGCGGAGGCGAGCGGAGCGGAGGCTGAACGCCGCCAGACTGATGCAGTCTGAGCGGATCCGCCTCCATTCAGACTGCATCAGGGCTGGACGGCTGCGTTCGGGTCCGCTCGTGAGCTCCTTCAAACGGAGCTCACGAACGGAAACCCGAACGCTAGTGTGAAAGTAGCCTTAAAGGGGTTTTTTCCAAGTTCAGAAGTCATCCCATATCCACAGTATAGGGATTCACTAACTGATCACTGGGGGTCCGACTGCTGGGACCTCCACCCATACCGAGAACAGGGGTTCCATTCCCCCCATCTGATGTAGCAACAGATTGAACATGTACCCCGCCGCTCTATTCATTCTCCATTGGAGCCCCAGAAATAGACAAGAGCTGTACTCGGGATTGGTGGGGTGTCCTTTTTACTTCAGTGAAGGTGAAATACATCATCAGACACATCTCATGGACGGGTGTGGCCATGTTTTTCTAAGGCCGTGTACATGTCACCATTTTTTTCAAACTTCTTTGGAAATGTCCTATCCTTGTCTTCCTAACGGGCAGGAATAGGACATGTTTTATCTTTTTTGCAGGCCGAAGAAACAGACAAATAGATGCAAACAGCACACGGTGTGCTTTCTGCATCTTTTACTGCCCCATTGAAATAAATGGGCCAGCATCCCCAAAAAACGCGGCCTGAAAATACGTGCGCATGGGGCCTAATTCTGGACAACCCCTTTTTTTTTATTATTTGCACCCTTTGTAGGCTCATATGCTTATTTTAAATACTATAATGAGACCCGTCAGACACTCTCCCCATCTCACTCTATGACCTAGATGCTTATAAATGCAGCTTCCACACGGTCCTACCTGCTTGTCCTGTCCATTAAACTGATCGACAGAATATGGTCAAAGAAAGTTCTGTATAGGCAGACTAGAGCGAGCAGTAATGAGTCTGACCATATACATGTATATCACATTATACTGGTTGTGTGTCCAGAGTGAAGAGGACGAGAGAGAGGAGTCGGACTTTGACAGCTCCAGTATCAACAGCTCCTCTATCCGGTCGGATATTCTAGCAAAGAAAGGAAAACGAGGGAAGAAAAAAAGTAAAAGGAGTAAGTATTCTCATTCTTTCTCTTTTGTAGTACAGTGTTTACGGCTGCTGGGATAACCGCCATCATGGGTCTCAACTATAACTACTATAGGAGATCGAATAGGCATAACCAGTCATCTCTAGCACGTCCTAGTACTTCACATAACCCTTTTGGGAGTTAATAGAGAGAGGTCTTCTGCTCAGGATCCTCATCTTTTTTTTGGCTGAGAGTGGAGAGCAGTTACAAAGAGGGTCTCTCGCTCTGGAGGACCTGTCCTGTCCTACATTATATAGATAACCTAATGATTTGAATGAAAAATTTGTAATCCTTAATTTCCCCTTTGGTGGCGCTGCTAGGAAATTCAACACTTTCTGCCGGGTTTACCCATAGGTTACAGCTAGTCGCTGGAGGTCTCAGCAGGGGGACAGCTTGTGATCAGTTTGATGTCAAGGGACCTTTGTATCAATGGTTGGGCAACCCCTTTTTTGTTATAAGGGTCCCCTGAAAATAGGTTCATTACAAACTGTCCTACTGCTGATACCCCAGTGATCAGAAAATATTGAATTCCTCAACAGCACCGCCACAGAGGAAATAAAAAATCACACAGTGCCCATTCAAGTCGGGATGAGCTAAACAAAAATAACATCTAAATATGCAATTACCCTCTTGGCGACATGTACTGCTGCCGAGAAGTCCACAGCACTCACCATACATGTATGGTACTCTGATGGCTCTGGAGTGGAGCTCGCTGCATCGGTGGCAGGTGTAAGCTGTATATTACAGCTGACCCTCTGCTGAAATGGCTAGGATTAACGATAACACCAGTCCCAGCTGTTTGACTCCTTAGATCAGGGATGGCCAACCTGCGGCTCTCCAGCTGTTGCAAAACTACAACTATCAGCCCACAGAAGGGCATGGTGGGAATTGTAGTTTTACAACAGCTGGAAAGCTGCAGGTTGGCCAGCCCTGCCTTAGATGATGCAGTGGACAGCAGACGCAGCATCTAAGTGACCAGAGAAAGTTGTTTGCCATCACGTTGGCCACAACGTGATTGTGGCGTCCCGATGGGTTGGTATGGCAGCAGGAACCTAATAGACCCAGAGCGTAGATGAATGCATTACAGCATTGTGCTGCAGTGTTTTATAGAAGAGATCGAGTGGTCAAGTTCACTAGTGGAACTTACAGAATGTAAAAAGAAAAGTTAAATAAAACATTTAAACATTTAACAAAAATGCAAAAACAGTTTTCCCTTATATTGTGTCAAACATTAGAAAGAAAAGTGCATGTAATCGGTATTTTCGCAGCCATAATGACTCCATCTATAAAATTATCATATTAAACCTGCACAGTCAGCAATGTAAAAAAAAGTATATAGTAATATATACCCCAAAATGGTACCAATGAAAATGTAAAAAAAAATAAGCTCTCATTGCTGTTTAACTCTCCCTCTCCACAGCAGTGTTGATGGAAAAGTAAAAACGTTATAGCTCTTGGATGGCAGGGATGAAAAAAAAGATTGCCACATTCTAAAGGCCTTAAAAGGCCATGGCTTTTAAGGGGTAATCCAGCTTTTCGATATTGATGACCTATGCTCATCAATTTCATATCAGTTGGTGTTTGACACCCTGCACCACCACCAATCAGATGTTTATGGCAGCCGCCAGCACTGGAAACATACGTGCTCGTGTACTGTGGCTCCGCTCCCATTCAAGTTTTTTTTGCTGCATACAGCTTTTACAGTTTTTTTATTTTGAATTCAGTAAAACTTGTTCTTTATTTATCTCTCGTTACTTTTCCTTTTGCATGACCTCATTGAGGTAGCACTTATTGCTATACGTGTGCCCACCTCATCCCTATTGCACCTGATAAGAGAACCCCTCTAAACCAGACAAGTGGGTAGTATAGAAAAAGCCTAAATCTTCTATTAGGGAGCCTCCCCTTCTGTTATCTAATGCCAAATGTGGTGGGCCCTGGGCTGTGCTGGACCTCAGTGTCCATTAAAAAACACTGATAAAAATATACATGGTAGTGAGAGTCCGCTGTTCATAATGTGATTTCTGTCTAGTTGAAGTTGGAGAAGGAGACGGATATGAAACAGACCACCAGGACTACTGCGAAGTCTGTCAGCAGGGAGGAGAGATAATACTTTGTGACACGTGTCCTCGTGCCTATCACCTTGTCTGCCTGGACCCAGAGCTGGAGAAAGCCCCTGAGGGCAAGTGGAGCTGTCCTCACTGCGTAAGAGCTTCCTTCATTCAGCAAATGTCTATAGTCATAAAGAGGTCGTACAGGATGAGACAAACATGGCTGCTTTCTCCCAGAAACAGCCTTACATCTGCCCATGGCTTGTGTCTGGTATTGCAGCTCAGCTCCATCGAAGCTGCAATACCACACACAACCCGTAGATAGGTGTGGTCTGTTTTTGGACGAAGGCAGCCATGTTTTTGTAATCTTGCACACCCCCTTTAATATGCTAAGGAAGACCTAACAGAAGATTTCTTGATGTTACATGTCCAACGCATGAGGCTACATGGCTGAGAGAGTCTGATGGTAGTTACCCTCGTGATTTCTATGAAGATCTTAGATGCCTCCAAATCTACATCAATATCTACATCTGCTTGGGCTGGTCAACTGGCTGATGTGTATACTTGGGGAAAATGATTTATTTGGCTATTTCAATCTGCATAACATCAGAATCTGGCCACAGTGCAGCCTTAGGGACCTTTTACACCGGCCTGATGTTTGGGCCGATTATCTGGAACATCATTTGACCAGCAGTTGTCCATGATTTATTTACTTTTTGAATGAATTCATAATGTCGTGTCTAGCTTGTTCACAGCGGAGGCACTTATTTCTTAGCCATATAAAACAGGTGCCATGAATGTCTTAAGATAGATTTGAAATTCTGTTCTGATACTATGTTGACAAAAGAGATGAAAGAAAATTTATATTTAAAGGGGTTGTCCCACAAAATTCTAGATTTTTCAAACCACCACCTGGATCTGAATACTTTTATGACTGTATGTAATCTAACATTTACCATAGCCACTGAGCTGTTCAATAAAATGTATGTGTATAGTGCCACTTTCTTTTTGTTTTTTTCCTTATTCCTTGCCCACCTCACTGAGGTGGTCACACGCGCTCAGTTTAAATCTTCGACTATCACCAGCCATATCTTCTGTTAGAAGCTGTGACAGTTACAGAGAGAGTGTTGCAGCAGAAAGGACATTTCCCCTGAGCTAGGGCATGCCCCTTGAGCTGCCAGAGGTACAGAGCTGGTTCTAGCTTTGTTAGAAAGTGATTGTTATGTATTTTATCATGTCTGATTTTCGTTTTTTACATCAATGATGGCGTTCTGGAAGGATAGGGATTCATTGAGTCTTTTTTTGGTAGGTCCCTTGTGAATTCTTTGTATGCAGAGGTTGTAGATGTTTTGGTTCTTGGAACATGCTGTATGAATGTAAATCTGGTAGGAACTCTCTCCCTCTTCTTCTAGGAGAAAGAAGGCATCCAATGGGAGCCAAAGGAAGAAGAGGAGGATGAAGAGGATGCTGGAGAGGAAGAGGATGAAGAAGATGACCATATGGAGTTTTGTCGTGTCTGTAAAGATGGAGGGGAGCTCCTGTGTTGTGACACTTGCCCCTCCTCCTACCATTTGCACTGTCTTAACCCACCTTTGCCTGAAATACCAAACGGGGAATGGTTATGCCCGCGCTGCACTGTAAGTGGCCGTATGCCATGTTCACAACCCTCAGATTCACCTGTACACTTAGACCACACAATTTGCCATACCAAATGATTTGCCAGCTCTATCTTTTTTTTTTTTCTTTTAAATCTTCTTTATTCCAACCATATTTATGCAAACAGAGATTATAAAACATACATAAATATTTTATACTTGAATCCCATTTTAAACCTACCCCCACCCTAGAAAGCAAGAAGGAAGAGAAAAGAGAAAAAAACCTTTTTTTAGCCATTTAACTTATCCATAAAAATCTTCCTTTTGCTCCATTGTCTACTATTAATATGCATTTATTTGATTTAATATAACCTGCTTTCTCAATGGATCTATGTAAGTTCATCATAATTATCCAATCATTGATAGTGGGCATCTCAGTTCTCATCCATCTTCTGGCCACTAATAAATAGGCCAAGAAAAGGGATTTGTACAGCATACTCATTATCTTTTGATAAATTATGAGGAATTTCACCCAAAACACAAATAAAAATTGACAAGGATAGTTTGAGACAAAAAAATATCACCAATTAGTTCAATAAGGCCCTGCCAAAAAGGTTGGATTTTAGGACACCGCCACCACATATGGATAATATCCGCTTTTCGGTTTTCACATCTTGGGCATACGTATGAAAATCTTTGGAGCCGACTAGGAGTCACATATACAGTGGGATGCAAAAGTTTGGGCAACCTTGTTAATCGTCATGATTTTTCTGTATAAATCATTGGTTGTTACGATAAAAAATGTCAGTTAAATATATCATATAGGAGACACACACAGTGATATCTGAGAAGTGAAATGAAGTTTATTGGATTTACAGAAAGTTTGCTATAATTGTTTAAACAAAATTAGGCAGGTGCATACATTTGGGCACTGTTGTCATTTTATTGATTCCAAAACCTTTAGAACTAATTATTGGAATTCAAATTGGCTTGGTAAGCTCAGTGACCCCTGACCTACATACACAGGGGAATCCAATTATGAGAAAGAGTATTTAAGGGGGTCAATTGCAAGTTTCCCTCCTCTTTTTTAATTTTCTCTGAAGAGTAGCAACATGGGGGTCTCAAAACAACTCTCAAATGACCTGAAGACAAAGCTTGTTCACCATCATGGTTTAGGGGAAGGACACAGAAAGCTATCTCCAAGATTTCCGCTGTCTGTTTCCACAGTTAGGAACATATTGAGGAAATGGAAGACCACAGGCTCAGTTCAAGTTAAGGCTCGAAGTGGCAGACCAAGAAAAATCTCGGATAGACAGAAGCGACGAATGGTGAGAACAGTCAGAGTCAACCCACAGACCAGCACCAAAGATCTACAACATCATCTTGCTGCAGATGGAGTCACTGTGCATCGTTCAACCATTCGGCGCACTTTACACAAGGATATGCCTATGCGAGAGTGATGCAGAGGAAGCCTTTTCTCTGCCCACAGCACAAAAAGTTACGCCTGAGGTGGGCTAAAGCACATTTGGACAAGCCAGCTTCATTTTGGAATAAGGTGCTGTGGACTGATTAAACTAAAACTGAGTTATTTGGCCATAACATGGGGCGTTATGCATGGAGGAAAAAGAACACAGCATTCCAAGAAAAACACCTGCTACCTACAGTAAAATATGCTGGTGGTTCCATCATGCTGTGGGGCTGTGTGGCCAGTGCAGGGACTGGGAATATTGTCAAAGTTGAGGGACACATGGATTCCACTCAGTATCAGCAGATTCTGGAGACCAATGTCCAGGAATCAGTGACAAAGCTGAAGCTGCGCCGGGGCTGGATCTTTCAACAAGACAACGACCCTAAACACTGCTCAAAATCCACTAAGGCATTTATGCAGAGGAACAAGTACAACGTTCTGGAATGGCCATCTCAGTCCCCAGACCTGAATATAATTGAAAATCTGTGGTGTTACTTAAAGAGAGCTGTCCATGCTCGGAAGCCATCAAACCTGAATGAACTAAAGATGTTTTGTAAAGAGGAATGGTCCAAAATACCTTCAACCAGAATTCAGACTCTCATTGGAACCTACAGGAAGCCTTTAGAGGCTGTGATTTCTGCAAAAGGAGGATCTACTAAATATTGATTTCATTTCTTTTTTGTGGTGCCCAAATTTATGCACCTGCCTAATTTTATTTAAACAATTATAGTACACTTTCTGTAAATCCAATAAACTTCATTTCACTTCTCAGATATCACTGTGTGTGTCTCCTATATGATATATTTAACTGACATTTTTTTATCATAACAACCAACGATTTATACAGGAAAATCATGACAATTAACAAAGTTGCCCAAACTTTCGCATCCCACTGTAAACGATGTAGAATCATAAATTGAGTAACTCTCTGCGAAGGACTCCTCGAATAGTTACTCGCTTGCAAACGCTCCTCCATTGTTCCTCACTTAAGGAACCTATATCCTTTTCCCATGAAGTCTTACTATTACATCTCCCCCCCTTATTTATAACTACTCTTTGGTTTCAACTTTATATAAAAACTATCTATAATTACCCCTCCACCCCAAAATAAAATTCAACAGTTCATGTGAACACAATACCAAAGATTTCTCATTTTTAACTCCTTTAAAAATTGCAGATAATTATTATATCTAAAAAAAAGCTTTGCCTATCATCTCCTAAATTCCCTAGTAACTCTGCCCTAGACTTCAATACTCCATCCCTCATATATTGTGAAATATACCAAAAACCTTTTGATGTCCAATATCTAGCATCCCCAACAAAAGTAGTATCCCCCAGTGTTCTATTGTACCAAAAAGGAGTCAATCGTGTAATTCCCTCCAAACCCAAATATGGCTTAACCAAAATCCAAGCCTCCACTAAAGATTTTACCATGGGAATCCTATATGCTCCCTTATTATGTAATTGTTCTGATTCAAGTAATGCAAAAATATGTGGCAACGGTACACTAAATTTTTGTAAAAAATCCACCTGTTCCCATTTCATTACCAATGCAATATTAGCCGCCAAGTAATAAAGCTTCAGATACGAAACTTCAAACCTCCCTAATCATAAGCCCTAGTGAACCAACTTAGTTTTTTCCTAATTCTCTCACCTGCCCACAGCAAATCATTGAATAATTTCTCCACTTCAATAAAGACAGATTTACCTAAGTAAATAGGGCATTTCCTAATAACGTATAATAATTGAGGCAGTAGAACCATTTTAATAAGACCTATCCTGTCTGCTTTATTTATGGGGAGTTTGTTCCATATTTTAATCCTCTCTTTAATCCTCCGAAACAACGGCACAAGATTCGAATCTAGGAATTTAAAAGTGTCCTTTGCTATATCTAACCCAGATATCTGAAGCTTTCATGAGGGCCCAATATAAAGTTCTTATCTGTTACCTCAACCTTATCACTCAAGGGAAGTAAGATTGATTTGCTCCAATTGATTACTATACCCGAATACGTACCAAAATCAGTCATCATTGCCACAACATAATTTAAGTCCCTATTGGGATCACCGAGGAAAAAAAAGAAAATCATCTGCATATAATTATATTTTGTCCTCTCTCCCTCTAACCCCAAACCCCTGAAAACATAGATCCTGTCTAACCTTACTTGCTAATGGTTCAACAACTAGGGCAAAGAGTAAGGGGGAGAGAGGACATCCCTGTCTCACACCCCTTTCAAAGCTTTAAAGCCTTCAGACAGCTGGCCATTTAACAGATATTTGTGCTTTCGGTTCACTATAAATTATCTTCAGCCACTTTATAAATTCAGGACCAATACCAAGTTGACCCAAAATTCCCCACATAAAACCCCATTCCACAGTGTCAAAAGCTTTTGTTGCATCTAATGACAAAATAGAGCCACGATCAGTATCATTCCCCACCCATTGGATGTTGGCAAAGATTCTTAAAAGGTTTAAAGATGTAGATCTTCCTGGGATAAATCCATTTTGATCTGGATGCACTAAGTTTGTAATTACCCCCTTCAGTTGCTTCACCAAAATCCTGGCCAGAATCTTACACTCATTATTCATCAGTGATATTGGTCGATATGATCCCGAATCTAAACTATCCTTACCCTTCTTAGGAATTAAGATGATCGTTGCTTCCCTCATTGAAGTAAGTAAACTAGCCACTTGTTTTGAGTGTGAAAAAAACCTCCATTAATCTCTTTGCCCAAAACCCCCTATATCTCTTATATAATTATACAGGTAGTCCATCTGGACCTGCCGCTTTTCCAAGTGGAGATTCAGATATTGCTAAAAAAAACTCATTTAATAAAATGGGTCGATATAAGTCTTCCTGTTGGATAACGCTAAGTTTTGGAATGTTAATGTCCCTCAGGAAGCCCATCAATCTGCTGTAATGTATTTGAATCTATGTAGAATATAAATCTTTGTAATATTCCCTAAACACACCAAATCTTTTTCCTGGATCATTATGTATTATACCCCCTTACCTCAAATTGCAGCAATATTTGCCACTGTTTCCATCTTATTAATTATCCTAGAAAGACATTTACCTGGTCTACCCCCTTCCCAATATCTTCTAGAGCTAACAAACCAGTCCATGTTCTGTGCTTTTTCCCTGAGATAATTGTTGTAATTATTAGAATAATGCCTAAGGCCAAGCCTCTCTTGTTTCCTCAGTTTTTTTGAATAATCATCTCTTCCTCCTTATTTACCATTGCTATTTTTAAATCATGTTCCTTTTTCTTAGTCTTTTTTTAATTCAATAATCTTTTATTTAGCAGCCCTCTTACATAAGCCTTGGCAGCATCCCCGACCATATTAACCCCAGCTGAATCCTTATTTGTTTTAAAGAAAAAGATGAACTCTCTTTCAAATTGCTCCTCTTGCCCCATTAAGTTGAGCCACGTAGGATTAAGGGTCCATTCACACATCCGTGTGTGTTTTGCGGATCCAAGGATCTGCGGATCCGCAAAACACGGACAGCGGCAATGTGCGTTCCGCATTTTGCGGAATACCAATGAGAAACCTATGTGCTCGTTCAACTGTAAACAAGTTGGACAGATTTTCACCTCCCACCACCTCAGTAATCCAATTCTCAATACACTGTGTACAATTTACACCTTCCATTTTTTCAGGTATTCCGATCAATCTTATATTTGACCTCCTATCCCTGTTATCCAGATCTGTAATTTTCTTGCTAAGAACGTCATTGTCCACTTTCAAACTCTTGAGATCTTTGACGATTCCAAGAGCTTGATCTTCTAATTCACTTATTCTTTGTTCTGCCTCATTTACTCTCTCACTAACTTTCCTGCAATCCTCTATAATCAGCTGTACTTCACATTTTAATTCCCCCATTTGTTTCGTTATTATCTCCAACACATGGTTAGATTTATTCACTGCCGACATGATGTCAGATAATGGGAGAGTGTGACGTATCCAACATATCTGTAGGACATGGTAATGATGCCTCTAATTCCTCTGTGTCCTCACTACTCGCACCCAGATTTTTTTGTTTGAGTGTTGGATCTAGACTGCCCCTTATTCACTAGAGCAGACGAAGCCTGGAGAAATCTATCTAATTTACCTTCCCGATCTCCTTTAGTTTTGGGCATATCTTTTCCAAATATCTACGTTCTCTTTATAATTTTTTTTTTAACCATTGTTGCCTTTACAATGTTACACCCTTCCAAAATAACAAAACAAATTTTTTTTTCTTCCCCCTCCCAATTATTTTTAAGAGTTTTAAATCTTACTTAATAAGGCTATCAAGATTACTCTAAGATCCGTCCCCAAACAGATCACTCAATTCCTTGGGAACTCATTATTAGACAATAAGCCTCAATTGATAAAACAGACCATCCACTCCGTTCAATGTCAGTTCATTAATAAATAGCAACCAGTGTTAAAGGGAACCTGTCATCAACTTTATGCTGACCTCACTGAGGGCATAAATTAGTGACAGAAATGCTGATGTCAGCGGTGTGTCACTCATGAGCTAAAAGTAAGTGGTTGCCGAGAACCAGCATCATAATCATTGCAGCCCAGACCTAGAAAAGAGTCAAATCTACCTGAGAAGAGTCCTGGTTATTCATAATCTCCTGCTCTCCCGTCCATCTGCTGATGATTGTCAGTTCTCTCCTAGAGAGAAGGGAGAAAACCAGGTAGAAGACATCGGTCATCAGCAGGTGGGCAGGAGAGCAGGAATCCATGAATAACCAGGACTCTTCTCAGGTGGCCGGGACTCTTTTCCAGGCCCAGTCTGCAATGATTGTGATGTTTATTCTCGGAAACCACTTACTTTTAACTTATAAATGACAGACCGCTGAAATCAACTCACCTGCCTCTACTGTATGATGCCGTTAGTATGGGCAGCATAACGTTGATGACAGGTTCCCTTTAAGCAGTTGTCTGTCTTAGTTATTAAAGTTTGTTAGTATTACCCTTAAATCCACAAGAAGTAGGACGCACAGTTCATTAACTATTCATTAGCGGACTGCAGCTAAAATTAGTCCTTTATTAGCAAGTAAAATAATTAATAGTCATTCCAATACAGGTTCTCAAATATAAAAATTGCAGAGGTTGCAGGATTCCAGGGTTAGTTGATTCACTTCCAAACATTAGGGGTTAATACAAAATATCTTTATTCAAGGGGTCCACCCCAACAGAATAAAGGGGTCCAAATATTCAGCCCCTTTCAATATAACCAAGTGTGAACAATAAGGTTGTTGGAGTGCAGACTTCATCTCCCATAGGACATAAGCAGTCCTTTTGCAGAGTGCCCCTTAAATGTCTCTGTCCAATTAGTATGCAAAGTGGTTAATAATGTTATAGTAAATAACACCATCAAATGGTTGAGAGGGGTTAGTGGATTAATGGGGTACTTGAATAGATTTTCTAAACTTCGGCCAAACAACATGGCAAGCAGAACCCCCACTCCGATACCCCGGTATCTCACCACTCCTTTAACCCTCAGAGAGTGTATTTCAGAAAAACACACACATTCCAGCGCCTCTTCCACGCCGTCCGTCAAGCCCCATAATATATGAAAGAAGGTTATCTTCATCCAGGCGTCCCTCCACGTCCCGGTAGACCAGCGAAACTTCAGCATCCCCCGACTCTCTCAGTACCCTTCAGGTATCAGTCGCCACATGAGTCGCACACCCTCATGAGAGAGATCATTCGGCAACCAAGCAGGGGCATCTGTCCGGTCCCAGAGGACGCCAGGCGTCCAGGTGGGGCTTCCCTGCCAGGCGCTCCAGCATCAGCTCCGGCCAGCACACATAACGCAGGACAGGGAAGGGAGGTGGAGCTGCGGTTTGACGTGTTACACAACCCACGCCATGCCGGAACGCATCCCCCCACCCCGCCAGCTCTATCTTAAGCTTATGTTGTTAGCTCCTTTAGTCAGGTAATATTCTAGAGTCCCCTCTGTAGACGTGGATCAATATCTGTCTTCTAAGTCATCGCTGCCGCCTTGAATTATTCATAATGGTGTTCACAATACAATTCTACTCTTGTGTAAAGCTCGTACACTACAGAATTTGTGGATTTTTTTTCAAGCCTTCAGAAAATGACACTATATGACACTTACTAATATAACCTATGTTAGAAAAATATTTTAAATGGCACAGAAAATTAAGTCATGTCCCCTTGTTGCACAAATCCTCTGCGCTGTCCACACAGAAGACCTGTCCATAAGATGGCCGCTAATGGAGGGACATGTGACCAGGCAGAAATAACTCCAAAGTTACTGAGCATTCTCCATTCAAATACACCACATCTGCCATCTACTCTTGCAATGTTGAATGTTTATTGCAAGTGCAGAGTGGAGAGAAATGGAGGAGACTAATTGATTTGCCTTGTCACATGACCCTCCATCAGCAGCCATTTTAGGAACAGAATCTCTGTGTGGACTGCACAAAAGACTTTACCAACAAAGGAGAATACCTTAGGAAATGTAGAACATGGTGCAGAATATCAACCAAGACTATATTAGTAAGTGCCGTATAGTCATCTTACAAACACATTGGTCAACAGTAGCCAGAAAGTGGCCAACCCCTTTAACATTTGGTGATGTTCTGTTCCCAATTTGTTGAAGGCATCTGAAGATTATTTTCTAAAGAGAAGATTACCAGGAAATATGAAAGAGGCATTGATTAATTGTGAAACTGATAAAGACCCTCTTATTCCCCAGATATGACTGCTTAATGCAGATTATACATTATTAGCAGGGATATTAGCAAATAGACCCTACAGGGTACTGAGGAGCGAAAAACACACGATTGCCAAGCTGTGTACATTACTATGATAGGATAACCACAAGAGAAATCTATAATAGCTACAATAAATGTCAAACAAAATCGTACCTTACCTTGAAAATGACATCTTGACTTAGAGGATATAATTAGCCATGCCTATAGCTGCTCTATACCCATTCAGTTATGTGGGACTGGCCTGCACTAACCAGGCATGGCCACTACACAATATACACAGCTGTGCCTGGTTACAGCACACATAGGTCCTGCAAATAGCTGATCACTGAGGGTGCTGACATTGATGTATGAGGACAATGTGACTTTACTTGGTGAATAATTTTTCAGTATAACTTTATTGGGATCTGAGCTCTCATTTTCTAATTCACAGCTCCAAAACCCCTATATGGAGTTAAATAATAACACGCTGGCTGCCTTCAGCCACCACTAGAGGGAGCTTAATTAGCTTAGTAAATAGACAGTATGCTCTTGAGCTCCCCCTAGAGGAGGCTGCACAGTTTGTGATGACCAAGGAACAGAACAGCATTGGTCTGTTTTACTAGGGATAGGATGAGTTAGGTTATGGTGCGAAAAATCGGTATCAGGAGGAGTGGTCTATTTTTTTCTATTACACCCCTGATACATAGATTAATATTTCATTATTCATAGTGTCCGCCTTTAAAAGGCAAAGTTCAAAGGATTCTTCATTGGGTATGGAGAGAACCCCCTACATGCATATCAGGACCTCCAGATGAGATCGATCCACTGATGCCACCTCCAAAGCCCATGGAAGGCATTCCGGAACGTGAATTTTTTGTCAAGTGGGCAGGACTCTCCTATTGGCACTGCTCATGGGTGAAGGAGTTACAGGTGAGAAAATAATGCAAAAAAACACTAATATATTAATTTCCATTGTATTAAAGCCTGTCAGTTTAACCTGAGAAGTGCATTATATATGGCCGTCCAGGATATCAGAATGAGATGCTGCATGTCAGTGAATTAAAACATTCTTGTTTTGATCCAGAATCTTAAAGGGGTTTCCCAGAATTTTCAGATTGATGGCCTATCAATATGCAACCACTGGATACAGAGGTTGCAGACTGTTAGGCCCCTTTCACACGAGCAAGTATTCCACGCCGGTGCAAAGGGTGATGCGAACGCATTGCACCCGCACTGAATCCGCACTCATTCATTTCAATGGGTCTGTGTACATGAGCGATGTTTTTCACGCATCACTTCTGCGTTGAGTGAAAATCGCAGCATGTTCTATATTCTGCGTTTTTTCACGCAACGCAGGCCCCATAGAAGTGAATAGGGCTGTGTCAAAAACGCATTGCATCCGCAAGCAAGTGCGGATGCGATTTTCACGGATGGTTGCTAAGAGATGTTGTTAGTAAACATTCATGTGTTTTGCATGCGCGTGATAAAAAAACTGAACAGCGGAACGCAATCTAACTCACTGAACTTGCTTGCAGAATCGCGCAACGCATTCGGACTTAATCCGCGACATTCCTCTGAAAGGGACCTAAGGGTTCATTCACACGACCGTATTTCCGGGTCTGCACTTGTTCCACAATTTTGCGGATGGCGTGCGGAACCATTCATTTCAACCGTGTGCTGTCAACCTCCGTAGTTCTGTTCTGCAGCCCCCCAAAAAATCGTGGGCAAGAATAGGCATTTCTATCATAAGGCTGGCCTTGTGCATTCCGCAAAATGTGGAAAGCACACGGCTGGTGCCCGTGTTTTGCGGACCGCAAAACCCTTACAGTTGTGTGAATGAACCCTTAGCTGTGAGGAGTAAGATCTTTATGGGTTCCCTCACATGTAAAAAAGAATGTTCCTGTTCACGGACAACAAGCAGTGTTCCTGAAGATGGTGAGTAACTGAAAGACTAGGTGTATTAGAAAAAGGCAGAACCTTTACACCACCACCTTCTGTCCATTGAATCACTTCTCGCTTAAGAAAGACCCCTGCATGGGGCAACATGTTGCATATTTTTATTATGATGGATTCTTTCACCCGGCAGTGTGTTCGTGACATCATGGGCTCTGATGGGCCGGCTTTAGCGCTGCCCTAGGCGTTTTACAGTCTAGGGCAACGCTAAAGTCCGTCCATCAGTGACAGTGACGTCACCGGCTCTCTGCTGGGCGGAAGCCTCCGCCTGGCAGCCTTCAGGAGAGCCCGGTACGTCACCGGATCTTCTGAAAATGCCTTTGCCCTGCGCGATTCAGCGCAGGGCAAAGGAGAACATGGGAGCATGAACTGCTCCGATGCTCTTGTCAGGTGGTGAAAATGGGGATATGTCCGGGTTCAGATCCTCAGGATAGGCCATCAGTAGCTGATCGGCGGGGTCTGACACTATGCATCCCTTTTGATCAGCTGTTCTGTGTAGCTCTGTTGCTGGAAGTCTGCGCCAGAAGCACATAGCACAACATTATAGTGGACAGCGCTTGGACTGAATGTGTAAAACTCTGTTAGGTAAGAAAAGTTGATTGTACACAGTAAAATCTGGAGATTAAATGACCTTGTCTGTCTGTCTGTCAGCTCGAGCTTTACCACACAGTGATGTTCCGGAATTACCAAAGAAAGAACGACATGGATGATCCACCTCCGTTTGATTATGGATCAGGGGATGAGGAAGGCAAGAGTGAGAAACGGAAAACGAAAGACCCTGAATATGCAAAAATGGAAGAGAAGTATTATCGATATGGCATAAAGCCGGAGTGGATGATGATACACCGGATAATGAACCACAGGTAGGAGACACGTCTCTTCTGCAGTTTCCGATCTTGTGTGGATCCGGTTGTCATTATTTCATTGCTATTTTTCATAGTAAATAAAGTTATGATAAATTTGTATATAATCAGTATAAAATGTTGAGTTGCTGTGTACATTACCTTGTACTGATTGGGAGTTACATCCAGTATCATCCAGTATGCTGGCGGAGACACTATGTACATATATTACTTATCCTGTACTGATCCTAAGTTACATCCTGTATTATACTCCAGAGCTGCACTCACTATTCTGCTAGTGTAGTCACTGTGTATATACATTACATTACTTATCCTTTACTGTTCCTGAGTTATATCCTGTATTATACTCCAGAGCTTCACTCACTATTCTGCTGGTGGAGTCACTGTGTACATACATTATTTATCCTGTACTGATCCTGAGTTACACAATATATTATACTCCAGAGCTGCACTCACTATTCTGTTTCATCTCAAAAAACAATCATAGGCTTCTGCATAATGTGGATTACAAATTCCTCCATAGATAAAACAGCTTCTTATATGTTCCCTCCGGAATATTTATGAGCCTGTGAGCTGCAAGATGGCCACTGCCGTACGTCTCCTCAGCGGCTCTGTTAATCCACTGCGCATGTCCTTGTATCACGTACATTACGTCAATCCTAACAGACTGCGCATGTCACGTTGTGTGCTTTTCACATAGTTTGTCTATTCTCACTCTCCTCCAGTGTATAATGGCTTCATATTTTTACAATACACACCACTCATATTGCGGTACTACAGAAAGACACCCACCATCGGTAGGGTTGCATCGGTGTGCTCCAGATTCCACATTCACACCTTTGGGAGACATCATATCTTTTATCATACCACCCATATATCCTGTCCCTATATAACAATTCTTTCCACTGTAGAGACATACGTCCAATCTGCAGGTCACCTTAACCAGAGAGGGAACACAAAGAAGAAACGTGTTAATTATATATCCACAGTGCTTTTCCACATATCACCTAAAAGTGATAAACATCCTAAAAGTAATCCCCCCCATAAAAACACAAAAGAAAAAAGGGATCCCTTAACTCTTAAAGGTGACTTACATTATGTTTAGCCCTCTTGGCTGTAATGCTTGCAGTGTATGAATCCATTTCAACTCCTTTCCTGTCACCGTCTCTATGAGCCAATAACCCTAAATCTCAATTGGTTAACAGATTGTCCCTTTTCTTTCAATTGGTAACTCCATAACCTCTTTCCTGGTTGTACTTTTCTGTTTATTAATCCTCTCTCTGTTCTCCATAGTCGTTTCTCCCACATAAATGTTGCTTCCGGGGCACTGCATTGTGTACACCACCTAATCCGATGTACATGTGTATCTCTCTTCTATCCTGTAGACCTCTCCACTGTAAGGATGGGTAAACGCATCACCTTTTAACATACACTCACCTAAAGAATTATTAGGAACACCATACTAATACGGTGTTGGACCCTTCAGAATTGCCTTAATTCTACGTGGCATTGATTCAACAAGGTGCTAATAGCATTCTTTAGAAATGTTGGCCCATATTGATAGGATAGCATCTTGCAGTTGATGGAGATTTGAGGGATGCACATCCAGGGCACGAAGCTCCCGTTCCACCACATCCCAAAGATGCTCTATTGGGTTGAGATCTGGTGACTGTGGGGGCCATTTTAGTACAGTGAACTTATTGTCATGTTCAAGAAACCAATTTGAAATGATTCGAGCTTTGTGACATGGTGCATTATCCTGCTGGAAGTAGCCATCAGAGGATGGGTACATGGTGGTCATGAAGGGATGGACATGGTCAGAAACAATGCTCAGGTAGCCCGTGGCATTTAAACGATGGCCAATTGGCACTAAGGGGCCTAAAGTGTGCCCAGAAAACATCCCCCACACCATTACACCACCACCACCAGCCTGCACAGTGGTAACAAGGCATGATGGATACATGTTCTCATTCTGTTTACGGCAAATTCGGACTCTACCATTTAAATGTCTCAACAGAAATCGAGACTCATCAGACCAGGCAACATTTTTCCAGTCTTCAAGAGTCCAATTTTGGTGAGCTCGTGCAAATTGTAGCCTCTTTTTCCTATTTGTAGTGGAGATGAGTGGTACCCGGTGGGGTCTTCTGCTGTTGTAGCCCATCCGGTTGTGCGTGTTGTGGCTTCACAAATGCTTTGCTGCATACCTCCGTTGTAACGAGTAGTTATTTCAGCCAACGTTGCTCTTCTATCAGCTGAATCAGTCGGCCCATTCTCCTCTGACCTCTAGCATCAACAAGGCATTTTCGCCCACAGGACTGCCGCATACTGGATGTTTTTCCCTTTTCACACCATTCTTTGTAAACCCTAGAAATGGTTGTGCGTGAAAATCCCAGTAACTGAGCAGATTGTGAAATACTCAGACCGGCCCGTCTGGCACCAACAACCATACCACTCTCAAAATTGCTTAAATCACCTTTCTTTCCCATTCTGACATTCAGTTTGGAGTTCAGGAGATTGTCTTGACCAGGACCAAACCCTACATGCATTGAAGCAACTGCCATGTGATTGGTTGACTAGATAATCGCATTAATGAGAAATAGAACAGGTGTTCCTAATAATTCTTTAGGTGAGTGTATTTCCACAGGTACAACATCCCAAACATGGAAAATTTCCTTTTTTAGGTTTCATGAAACATGTCTGACTATCTTTTTTCATCATTCAATATCAGATTTGATTAATCTATCCTTCAGATTCCTATTCAGTCTATATGACATCAATGTATTCTGCTTGAACTCTATCACATCCGGATAACCCTTCTCATACATCGACCGATCCTGTCTCAAAAGTTGTGCTATTTTGGGGCTTAAATCTCCAAATGTACAGACAAATGGTATACGTAACCCCTTGTCTTTCCTCTTCCTCGTACTTATCTCAATTTGTTTATCTCCTTTATCCTTTACCCTTTGTCCCCACCATTTTACCCAGGCAGCCTCCTGATATGAGCATCAGAGCATTTCATGCTCCGATATTCTCCTTTGCCCTGTGCTGAATCGCGCAGTGCAAAGGAGTTTTATGGAGTTTCGGTGATGTACCGGGCTCTCCATAAGGACTGGTAGGCGGAGGCTTCCGCCCAGCAGTGAGCCCGGTGGCGTCACTGGCTCTGATGGGCGGGCTTAAGCGCTAAAGCCCGCCAATCAGAGCCGGTGATGTCACCGGAAATATCCCAGCAGTATCTTATTATAAACAAAAAAAGCTGTTGCCCTGCGCAATACAGGGCAAGATCCAGGGCAAGATACAGGGCAGGGCGATACAGGGCAAGGGAGAGCATTGGAGCATGAAAGTCGGACAACCCCTTTCAGTCACAGTGTAGATATATTACGTTACTTATCCTACACTGATCCTAAGTTACATCCTGTATTATACTCCAGAGCTGCACTCACTATACTGCTGGTGGAGTCACTGTGTACATACAGTGGATATAAAAAGTCTACACATCCGTTAAAATGGCAGGTTTCTGTGATGTAAAAAAATGAGACAAAGATAAATCATTTCAGAACTGGGGATGTAGTGTGTTCAGAATTAAGCAATCACATTCAAAATCATGTTAAATAGGAGTCAGCATACACCTGCCATCATTTAAATGCCTCTGATTAACCCCAAATAAAGTTCAGCTGCTCTAGTTGGTCTTTCCTGAAATGTTCTTAGTTGCATCCCACAGCAAAAGCCATGGTCCACAGAGAGCTTCCAAAGCATCAGAGGGATCTCATTGTTAAAAGGTATCAGTCAGGAGAAGGGTACAAAATAATTTCTAAGGCATTAGATGTACCATGGAACACAGTGAAGTCATCATCAAGTGGAGAAAATATGGCACAACAGTGACATTACCAAGAACTGGACGTCCCTCCAAAATTGCTGAAAAGACGAGCAGAAAACTGGTCTGGGAGGCTACCAAGAGGCCTACAGCAACATTAAAGGAGCTGCAGGAATATCTTGGAAGTATTGGCTGTGTGGTACATGTGACAACAATCTCCCGTATTCTTCATATGTCTGGGCTGTGGGGTAGAGTGGCAAGACGAAAGCTTTTTCTTACGAAGAAAAACATCCAAGCCAGGCTACATTTTGTAAAAACAAATCTGAAGTCTCCCAAAAGCATGTGGGAAAAGGTGTGATGGTCTGATGAAAGAAACCAAGGTTGAACTTTTTGGCCATAATTCCAAAAGATATGTTTGGTGCAAAAACAACACTGCACATCACCAAAAGAACACCATACCCACAGTGAAGCATGGTGGTGGCAGCATCATGCCAAGGGGCTGTGTTTCTTCAGGTGGAACTGGGGCCTTAGTTAAGCTAGAGGGAATTATGAACAGTTCCAAATACCAGTCAATATTGGCACAAAACCTTCAGGCTTCAGCTGGAAAGCTGAACATGAAGAGGAACGTCATCTTTCAGCATGACAACGACCCAAAGCATACATCCAAATCAACAAAGGAATGGCTTCACCAGAAGAAGATTAAAGTTCTGGAATGGTCCAGCCATAGCCCAGACCTGAATCCGATTGAAAATCTGTGGGGTGATCTGAAGAGGGCTGTGCACAGGAGCTTTTTGCAAAGAAGAGTGGGCAAATCTTGCCAAGTCAAAATGTGCCATGCTGATAGACTCATACCCAAAAAGACTGAGTGCTGTAATAAAATCAAAAGGTGCGTCAACAAAGTATTAGTTTAAGGGTGTGCACACTTATGCAACCATATTATTTTATTTTTATATTTTTTCTTCCCTCAACCTAAAAAATTTCAGTTTGTTTTTCAATTGAGTTGTACAGTTTATGGGTCACATTAAAGGTGGAAAAAGTTCTGAAATGATTTATCTTTGTCTTATTTTTTTACATCACAGAAACCTGAAATTTTAACAGGGGTGTGTAGACTTTTTATATCCACTGTATATTACATTACATATCCTGTATGGATCCTGAGTTACAGACTGTATTATACTCCAGAGCTGCACTCACTATTCCTCTGGTTGTCATTAGAAGTCAACTCACAATGCCTTATCAGATTAGCTGAGCTAATGCTAGTGCAGTTTCTTTCCTACGTCATTATACTATACAGGGCCTGGTCTAAATATGTTACTTCAGAAAATTCAGATCATCAGTGCAAACATTGTGCAGACACTGAACAAGCAGTGAATGCCGAGGTTCTCTTGGTTTCCACTGTCCAATTATGCTAGTGCTGACCCTTTAGAGCCACTAAGGATCCCCACCTCTGCATATGATACCCTGCTCCACATGATACTCCACTCCTATTGTTCAACACATTTTTTGTTTTGTTTCTGAGATCTTTCAATTTGACCAACATGATCTGGGTGATCACTCCCATCATTAGAATCACGGACTCTTAAGTGTACATCTACACAGTGATTTTGGCGCTACCAAAGATCGCAGCATAGAAATGAACGGGTCGCACTTTGACTTGCACATTTGCTGTAACACGCAAATTGCAATAAATCCAGCATTGTTGGAATTTTTACAATTCATGTGTCGCGATCACAGCAAATGTGCGAGTTGCTCTGTGACCCATTCCTATGGCAGCCCCACTACACTGCCATCTTTGGTCGTGTGACAGCTGTCCTTGCCAAAAGAGCCATGTAGACGTAGCCTAGTAGTTAAGTCTGGTAACTGGAAATACAATCATTTCTTTTATACAGATGTAGCCAGCAGTATCTTGACACCAGGCACACCAGGATAGCCGGTTTACTGTAATTGTTGTATTACTGTAATGTAAATTTTGCTCCGTTAACACGTGAAGCCAGGCAAGATCACGTCGTCCACATCTGGACATTATTAACGGCCACAAAGCTGAATGTGACCTTGATAGCAAAACACCTCACATAAAAGATCTTTATAGCCGGTAGAGTCACAGTTTGGTGGCGACTCTATTAAGACATCTCTCATAAATGTGACAGCAGAAAACACCAAAAATGACTTGGTGTTCTATGAGGAGCTATGCCGTCTGAATCTTCAAGCAGTATGTGTATCGTCAAATTAATTTCTTTGCTCTCATTGCTTCATGAGCACAGTAAGTGCCACTTATCCTTAGTGATCCTGAAGGTGCAAGTAGAATGGTGATTGTGTGTATACTTGTAAGATAGCCGGTCCTCACTGTTGTCAAGAACTGTCTTACGCCTGCCTCTACGTGTGTTATTTACTGTACATGCACTGCAGATGAGACGCCCATTTATGATTAGCTGTAAGGTAAAATTTTTACAAATATTAAGCCCAAAAAACTTTCAAAGCCATGCACTCATCACAAGATCAGGAATTTGATAAATGCAGCTGATTTACCTGCAAATGTGTGATTGAGATCATGCTGGGACTTCCAGCTGAGATAGGGTGAAAGAGCTGCTTCATTCTATATATGGACACAGAGCTTTTTACTTGGCTGCTGTAAAGACCATAGATTGTGAATTTCTGGTTACAGATATGACGGTTTTACTTTGGGTCTGTAGTGCTTTCTGTATTATGGATATGCTGACACATAGGCAGTGTCTCCATAGGAACCTATCTGCGGCAGCCTCAGATCATGTAGGAGGACCGAGGCTGCCGTACGCACGATCCAGCAACCCTGATCACCACTAGGGGGAACCATTGCACACCCAGGAGCTCCCACGATTTGACCATGCCATCTGAAAGGTTAAATGTGTGCAATCAACATTATTGTCGATCGTAGACATTAGCCCCAGATGTCTTCTGTTTAAAACAGCAGGCACTCATAAGTGGGCGGCATCTTTAAAACTTGCCTATTTCTGTACATATACAGTACAGACCAAAAGTTTGGACACACCTTCTCATTCAAAGAGTTTTCTTTATTTTCATGACTATGAAAATTGTAGATTCACACTGAAGGCATCAAAACTATGAATTAACACATGTGGAATTATATACATAACAAAAAAGTGTGAAACAACTGAAAATATGTCGTATTCTAGGTTCTTCAAAGTAGCCACCTTTTGCTTTGATTACTGCTTTGCACACTCTCTTGATGAGCTTCAAGAGGTAGTCACCTGAAATGGTCTTCCAACAGTCTTGAAGGAGTTCCCAGAGATGCTTAGCACTTGTTGGCCCTTTTGCCTTCACTCTGCGGTCCAGCTCACCCCAAACCATCTCGATTGGGTTCAGGTCCGGTGACTGTGGAGGCCAGGTCATCTGGCGCAGCACCCCATCACTCTCCTTCATGGTCAAATAGCCCTTACACAGCCTGGAGGTGTGTTTGGGGTCATTGTCCTGTTGAAAAATAAATGATGGTCCAACTAAATGCAAACCGGATGGAATAGCATGCCGCTGCAAGATGCTGTGGTAGCCATGCTGGTTCAGTATGCCTTCAATTTTGAATAAATCTCCAACAGTGTCACTAGCAAAGCACCCCCAAAACCATCACACCTCCTCCTCCATGCTTCACGGTGGGAACCAGGCATGTAGAGTCCATCCGCACAAAGACACAGTGGTTGGAACCAAAGATCTCAAATTTGGACTCATCAGACCAAAGCACAGATTTCCACTGGTCTAATGTCCATTCCTTGTGTTCTTTAGCCCAAACAAGTCTCTTCTGCTTGTTGCCTGTCCTTAGCAGTGGTTTCCTAGCAGATATTCTACCATGAAGGCCTGATTCACACAGTCTCCTCTTAACAGTTGTTCTAGAGATGTGTCTGCTGCTAGAACTCTGTGTGGCATTGACCTGGTCTCTAATCTGAGCTGCTGTTAACCTGCGATTTCTGAGGCTGGTGACTCGGATGAACTTATCCTCCGCAGCAGAGGTGACTCTTGGTCTTCCTTTCCTGGGGCGGTCCGCATGTGAGCCAGTTTCTTTGTAGCGCTTGATGGTTTTTGTGACTGCACTTGGGGACACTTTCAAAGTTTTCCCAATTTTTCAGACTGACTGACCGTCATTTCTTAAAGTAAGGATGGCCACTCGTTTTTCTTTACTTAGCTGCATTTTTCTTTCCATAATACAAATTCGAACAGTCTATTCAGTAGGACTATCAGCTGTGTATCCACCTGACTTCTCCACAACGCAACTGATGGTCCCAACCCCATTTATAAGGCAAGAAATCCCACTTATTAAACCTGACAGGGCACACCTGTGAAGTGAAAACCATTTCAGGTGACTATCTCTTGAAGCTCATCAAGAGAATGCCAAGAGTGTGCAAAGCAGTAATCAAAGCAAAAGGTGGCTACTTTGAAGAACCTAGAATATGACATATTTTCAGTTGTTTCACACTTTTTTGTTATGTATATAATTCCACATGTGTTAATTCATAGTTTTGATGCCTTCAGTGTGAATCTACAATTTTCATAGTCATGAAAATAAAGAAAACTCTTTGAATGAGAAGGTGTTTTCAAACTTTTGGTCTGTACTGTATATCGGTGGTCGGGAAGGGGTTAAGATGGGTCTATTTTAGACCAAAATATTGTGCCTGCACTATTTTCAGTTTGTACCAGATTTACGATTAGGATTGCTTTCTGTGTCCAAATCTGTGATGTTGTTTTAAAAAATGGTGAAGGGAAGATGCGACACAGTAGTGTTTTATACTATCGTTATACCACTTTTTACACCACCTTGGAGCTGGTATAGTTTTTGTCCAAAAGATGCACCAAAAACTGCAACAAATCAAGGCGCAAAATAGGACTAGGCAAAATGATGGTGCAAAAGTTGTCTAAAAAAAAAAACTTTGTTTCTAGCATGTAAATAAATCAAAATTCTGGCGCATACACTTCATATATTTGGCACAGGAAGCGTGCACCACGAATTCTGGTGCAAATCAAGACACTTAAAAGGCGCAGTGACATTTATATATCTCCCCAATAAATTAATTGTAGTCGTCTGGGTAGTACCAAGTATTGGTATATTATATATTTTTACATACTGTATGTATTATATACGAAATTTTGTACTAGCCAATTAGATGTTCTCAACAAGCCAATGGGTAAAATTGTATTTAAGAAGGAAGACTGAAGTAAGGTTAGGGGTGAATGAACTGAGATGAATGAACTGAGGTGACATCATTCTGCGTATAAGCAGGTTCATTCATTATAAGAGCTAAAACCTTGCAGTATCTGGGCCTGATAATCGGAATAAAGCTTCATTTTTGGAAAAGGATTGAGCATTGCTGCCATCATCATTCATCATTTTCTTCATCACTCTTCTTAACAACACCAGGATTCCCTCTAAAGCATATGTCTACATTTAGTTAGAAGAAGGCTAGTTCTAACCCTAATTCAACATCTCAGTCCTTATTTCTGGAACTTTCATTCATGGACAAGTGTTAGTCACATTATGATTGTTTCTGTGGTTCTAGTTCTTTCCCCTACATCAACCATCATCTCATCCCAAGACAGGAGAATCTGGCTCTTGTGCACCACCGAGTGCACATATTTTCCCTTTCATTGCTGTGCCTGTAGAGAGGAGGAGCCTAAGGACCACCCATGAGGACACTCCCAGCCTCAACAGTTTCTTGCCCTGTTTCTTGTTTTTTTGCAAATCTGACTTGTCATTTTATGTGGAATGCTTTTACTAATCCAAGTCATTCTGAGATGGTTTTCTCGTGACACATTTTACTTCCTGTTAGTGATACATTTGAGTCAATATGTTTTACCTTTATTTATAAAAAAATCCAAAATTTACTGAAAATTTTGAAAGGTTAGCAGTTGAAATTTTAATTTCTCTGCTTTTAAGGCAGATAGTAATACCTTATAAATAGGTATTACTTTACATTTCCCATATGTCTACTTTATGTTGGAATTATTTTGTAAATGATATTAATTTTTTTGGGGACGTTAGAAGGTTTAGAATTTTAGAAGCAATTCTTAAAATTTTTAAGAACATTTTTAGAACCCACTTTTTTAAGTATCCGTTCAGTTATGAAGTCACTTTGTGGGGCATATATAGTAGAAACCACCCATAAATGACCCCATTTTAGAAACTACAGTTATTCAAAACTGATTTTACAAACATCGTTAACCCTTTAGGTGTTCCACGAGAATTAAAGGAAAATGTAGGTGAAATTTCTAAATTTCACTTTTTTTTTCTTCAGATTTTCCATTTTAATACATTTTTCCTCTAACACAGCAATGCTTAACAGCCAAACAAATATTATTACCCAGATTCTGCAGTTTACAGAAACACCCCATGTGTTGTCATAAACTGCTGTATGGGCGCACAGCAGGGCTCAGAAGTAAAAGGAGCGCCGTGTGGTTTTTGGAGGGCAGATTTCACTGGGATAATTTTTAGTTGCCAAGTCTCCTTCAAAGACCCCCTGATGCATTACAGTTGAAACTCCCAAAAAGTGACCCCTTTTTGGAAACTACAGGATAAGGTGACAGTTTTATTGGTATTATTTTGGGGTACATATGATTTTTAATCTCTCAATATTACGCTTTTTGTGAGGCAAGGTAACCCGAAAATTGGTGTTCTGGCACTTTTTTTTTTTTTTTTACGGGATAGATCATGTGTTATTGTTTTTTTTATAGAGCAGGTCATTACAGATGTGACCATACCAAATATCACAATTTTTTATTTTTTACACAGTAAAAGCATTTTTGAAAATTTAAAAAATCTTGTTTTCCAAAAGCTATTTTTACATTTTTTTTCGGGCAATTGTCTTATGTAAGGGCTCTTTTTGATGACTTTTTGATCTCTTGGTACTACACTTTTTGTGAGGCAGGGTGACCCAAAAATGTTTTGCCACATTTTTTTTTACTTTTTTTTACGGCGTTCACTTGACAGGGTTAATTATGTGATATTTTTACAGAGCCAGTCGTTACGGATGCAGCTATACCCAATATGTTTGGTTTTCTTCTTTTTTTTTCATTTATTTTTATTTTTCTATTTTTTTAAATGTTATATGTCTGTTATGGGAAAGGGGCATTTTTTTAAACTTTTTATTTTTGTCCCACTGTAGGACCTAAACTTTTGGGGGTCGTATCCCCTCTACAATGCATTACAATACATTGTGTATTAATTACACTGATAGCCTGCCTATGAGACCCAGCCTGGGGGCTAGATCTCGTAAGCTCCCGTAGGAGGCAAGCCCTGATGCCTGTGTAAGGCCTGTGTAAGGCATGGGGCTGCTGTTACAGCCATAACGTTCCTGTCACTGCAGAGCGGGTAGCCGATGGAGTGGGGTAGGGTGCCCATATCCTCCACAAACTCTGTGCATGCCACGGTCAGCTTTGACCGTGGCATACAAGGTCTTAATACGCCAGCATCGGTGTCTTCACAGTGGGGCCCCTGCTGCTAAATGAGCGGGCACAGCTCCTGCTGGGACTTAAGTCGCTTCCTGAAAATCCGTACATGTACGGTGCTGTTATCCTACGGGTTAAAGTAAATGTGTCATCAGAAAATGACCTATTGTTTAAATCATGTTTTTATATTTAACATATTTTTTAACAATTTCTGGTGGTGTTATTTTTAATATGTCACAAAATTTAAACAAAACCCATAAAATCCTGCAGTTTTTGTACTGGCCACTAAATCTAATAGTAGGCGCCACTTCTTGGTCTGTACAGATCACTTTATTGCAGTTACCTGCTTATCTATACACAGAGGTGATAACATGTTATATCATTACAGGCAGGATTGGAATGACAGATAGGAGGATCCACCATTCACAATAGGTGATTGTCACATCGTATCTATTCTTTCCTTGTACAATGACCACTGCACAGGTCATAGAGAATGTCTAGAAAACTCTCCCATAGGAGTCAATGAGGTCCCCTCCTGACCATTGTGACTATGAACCACATGGCTGTCGTAAAGCAATTTTCTTAATGCTTTCTAAATGCAGTTAAGAACAGCTCAGGCAAGATGGCCGCCCCCATAATCATGTTCAGGAAGTAGAATAAAGAAATCTGCAATCAGAGAATAAAATCAGATTTTAAAAAAGGATATTTATTGCTATCTGGTTTTAGCTGGCAGAGAAAAAAATTGGTGACTCATTTCATTTAACAGATTCCAACTGGTGGCCCATTGGCTCTGTTGAGAGTTGTAGTTTTCCCAAACAGCCAGAAAGCTACAGGTTGGAAAGCACAGCTCTATAGTGAAAATTACTTTACTAATGTTCCCAAGGATGACCTCAGTATCATTACTGTGATTTGCTTTCTTATTTTCATGGCATATTCTCATTACATTATATGAGTTTACGTTGCATATTTATGTCTTCCATGAAATACTGTATATCCTATTAGCCTTTCTGCCTGTTGAGCCATTATCTCACCCACTGAATACAGGCCAGGTAATTGTATAATTTACGACTGAGAACATTTAAAGGTAGTCTGTCAGCAGTTTTGACCATGTTGAAAACATTAGTTAAGAGCTGGAGAGAGCAGTACAAAGATACCTTTTGCAGAGTTTTTCTCATCAGAGGTAGTAAGAGTATGACGTTTTATTCTACAAAATTCTGCCCTTTCAAGTGCCCAATGTAGAGCACTCATATTTTTGTGGCGCTTTCCTCATCAGGAGTAGTGTTAATATGAAGTTTTATTCTATCAAATACTTCTCTCTCAAATGCCCAGGGAGGTACTTTACTGTGAAGTGCTCTCTACATTGAGCTTCTTCACAGTCACTCCCCTCGGCTCTGAGTGACAGTTGTAGCATCCAACCAGGTAGCATCTGCCACCACTCAAAGGAAAGAGGAGGGGCTGTGAAGCAGCTCAATGCTGAGAGTATGTCACAGTAAAGCACCTCCCTGGGCATTTGAGAGAGAAGTATTTGATGGAATAAAACTTCATATTCACACTACTCCTGATGAGGAAAACTACACTAGTACTGCCTAGTACTGTCGGTGGTTTAGCATCGTCAGCAGTACTGACAAACTCCCTTTAAAGGGAACCTGTCACCTCTACTATGCTACCCTCACTGAGAGTTTCCAAATGTTCATTGTGTTACCCTAAACATATAAATTACACTTTTAGTTTCATTTAAAGATGAATTCAGTAAGTATTATGCATTGTTGTACTTCCCGCCTTTTATGCAAATTAACATAAAAGAGTCATATCTTACTTGTGTGACCGGAGAAGAGTCATATTTTCAAGCTCTGACTCATCTCAGGTTAATTTGCATATGTATCAAATCGGTTTTTTTTACACAATAAAAGCACACAGAGCTATGGGGACTGGGTATTGTGGATGTGCTAGCGGCCATCTAGCAACCCATGTCCTCAGCTCTATACCCAGAATCCAGGTGACAGGTTCCCTTTAAGGATGGAATAGTAAAGTAAGATATTAAAAATCCCTGTGTTCAATAATTTTAATTGTGTATATGGTGAAGTACTCGGGACTTTAAATCTGAGATCATTGTCATGGCAACACACATTTCAAGCAAATTGATGTTGTGACTACCTACAGCTGGAGTGACAGAAGAATATATATCTTTTTTCTTTCAAACCCTGTAATTGTAATGATATTAAACATATGATTAAAATCTGAAAAGTGAGACTGCAATTAAGAATGCATGATACATCAATTCAGTCCGCGTGAGCTATGCTGGCATCTGATTATTAAAAATAGTTTCACTGTCGACTTAACACCTAATGTTATTATTAGTATTACTCAAGACATAGGTGCCAGACCTGCACCTGGGCTTCTTAAAGGAAAACTCCACCTGTAATGCTGCCAATTCAGTTACATGTTGTACTGTAAATAAGAAGAACTAGACTGACTTTTCAGTTCTGAGCAGCCATGTTTTATTCTCACTGTCAGGAAGCTGTTTTATTAATTAGTGCTGTCTGAATGACCATGATTCCCAAAAAGGGTCAGACTTTCTGAACCTAAATTATCTACAGGGATACAGTGCTAGCTGTGCTTAGATAATTTACAGGGAGGCAGTACCGCCTGAACCTACATTATTTACAGGGAAAGATAGAATGAAGGCGATACAAGAAGACAGTATTTATAGGGAGAGGAGGTAGTACTATCGGAGTCTACATCATTTATAAAGATTGTACCTATGTTATTTAAAGGGAGGCAGTACTATCTGTGTCTACATTATTTACAGGTAGAGACAGGCAGGCAGTACCATCTGTACCTACATGATTTACAGGTAGAGACTGGTAGACTGTACTATCTGTGCCTACTGTACATCATTTACAGATAGAGACAGGGAGGCAGTACTATCTGTACCCACATCATTTACAGGTAGAGACAGGGAGACCGTACTATCTGTACCAACATCATTTACAGATAGAGACAGGGAGGCAGTACTACAGTATCTGTACCTACATCATTTACAGGTAGAGGCAAGGAGACCGTACTATCTGTACCAACATCATTTACAGGTAGAGACAGGGAGGCAGTTCTGTCTCTGTATATCATTTTCAGGGAGAGAAAGACATGGAGACAGTGCTATCTAATCTTATATCACTTATACTGCAGTACAGAGAGACTGTATTACCTGTACCTACATAATTTACACAGAAAGGTGGTGAGGCAGAATTATCTGTGCCTGCATGAATCTTCATGGAACATGGGGAGGCAGTACTATCTGTCTACATCCTTTACAGAGAAAGACAAGAAAGCAACACTATATGACCCTACATCATTTATAGTGAGAGGCAAGGGAGGTAGTACTTACTGTCTGGGTCAACATCATTGTCAAAGAGAGACTAGCAGTCAACAGCATACCTCCCAACTTTTGAAAAAAAGGAAGAAGGACAGTATGTGGGGAGCATATTTTTTCTGCTCTAGGCCACGCCTCTAACACCGCCCCAAAACATGAGTAAACACCTAATCCCATCCAGTCCCCTAAATGCCCCCACATAGTAATTATTCCCCCTTTATGCCACCACACAGTAGTTATGCCAGCATTATGCCTCCTTCACAGTAGTTATGCCCAGATATGTGCCCCTCACAGTAGCAATGCTCAGATATGTGCCCCTCACAGTAACGATGCCCTGATATGTGCCCCCTCACATTAGCGATGCCCAGATATGTGCCCCCTTACAGTAGCGATGCCCAGATATGTGCCCCCTCACAGTAGTATGCCCAGATATGTGCCCCCTCACAGTAGTATGCCCAGATATGTGCCCCCTCACAGTAGTATGCCCAGCTGTGCCCCCTCACAGTAGTATGCCCAGCTGTGCCCCCTCACAGTAATATGCCCAGCTGTGCCCCCTCACAGTAATATGCCCAGCTGTGCCCCCTCACAGTAATATGCCCGGCTGTGCCCCCTCACAGTTATATGCCCAGCAGTGCCCCCTCACAGTGATATGCCAAGTTATGTGCCCCCTCAGAGTAATATGCCCAGTTATGTACCCTCACACAGTAATATGCCCGGCTGTGCACCCTCACAGCAAAGTAATGTGGCCAGCTGTGTTCCCTCACAGTAAAGTAATATGCCCAGGACTGTGCCCCCTCACAGTAATATGCTCAGCTGTGCCCCTCAATATGCCCAGGACTGTGCCCCCTCACAGAAGTATGCCCAGCTGTGCCCCTTCACAGTAATATTCCCAGCTGTGCCCCCTCACAGTAATATGCCCAGCTGTGCCCCTTTCACGGGCAGTAAAATAATAAATAAATAAACTCCAGATACCCACCTCGTTCCCCAGCAGCAGCAGGACACACAGAGCTCCTGGCTAGCCCGCCCCCTGCCCAGACTTGCAGTGTGGAGCGCAGACAGGGGGAGGAATGATGGAGCAGAGAGTGGACGGACGGTTCTCTGCTTCATCATTACGGGCGGCTGTTTCTGGTTCCTATGGAAGCAGGGACAGTTGCCAGAAATTGGGACATACCTCCCCCGTACCGGGACCGCGGGACAGCCACGGAAATCTGAGACTGTCCCGCCGGATCCAGGACGGTAGGGGAGTTATGCAACAGTATCTGTGCCTACATCTTTTAGAGATAAAACATTGAGACAGTAATGTCTGTGTCTACATTGAAAGCAAAATGATGTACTGCTGATGGCTGCCATATTACACTGGTCATATGCTGGTCACCTTGCTTTCACATAGGCCATTTGCTCTGCAGTGCATAGTCCTATAAAAATCTGACAATGCAGGTACGTAGAGTGGAGCATACTGTAATCCAGGACACATTCCCTGATGTGCAGTCTCACTAAAGGTAATAAGTAGTAAATTCTGGACCCTGTTCCTAGCAGTTATTGTCAAAAGATACATACTATTCTTTACATTAGACATATATATTGACCTGGACGCCATATGACCTCAGATTTGCTTATACCATAAAATAGAACTTAGATTTTCTTCCGGGGCCCACATAAGATCTTTCTGTTATGGTAAGCTCTTCAGACTTCTTCTGTTAAACATGGAGTGAAGGCGTCACTGCACATACATCTCAAACAATATGTGCACCTATAGAATATGTATAACTGTTCCGATTGTTGTTATGGATGGTAATGCTATTTATAAGAATTGGAGGTTTTGCCAATTTGCGAGATTATATATCGGCTACAGAATAAGAGGCTTTGACCTGTAAGCCAGAGCAGAGAGCAACTCCCAAAGAGTTAGAGTTTACCTCTCTGGAGGACCCGGCTTCTCCATACATTACATGGACAGTTCATTATTTTAAGTGGGAACTGAAGGGTTAAACAGAATTAGCTGTGTGATCTGTATGAAGGACAAGAGGTTGGGTGACTTCATATTGAAGGGTGACTATGTATACATTTACCTACTGTCTTTATAAGGAAAAGTTTCTAGTCAGCACTATTGTAATGAGAGCTCAGCTATTGTTGTATGTATGCATGGATGTATATAAGGCCCTGTACGACGAACAATAAATAGAACTGTTATTGACATCATTCTGCATCTGTCATTGACACGTTCTCCAGACGTCTGTCTTCGGGGACACAGAAAGGAATCACGGTGCATAGAGAGAAGGATAATATTCTTTCAGGAACTTTGTAATACAGCGATCCCTCAAGATACAATGACCTCAAGATACTGTAAGGGATCGCTCTCTCACAGGGGGTCGACAATGACAGATTCCTCCTCAGACAACGGAGTTAAAGTCCAAATGGTGCTTTATTTTGGCACTTCAGCATCAATACAAACATAAACATAGCAAATAAACACCTGCCCATCTAGGCTTTACCTAATACATAGGTCTTCTCTCTAACTCACCTCTAAAGCGCCGTTTACACAAGGGGTGAGATCCGGCTTTTCTCAGCCATATGGTCCAGCAGCCTCCTGGCTGTGACCACACCAGTACCTTGGGGGGATATGGTCCAAGAGTCCACCCCACTCTGACTGTGCAACACCTCTTTTCTAAGGCGTCGCTTGGCCCCCCAAAACTCAGGCTTTCACACAGCCTCGTGTCCCCCATCCCTCCTGGCTGGGACCACACAGAGCCTCCTCAGGCTTCCTTTTCCAATTCCTCTCTCATAGTCATACACAGAGGGTTGTTTTATCACTCCGTGATTATCTTAGCAGGCCTCATCTGTGATCTCCTCAGCTAAAGGAAATACTTGTACTGGAAGGGTGTGAACTGGTAGGTCCCACTACCAAACCTACCCACCAGTCCAAATAAAATCCAGCCCAGAACAGAATCTAGACAAACCTGTCTCAGCAAACTACACTTTACTGAAACCACTGCAATTTTCTGGATTTCAGTTATCTCATCCAGCTGAGGTATCTGGGTGGGATATACACGCCCTCCAGCACTATACTGTACACATTACCACAATACCTTATTTTCAACATACAATGGTCTTTCCTGGGCCATCGTCAGTTTAAACTAGACTCAACATACAAGCCTCAGACTCAGATCTAACCAATTAACACAACCACTTCTCTGGTAATACATCTGCATTCGTTGTCTAAACGTTGTCTTTACAGTACAGTGCGGTACTACATGTTCTGTACTGCCCTCTGTATGCCAGGATGAACTTCTCCTTTGGATCTCAGGGGAGGGCGGCTCCATATTTTTTTCTGATGCACTGTGTACTACAGTTGCAAGAAAAAGTATGTGAACCCTTTAGAATGATATGGATTTCTGCACAAATTGGTCATAAAATGTGATCTGATCTTCATCTAAGTCACAACAATAGACAATCCCAGTCTGCTCAAACTAATAACACACAAATAATTAAATGTTACCATGTTTTTATTGCACATACCATGTAAACATTCACAGTGCAGTTGGAAAAAGTATGTGGACCCCTAGACTAATGACATCTCCAAGAGCTAATTGGAGAGAGGTGTCAGCCAACTGGAGTCCAATCAATGAGATGAGATTGGAGGTGTTGGTTACAGCTGCCCTGCCCTATAAAAACCCAGTTCTGGGTTTGCTTTTCACACGAAGCATTGCCTGATGTGAATGATGCCTCACACGAACGAGCTCTCAGAAGACCTACGATTAAGAATTGTTGACTTGCATAAAGCTGGAAAGGATTATAAAAGTATCTCCAAAAGCCTTGCTGTTCATCAGTCCACTATAAGACAAATTGTCAATAAATGGAGAAAGTTCAGCACTGCTGCTACTCTCCCTAGGAGTGGCCGTCCTGTAAAGATGACTGCAAGAGCACAGCGCAGACTGCTCAATGAGGTGAAGAAGAATCCTAGAGTGTCAGCTAAAGACTTACAAAAGTCTCTGGCATATGCTAACATCCGTGTTAGCGAATCTACGATACGTAAAACACTAAACAAGAATGGATTTCATGGGAGGATACCACAGAGGAAGCCACTGCTGTCCAAAAAAAACATTGCTGCCCGTTTACAGTTTGCACAAGAGCACCTGGATGTTCCACAGCAGTACTGGCAAAATATTCTGTGGACAGATGAAACCAAAGTTGAGTTGTTTGGAAGAAACACACAACACTATGTGTGGAGAAAAAGAGGCACAGCACACCAACCTCAAAACCTCATCCCAACTGTGAAGTATGGTTGTGGGGGTATCATGGTTTGGGGCTGCTTTGCTGCATCAAAGCCTGGATGGATTGCTATCATCAAAGGAAAAATAAATTCCCAAGTTTATCAAGACATTTTGCAGGAGAACTTAAAGAGGACCTTTCACTACAGCATAAACTAAAAACTAACTAGATCAGTGGGCAGAGCGGCGCCCAGGGGTCCCCCTGCACTTACTAGTATGCCTGGGCGCCGCTCCGTTTGCCCGGTATAGGCTCCGGTGTTTGCGCTCCCTCTGACTGATTTCTTGTAGGAGGCGTGTCCCTTGCTGCAGTGCTGGCCAATCGCAGCGCACAGCTCATAGCCAGGCTATGAGCTGTGCGCTGCGATTGGCCAGTGCACCGATTGAGATGCTGTGGCATGACCTCAAGAAAGCGATTCCCACCAGACATCCCAAGAATATTGCTGAACTGAAACAGTTCTGTAAAGAGGAATGGTCAAGAATTACTCCTGACCGTTGTGCACGTCTGATCTGCAACTACAGGAAATGTTTGGTTGAAGTTATTGCTGCCAAAGGAGGTTCAACCAGTTATTAAATGCAAGGGTTCACATACTTTTTCCACCTGCACTGTGAATGTTTACATGGTGTGTGCAATAAAAACATGGTAACATTTAATTCTTTGTGTGTTATTAGTTTAAAGAGGACCTTTCACCTGTAAAAACAATGTGAACTAAGTATGCTGACATGTAGAGCGGCTCCCGGGGATCTCACTGCACTTACTATTATCCCCGGGCGCCGCTCCGTTCTCCCGTTATGCCCTCCGGTATGTTCACTCTCTAAGTTATAGTAGGCGGTGTCTGCACTTGTCCTGTGGGCGTCTCCTTCTCCTAGGCTGCAGCGCTGGCCAATTGCAGCGCACAGCTCACAGCCAGGCTTGCTCTGCCAGTGCAGCATATTGAACTCAGCTGTTCATATAACCCTAATAGGTCTTGCGGCCTGGATGCAGCAGCCATTAGAATAGGGTGAAGCATGACGGTGTCAGGGAACCTCTGTTCTGGAGATGCTACAAATGTCTGAGATGAGAATACCCTTTAACTATTTAGTGGGGGAGTAATGGGGAGTGGTACTGTGACAACCCCTCAGTCTTTTTTAAAGGGGTTATCTCTCGGAGGCATCATATGGGGAATTCCATATGCAGGACCTCCCTCTAGGAGTCATTCTGGCAGACTCCAACTATGGATTTCATAGGTGGCCATTCATCTTACTGGCCGCCATGTAGTACTACATTTCACCTGTAGTGGCCACTGCAGGTGAAATGCCTGGCCAGGCAAGAAAATCCGCTGTTTCATGATGATCAAGTGATCAGGAGCGTAACTATAGGGGAAGCGGCTGCTTTGGGGCCCTGACCCCGAAGGGGCCCATCCAGGAGAAGGAGGACTACAAGATTTTGTCAGGGCCCCCTCAACAGTATTACACAATGAAATTATATACAATAACAGTATAGACAGCGTAAAAAAAAGGGATGGAACAGCTGCCGGCCTGGTCTGAGAGAGCGATCTTTACTAGCCACAGGAATAGGGGCGGCATGAAAAGAAGTGGTTACGAAAAAATTACTGGGGGAGGGGGGCCCCATTCAAAAATATGCTGTGGGGCCCAGTCATTTCTAGCTACGCCACTGCAAGTGATCTACATAGCCCCCATCATTTTCAAAAAGGGCTTGTGCCTTTAAGGAAACAAAGAATGAATAGTATTTGCATCTCCTTTTTTTCTCCCTTTTGGCCGCTCTTTTAATATATACGGTAAAAACATACAGACCTATAACTGTGAAAATTTATAATGGAAATGACAGGATAACGCAGGGTTGCTTAAAGTGCACAAGGTAAGCGTTACGCGATAAGTGTTTCATGCCTGGATTTATATACAGAGACATTGCTATGAGCCCTCAGGGGTCCTTCACTCATTTCCGTAGATTTTGGTTTGCATTTTAAGCATTTTTCTCTTGCGTTGTCTTCCCTTTTCATAAAGCGCGCTCTGCTCCAATGTGGCATCACAGCAGCCATTAATGTAATAATAAATGTGGAGCTTATGACAGCAGTAATCAGTTTCTGTAGCTACCAGCCCTCTGTACTGCCAGGAAAAAGCGGGTGAGAGCGAGTAATAGATCCCTGTCAGCTTTGGGATGATACAAGGAATGAATACTGTCATAATAGTTGTAATGACTGAGCCAATCCGCTTTAATGTATTTAAGAGAGATAGAGTTTGCTATGAACAGTGCCACGCCTCTCTACAGGTTGCCTTTGGTATTGCAGTTTAGCCTTATTCACTGGGGCCGAGCTGCAATACCTCACACAACCGATGAATATGTATTGTGTTTAGAAGGAAGCAACCATGTTTTTCTAAACCAGGACAACCCCTTTAAATAAAAATTTGACAGCCCTGGAGGTGTCCTTTCATATCTGTATGTGATAGAGATAAGTGACACACTGTTAGAGTCCCCAAATTAGCTTTCCTGTGGTTCCTTAAAGATCTTCATAAAAATGTATATTTTCTATGTATTATGTTGAGGATCTTTATTGTCTTTGCTCAAGCGCTTTCTGCCTAGTGATCGGCCGCAGCAGACCATGCTCTTTAAATACCTTGTATAAAGTTGTGATGTCATGATATTGGATGCAATGTGATAGGTACCAGAGTTAGGGTTCATTCACACGACGGTATCCGTTTTTGCCGACTGCAAATTGCAGATCCGCAAAACATGGATACCGGCATTGTGCGTTCCGCATTTTGCGGATGGGTAAGTCCTGCCCTATGATAGAAATGCCTATTCTTGTCCGCAAAACGGACAACAATAGGACATGTTCCATTTTTTGTGTGGCCATAGAACAGACTTGCGGATGTTGACAGCATACGGTTTGCTGTCCGCATCTTCTGCGGCCCCATTAAAATGAATAGGTTCGCCTCCCATCTGGAAAATTGCGGAACGGATGTGGAAAGAAATATAAGATCATGTGAATTGGCCCTTAGGCTAGCCTTCGCTCTACGTGCCTTTTGTAGTATTGTGATGTCACCTGGCGTCACAAGGATTTTATAGGATGTCACAGTGAGCAGCTGTAGTACGTTGTTTTATTTGTATATATTGTATAATATGATGTCATGGGTTTCTTGACATATTTATGTGATGTCATGGTAACCAGCTACTGCAGATTCTAAACCATGCATGATACTGTGACGTCATGATTGTGCCCTATGATGTCATGGAGTCCAACTGCTGGAAACTCTGTTTTTGTTGCATACCTTACATAATAATGCTGTGATGTCATGGAATCTATATATTACGGTATATCATAGTGACCAGCCGCAGCACATTCTCTGCATAATATACGTATAATATAGCATGAGGTATCACAGGATGTCATGTAATATTACAGTGACTCGCTGCAGTATATTGGGCTTGTTTAATACCTTATCTAATATGCGATGTCATAGGGTGGTACGTGATGCGGTATGGACCACAAGCAGCAGCTTCTTCTCGGTATATATTCTTTGTGTAATCTTATGGTGTCACAATGAGCTCTTATAGCGACCTGATCATGTTTGGGGCTGGGGCTAGTCTCTATGACATCATAGTATCATATATTATTTTATATATTAGTTGGACACGATTACATCACATGAACATCTGGTGACAGCTGGCTACTTTCACACTTGCGTTCGGAACGGATCCGTCTGGTATCTGCACAGACGGATCCGCTCCTATAATGCAAACAATGGTATCCGTTCAGAACTGATCCGTCTGCATTATATTTCAGAAAAAAATCTAAGTCTAATTGTCAGTCAGACGGGTCCGTCCTGACTTTGCCTTGAAAGTCAATGGGGGACGGATGCGTTTGAAATTGCACCATATTGTGTCAACGTCAAACGGATCCGTCCCCATTGACTTACATTGTAAGTCTGGACGGATCCGTTTGGCTCCGCACGGCCAGGCGGACACCCGAACGCTGCAAGCAGCGTTCGGGTGTCCGCCTGCTGAGCGGAACGGAGGCGAAACGGAGCCAGACTGATGCATTCTGAGCGGATCCTTATCCACTCAGAATGCATTGGGGCTGGACGGATGCGTTCGGGGCAGCTTGTGAGAGCCTTCAAACCGAACTCACAAGCGGAACCCCGAACGCAAGTGTGAAAGTAGCCTTACAATGACATATCAGTATTATGCAAGGTCTATATAAAGGCCACTATCACTGAAAATTGTACAGAATTGAAACATAATCTTTGTTACAGGAATGCATACAGTCAGGTCCATAAATATTGGGACATCAACACAATTCTAACATTTTTGGCTCTATACACCACCACAATGGATTTGAAATGAAACGAACAAGATGTGCTTTAACTGCAGACTGTCAGCTTTAATATTAAGTAATTTTTATTATCATTTTAATAATACAAACATAAGTCCCCAACCCCACATACCCTCCCCCCTCAAACCATCAATGTGATGCCCTCCATCTTCCATAGCTTTAACATTCGGTTACAACATCACTACCGCATGATAATTACAAAGGCACAAGCCCTTTCCCTACAGCATTCCCACAAAACATTGATAGAAAAGCTGCGATCGTATAATTGGAATATACATTTGTTATCGGCCATAACCTCCCCACATTACATTACATCACGTAGAAACATTCCATGTACCCTATAAGAAATCGCCAACGACGGGGCCAGATATTTACATTAAGCGATAGTACCCTCACACTAATCCCAGACGGTATCTCTGAAGTTCCTTGGACGCCAGCCCAGGGGCATCAATCCAAGGAGTCCAGAACTTTTCAAATTTGTCCATTGCCCCCTCTTCCTATAAACCCCTCGTTCCAAATTAAGTAACCAATTAATCTTGGCTATAAATTAGTTTTTACTAGGACTACCCTCATCCAGCCAATGTTGAGCAATCAGCTTACGAGCCATATACAACATTCTGGCCACTGCTATCTTCCTGGGCTCAGTGATTGGCAAGTCCTCCACATACCCCAATATACAGACAAATGGAGTCACATCCAGTGTAACTTCATACAGAGAATCAATGAGATGCAGCACCGTGCGCCAAAAACCCTCCAGTGCCGAGGATGACCACAGCATGTGCAACATACCCGCATCTTCCTCCCCACATCGCAGGCATTTGGAATCCAACCGGAGTCCAATATTAAACAGAAACTGAGGAGTTCTATAAACCCTATGTATTAGATATAGGTGCGACAGCCTATGGGCCTCGCTGAGAGAGAGCGGCGGAATCCTCTCCAAAATCTCTTGCCACTGAGTTTCCTCTAATGGCCCCATCTCCGCTTCCCATTTTGTCCTACTATTCCCCGGATGGTCTTGCAGAAATAGGTCCAGCAGGGTCTGATAGAGCAGAGAAATAACTCCAGAGGAGGAATCCCTCTTCTCTTTAAACGCAATAATCTTGTTTTGCAGTACCGTATTAAACATACCGCCGTCATGGTCAGCCTGGAAGGCATGACGCAGCTGCAGGTACCTATAAAAATCGGAGGACGGTAATCCAGTTTCCATCTGAAGTTGCTCATAAGATTTGAGACCAGTATTATCAATAAGTTGGTGGACTCTAATAATGCCCCTGTTACGCCAACCCCCCATTTCCTGCAAAAAGCCTAAATGAGGCAACCACGGAGTATCCCATATAGAAGTATACTGCGTTACGCCTTTAATACCCTGCATGTCCCTCACTTTCCACCAAGTTTTATGCAAGAGACGCAACGTAGGGAACGCCACACCCGACAGTTTTAGCTTATCTGCCTCTAACGCTTCATAGAGATTTGGTACCGTCAAAAAGTCTCTCAATAGTCTATGTTGGGTATCTCCCTCTCCCCTTTCCCAGCCCCTCATATGCTGAAGTTGGGAAGCTAGGAAATACACCCACGGGTTTGGAAGAGCCAATCCCCCATCAGTTTTACCTCTCTGCAGTGTCTCCAGCCGCAATCGTGCTGAGCCCCCCTCCATATAAGCCCCCTAAACAGCCTATTAATTGAGTAAAAAAACCTGAGCGGTAACCATATGGGGGAATTATGTAATAAGTAAAGCAGCTGCGGCATCCAGATCATCTTGATAAGATTAATCCGTCCTACTACTGACAACGGCAGCTTAAACCAGACATGAAGTTTTTGTTTGAATCTGCCCAATTGTCAGCTTTAATTTGAGGGTATTTACATCCAAATCAGGTGAACGGTGTAGGAATTACAACAGTTTGCAATATGTGCAACAACAGTTTGCATATGTGCCTCCCTACTGCAACTGTCTCCAGTTCCTGCTTGTTCTTGGGGCATTTTCCCTTCAGTTTTGTCTTCAGCAAGTGAAATGCATGCTCAATCGGATTCAGGTCAGGTGATTGACTTGGCCATTGCATAACATTCCACTTCTTTCCCTTTGGTTGCTTTTGCAGTATGCTTTGGGTCATTGTCCAATGAGTTCTGAAGCATTTGGCTGAATATGAGCAGATAATATTGCCCGAAACACTTCAGAATTCATCCTGCTGCTTTTGTCAGCAGTCACATCATCAATAAATACAAGAGAACCAGTTCCATTGGCAGCCATACATGCCCACGCCATGACACTACCACCACCATGCTTCACTGATGAGGTGGTATGCTTAGGATCATGAGCAGTTCCTTTCCTGCTCCATACTCTTCTCTTCCCATCACTCTGGTACAAGTTGATCTTGGACTCATCTGTCCATAGGATGTTGTTCCAGAACTGTGAAGGCTTTTTTAGATGTCGTTTGGCAAACTCTAATCTGGCCTTCCTGTTTTTTGAGGCTCACCAATGGTTTACATCTTGTGGTGAACCTTCTGTATTCACTCTGGTGAAGTCTTCTCTTGATTGTTGACTTTGACACACATACACCTACCTCCTGGAGAGGTGTTTTTGATCTAGGCCAACTGTTGTGAAGGGTGTTTTCTTCACCAGGATAAGAATTCTTTGGTCATCTACCACAGTTGTTTTCCGTGGCCTTCCGGGTCTTTTGGTGTTGCTGAGCTCACTGATGCGTTTCTTCTTTTTAAGAATGTTCCAAACAGTTGTTTTGGCCACGCCTAATGTTTTTGCTATCTCTCTGATGGGTTTGTTGTGTTTTTTCAGCCTAATGATGGCTTGCTTCACTTATAGTGACAGCTCTTTGGATCTCATCTTGAGAGTTGACAGCAACAGATTCCAAATGCAAATAGCACACTTGAAATGAACTCTGGACCTTTTATCTGCTCATTGTAATTGGGATAATGAAGGAATAACACACACCCGGCCATGGAACAGCTGAGAAGCCAATTGTCCCATTACTTTTGGTCCCTAACAAGTGGGAGGCAAATATGCAAACTGTTGTAATTCCTACACTGTTCACCTGATTTGGATGTAAATACCCTTAAAATTAAAGCTGACAGTCTGCAGTTAAAGCACATCTTGTTTGTTTCATTTCATTGTGGTGTATAGAGTCAAAAATGTTAGAATTGTGTCGATGTCCCAATATTTATGGACCTGACCGTATATTCAAAATTTCAAGTTCTTTTAGCATATTTTAGGACTGAACAATCCCTTTAAAGATAAGTATGGGGGTTGTGCAGTCATACAAGAATGAGCCAGGAATTTTTGCTCTCCATGGAGTTTTATGGTCCTTTCAGTCTGCATAGGCCAGGTTCACACCACAGAATTCCCCCGACGCTTGTGCCTCATACATAACCATAGATTATATCATTAACTAAAGCTACTGTATGCTAATGGGGTGTCCTTGGCCTATGTTAGCCTGGTGTATGTATGTAGCAGCCATACATGCTCTGTAGACTGCATTCAGCTATATTCTGGTTTATACTGGTGGCCTATATAATAAGTTATTGTGAACGCTTTCTATGTTTTCTTGCAGCTTTGATAAGAAGGGAGATGTTCATTATCTGATTAAGTGGAAGGACCTGCCCTATGACCAGTGCACTTGGGAAATTGACGACATTGACATTCCAGATTATGAAGCTCTAAAACAAGCCTATTGGGATCACAGGTATCAATCTAATGTAAGAAATCCTAAGGCTGCCTTCACACGTGGCAGATTTTGCTCCAGACCTTTCTTCAACTAAAAGTCAGTTCCTTTAATCTGAATGAGGTTGGTGGGAACCACATGGGTTTCTGCAAACCTAATTCACATGAATGGAACAGATTTTCAGTCACAGGTATTTCTACAAAATCTGCCGTGTGTGAAGGCACCGTGAAGATCTCAGCAGACACTGACTGCTTAGGGTACAGCCACACGGTCAGGTTTTCTGATGCCGTTTTGGAAACCTAAACCAGGAGTGGATCATAAAAGGAGATAAAGTATAAAGGACTGATGCAACTTCTTCTCTTTTGTGAATTCACTCTCGGTTTTGGCTTCCAAAACGGCATCAGAAAACCTGACCGTGTGGCCGTACCCTTACTCAAGATTTGTAGCTAGGCTTTCCTTCCTTGGGGCAAAGATCCCTTCATTAGCACTGTATCTAAATGGGTCTTGTTGGCGCCCCTGACTAAGCTATCCACTTGGGTCATGTTTACGCTTAGTTGCATAATGGAGCGCCTCTCTACAGTACAGTGCGGTACTACATGTTCGCTACCTGTGCCACCAGGTGCAGGGGGCTCCATTGTATGTTCTCAACATACAAAGTGGTTTACAGCATCCAGCAGCTCCTTCTTACTTTATATGTAAGGTCTGGCCTTATCTGTACGTTATCTGCTCATTTTTCTTTCATCTTCCTGTTTTCTCATTTCTGGTTGATATTTTGGGGTTTCTGAACCAGTTACTAGTTTTCTCTGTATTGGCCTCAGGTTACAATATTACAATGGCTGTCCCAGAGCCCTGAAACCACTGGCCTTAATGGTGACATGTCCCAAGCGACACGTAACCCAGCAGTGATGTGCCACTTATGGAGATGGCACCACTGATCCCAGTTATTGGCTGCAGCAAATGACCTAATCTATCCAGAAGTTTACAAGACGGGGATCGGGTACAGCAGACTGGACAACCCCTTTACAGAAATCTCATTGATGTCTGTGGCATGTGCTTAGCGATGAGCAAACTTGTGTTTTAAAGTTCAGCGTGCATGGTTCAGGTTATCTAAGAATTCCATTATGGATTCCGCTACCACGAACCATAACTTATGGTCCATGGTAGAGGAATCCATGACGGAATTCTTAGATAACCCGAACCTTGTGCGCCAAACTTGAAAACACAAGTTCGCTCAACACTACAGGTGTTATTTTCAAGCGTGGTCTTTATATATACTGTATATATTATTTAAAGGGGTTGTCCAGATTTTATTAAGTGATAAAAGGATAGACCATCACTAGCTGATTGATGGAGGTCCAACAGCCCGTACCCCTGTAGCTCTATTGCCAGAAATGTTTGCCAGAACTACACAACACTGTGCTGGAGTCAACTTCTGGCAATGGAGCTATACAAAACAGCTGATGGGCTGGTTGTCAGACCCCCCACTAATTAGCTAGTGATGGACTATCCTAAGGACAGGCCATCCTTTAATACAACCCCTTTAATTTGTAAACTCGGTACAAATAGAGTAACACTTTTAGAGTGTGTCAAGATCTCCACATATCCAGTCCATACTATTGTTTCATGCTGTATGATCCATTACAGAGAGTTGATGTTGGGAGACGACTCCAGAACTCCTAGCCAATTTAAGAAAAACAGGAAATTAAAGGAAGACCTTTCACAGAAACCTCCTTTAACACCGATAGTTGATGTAAGTGAAAGACAATCCTTTAAGCACAGTTTCTGTTCATTATCCGCCTCTTTGAAATCTTGTGTTTCTTTCTTGCAGCCTACAGTTAAATTCGATAAGCAGCCATGGTACATCAATGCCACCGGTGGTACGTTGCACCCATATCAACTGGAGGGATTGAACTGGCTTAGGTTCTCATGGGCACAGGGCACAGACACCATCCTTGCAGACGAGATGGGTCTTGGGAAGACTGTCCAAACTATCGTGTTCCTCTACTCCTTGTATAAAGAGGTATGCAGCTCCAGAATCTAGATATTCTTTATCAAAGGAGCTTTTTCTAGTTTTGAAAAACTTTCCAGTCTTCCAGTTTTGTTTAGCAATGTGAATCCTTCTTTTTGCAGAACAGGCGAATTGCGGACTCTTTAGGCCTATTGCACACGACCGTAGGTGTCACTTTGCCGTATTGCGGACCGCATATGCAGATCCGCAATACACGGGCACCGTTCCGTGTGCATTCCGCATCACGGATGCGGACCAATTGACTTGACTACAGAGTGCTTCCGCGGGGTTTCGTCCCGTACTTCCGTTCCGCAAAAAGATAGGACATATTCAATCTTTTTGCGGAATGGACAGATAGTGGACCCATTAAAGTGAATAAGTCCGGCTGCCCCACTTTCGGTGTTCGTGCATTGCAGCCAGCAATTTGTGTCCCACAGCACGGCCATGGGGCGCACACGTTCGTGTGCAGGAGGCCTTAAAGTATCCGCTGCGGCAGAACCACGGTCTGTTCGTGCATTGCAGCCCGCACGGCCAAGGGACGCATATGTTCGTGTGCAGGAGGCCTCAATATTACATTTTGTTTTCAATTAGATCTTGTAATTGATCTAGCAACAGGAGGTAAATCTTTGGATCTTGTGGGAGCATGTCCAACATCGGAGCACTCTTTTACTGGAGCACTCTCTCTATCTCTGGCGGACAGCCTTACACATAGGCCTATTGCACATGAACATGTGCACCCCGTGGCCGTGATGCGGCCTGCAAATTGCAGGCCGCAATGCACGCACTCCGAACATGGGGAAAATGCGGATCTGCGATCCGTCCGTTCCGAAAAAGATAGGTATCTTTTTACGGAACTGCGGGACGAATCCACATTGTTGAGTATCATTTCTTTTCTGTGAATTGTACATACCACCTAATTTGGAGACAGCTACTATGGTGCCCTATTGAGGTGGAAGACCCATTCCTCTTTACTGTGTGTACCGAGAACTTCTGCAGGTCAGCCATGCTCTACAGGCACGAGAAAGCAACTTATCCAAGGGTAAGGTTCTGTTCACACTGAGTTTGCAGCACATGCTAAGCGTACATGTCCCTCATACCCATTGGCTTCTTCGGACCCAGTGTATGCCATAAGATTGTCCTTTTGACATATGGCTGGCTGGTATATGTCACCCTTTTCATTACAAGGACATAATGCAAAAAACACAATATATGTATTTTTTTCTTTGTACATAGCAGATGTAGGCCACTGTATGGCATATAAATACTTATGTCCAGCCCTTACCTGTCCTTGTAAAATGAGCTTAAAGGGCTTGTCTGATATCATCGTTTCCATGGTGGGATAGAACTAAACGCACAGTGCAGTGAATAGGAGCTATGCAAATATCAAAGCACAGCAAGCTACTCGGCTTCCATAACAGCAGCATAGCTTGTTCTGCCCATTAGGCTGTTTCCATAAGCTTGGCCACCTAAGGCAGGCACTTACCGTATTTTGTGCACTATAAGATAGAGGAAAGAGAGAAGGAAAATAGGAAAAAATATATTTTTCATCAGACCTCAGCTCACACCCCCAAACAGGCCTTCAATGTTAATCAGACCTCAGCTCAGACCGCCAATCAGACCCCGAATTTTAATCAGAGGCCCAGTATTAATCATTTCTCAGCATAGAGCTGCAATCAGACCCCCAATGTTAATCAGACCTCAGAACAGACCGCCAATGTTAATACAACCCCAAATTAGACCTCAGATCAGACCCCCTATGTTTATAAGACCCCCAATCAGACCTCAGATTAGTCCCCCAATGTTAATAAGACCCCTATTCAAACCTCAGATCAGACCCCATTTCAGACCTCAGATCAGATCCCCAATTTTTATAAGACCCCCAATCAGACCTCAGTTCAGACCCCTAATGTTTATGAAACCCCCAATCAGACCCTAGATCAGACCCCATGTTAATAAGACCCGCATGTTAATCAGACCTCAGATCAGAGAAAAAAATAAAATAAATCAACTTACCTCTCCTGCTGTGGACTTGGCCGCTCCTGAGATCCAGCTTCCTGTCGCGCTGAGACCTGACGTCGCACAATGTAAGATCACAGAGCGCGCCGACGTCCTCATGCTGTACACAGACCACAGCACAGCATGCGGAGCCCTGCAGGAGAAGACCAGGGAGCGGTGAGTACAGCGCCCGCACAGGGAGAACTGCATTCACCGCTTCCCGCTCCTCCTGTACTAATGAGCGCGTCTATAATGGAAGCGCTCAATAGTAGTCACCACTTTGGGGGCAAAAAAGTGCAGCATGTATGTGACTATTCTCTAATTATTTAATATTCTAGAATTTAAAAAAGTGGATGGTTTTCTGGATATAATTTCTGAAGTCACTCGATGTATGCTACCTACTGTCCTGGGTATTACACTTCCTCCTGTCTATAATCTGCCACTTATTCAGCGGCTAAATCCACAACCAAAACTCACCAACAGCTCCCCCATTGACTTTAATGGTAGAGGTTCATTCAGTAGCTGAAGAATGCGTGAGAAGTGACATCACTTCTTGGAAGCAGATTTGATTGTGGATTTTATAGAAGTCAATGGGGAATCAGAGAAACCTCGACCAAACACTCTGCTAATGCTCTTTTAGGCTCCTTTCACTCTTCAGTTTTTTGATAATACAACCGGCTGCATCCGTTATGAACGGATCCGGTTATATTATCTTTAAAATAGCAATGACGTTTTCTATTGTGTCCGAGAAAACGGATCCGGCACCATTGACTTACATTGTGTATCATGCCGGATCCGTTTTGCTTCGCATCCCATGCGGACAAAAAAAAAAACCTGCTTGCATCCAAACGTAGCGGAATGCCTTCTGGTGCGTTCCGTTCAGTTTTTTTTACCATTGACAATAAATGGAGACAAAACTGAAGCGTTTCTCTCCGGTATTGAGATCATCTTCCGGATCTCAATACCGGAAAAGGCAAATGCAGATGTGAAAGAGGCCCTAAAAACGCCTCTAAAACCTCCAGCAAATTGAAAAACCGGCCTGTTTTCAGCTACTAATCTGCTCCTAATGTGCTAGAGATTTTTCTGCCGCTGATTTTACCGTATGAATTTTTGCTCTTGACCTACCCCCCCTCCCGTCCTACATCCAGATCCACATTGTCAGCAGACCCTCCACCGCCCAGCGGTTGCCGTATACTGTATGTAGTGCTGAGGAGTGTTCCACACAATGCAGTGTTTGCTCTCATCTCCCAGACAAACACCGATTGTTTGATCAGTCCCATGTGTGACCAACCTGGTACTAACAGATGTTGTGTCTGAATTTTTTTTGTCTTTTTTTTTTATTCAGATTGCTAAGGAAAATATTCTGGCAGATGGTGTTTTCCTAAAACAATGAGTTGGGGGCAGAGTTACTTTGGGGACGGTGCATTGTATGAATATTGCAGACAGTAGATGAATTGGAGCGTGCGAGAAGGCGATACTGCTTCTATTAGTGAGGACCATGGCGCTCCATTCTTGTGTATATGTGGACGGCTCTGTCACCGCACCACGCATGGTCATGGCCCCAGGTTAGAAGCTCCAGCCTCCTCGGTTGGTAGACATCCTGCTAAATATTGTACAAACAGTACATTAAACACCAGCAGAATGCCATCTTTGTGACCGGGCCTGTCTGAAACCTGCCAGGCCCCATGAACATTGGATTTGCAGCAGCCACATTCACATTTGTCTGGGTCTGATAATCTGTAGTCTGTGAAGGTGGTGGGTCGATACTGATGGAATCCGTTCTCCTCGGTAGTGATGTAACCCAGATTGGATAGAGATCGCAATATGTTCATGCATTTCATTACAAATGCTTCTTTGCTACCCTGACTTTTGGTATGGTCTCACGTTGGTATACAGTGGTGCACAGAGACACATGACCATGCGGCAGCCCCCATGGGCACATGGTCATTGGGGGCCTATTGTTCCGTAATCCGTTACAGCATTATTGTAGGACACTTGAACAATATACTTTTGAAGGGGTTGTGTCACTTCAGCAAATGGCATTTATCATGTAGATGAAGTTACCGTAATAAAAGGCACTTACTAATGTATTGTGATTGTCCATATTGCCTCCTTTGCTGGCTGTATTCACTTTTCCATCACATTATGCATTGCTCGTTTCCATTGGTTACGACCACCCTGCAATCCATCACCAGTGGCCGTGCTTGTACACTATAGGAAAAAGTGCCGGCCTCTCTGGTGGCGAGACCATGGGAGTGCTCATAGGCTGGTGCTTTTTCCTACAGTGTGCAAGCACGACCACTTTAGGGTGGTTGTAACCATGGAAACGAGCAGTGTATAATGTGATGGAAAAATGAATCCAGCCAGCAAAGTAAGCAATATGGATAATAACAATACATTAGTAAGTGCCTTGTATTCACTTTATCTACATGATAAATGCCACTTGCTGAAGTGAGACAACCCCTGTAAGGCCCATTCCTAGTATGTGACCTAAATGTCTGATGTGTGGACGTGTTCTGTGGCCACATGTTCTATGACTGTATGACGATAGGTAAGAAGCCAATGAATTTTAAAAGGGGTTGTGGCAACATTACATTGTATTATTATTTTATTTTTCTATTAATAAAACTCAGCATGAAGATCTAGTGACTTTTGTAATTTACTTTCTGCTCCATTTGAAAGATATTCCCTTTACGTCATTGTAATGGCGCCCCCTGGTGTTTAATTTGTATAGTATTGTGCATGTCCACCTGCTGAGCTGAATGAACAAGGTCGCACATCATCTTCCACCAGCTAAAAGTACCGATAGAAGCTGTGACAGTTAAGCCTCATTCACAAGTCAGTGTTCCACGGATGCGTGCTGTACGTGTTCTCCACGGACAGCATACGTCCCGATTCATTTTAATGTGTGCATTCAGACATCAGTGTTTTTAGCACGGATGCATGCTCTATTGTGTCCGTGTTCACTGATCCATCACGTCCATTATAGTCTATAGGTCTGTGAAAGCCACGAATGCAACATGGATGCCATCCATGTTGCATCCGTGTTTCACGTATCATTAGGAAGAGATGCTTTGAAAATTATTTTTCAGCTGTTCAGTGTCAGTGAAACACGGACAGCTTCGCGGATGCATCACTGACCACCTGCTCACGGATTTGAGCACGGACGTGTGAATGAGGCTTAAGGCCTAGTTCAAATCACCATTTAGTTTTTCTGATCAATCAGAAGAACAGAAAAATAAAGAAAAAAAAGATCCCGTATTTTAGCCATCCGCACAGTTATGCACATTCTGCATCCGTTTTAGCTGAGATCCATTATTTTAGATAGAAAAAAAAAGTCCTACACAAAGCATTTATTTTTTCCGTCTAAACTAACAAATGTCAGATGGAAATGGCTAAGGTACTTTCACACTTGCGTTGTTGGATTCAGGCAGGCAGTTCCGTCACCGGATCCAGCAATCTGTATGCAAACTGATACCATTTGTAGACGGATCCAGATGCGGATCCGTCTCACAAATGCATTGCAATACCGGATCCGTCTCTCTGGTTGTCATCCAGAAAAACTGATCCGGTATTTATCTTTTTCACTATTTTAAAGGTCTGCTTATGCGCAGACCGCAAAACCGGATACGTTTTTCCGGAACACTTGGGGCAGCATGCTGCGGTATTTTCTCAGTTCAAAAAACTTACAGTGACTGAACTGAAGACATCCTGATGCATACAGAACGGATTGCTCTCCATTAAGAATGCATGGGGATAAAACTGATCATTTTTTTTCCGGTATTGAACCCCCAGGACGGAACTCAATACCGGAAATGTTTAACGCAAGTGTAAAAGTGCCCTAAAACGGATGCAAAATGTGCCTAACCGAACATAACGGATGCCTGAAATACAGGATCTGTTTCTTTGCTTATTTTTCTGTTCTGATGGATCTGAAGAACAGAAAACGAAACGGTGATGTTAACCTGGCCTTACAGGGAGAGAGCTGTGATAGAAAGAGAACAAGGGCATGCCCCTGAGCTGTGATAAGGAGAGAGGTGCAGGAGAAAGGACATGGCCCTCTGAGCTGCAGCAGAAATGACACATCCCCTGAGCTGCAGCAGAAAGGAGACATCCCCTGAGCTGCAGCAGAAAGGAGACATCCCCTGAGCTGCAGCAGAAAGGAGACATTCCCTGAGGTGCAGCAGAAAGGACACATCCCCTGAGCTGCAGCAGAAAGGACACATCCCCTGAGCTGCAGCAGAAAGGACACATCCCCTGAGCTGCAGCAGACAGCGCACATCATCAGCTTGATATAAATCTATTAGACTGATTGGAGCAATGAATGGAAAGATCTTTGGATCCATGTGAGGTGCAGGGCTGGTTCTAGCTTTATGTCACTTACTATATGACGGCTGATTATTTTTTTTTACATTACTCATGGCATAAGCTCTTTAATGCTTGGTGCACGACTCCCTTCCAGTCCACCCCTATTGGTACAGATTTATCTGGCTTTGTTCACATGACGTTCTTATCCCACGTGTGACATGTCCACATGATGTATATGTTAAATGGATGCCTCCAATGGGGGCGATACTCTGGCATCCATCACCACAGGGTTCCACTGTAAAATTATTTACCTTTTTTAATGGACTCTGTAGGATAGAAGAAGTAGTATAGTAATACTTTTGTATCTTTTATTTGCCAACGAAAGTTAAACCTGAGACAAAAACATGAACACAGCCTAAAGTGGCGATGCGGAAGTTGTCCTCCATCCTCTCCAGGAATGGATGCATAGCTTGAAGGCAAATGAAGAAGCTCATTTTCTAGAGACTCAGAGCTAATTTCAGGGTCTGTTTTGTGTAATAATCTACTTTTTATTGATTTTTCTGTCCTCAGGGCCATTCTAAAGGTCCTTACCTTGTCAGTGCTCCCTTGTCCACAATCATCAACTGGGAGCGGGAGTTTGAAATGTGGGCACCGGAGTTCTACGTGGTCACTTACACCGGTGATAAGGACAGCCGCGCCGTCATCAGAGAGAATGAATTCTCCTTTGAGGACAATGCCATCAAGAGCGGGAAGAAGGTGTTTCGAATGAAAGTAAGAGCGCGCACAGATCATGAGATCCCTCCTTTACCCTGGGCTAGATTATGTTATTTACCTACGTCTTTGGATTGTCTCATGCGCCCGCTTCTGTAGATCTTTAGATAAAATGCACAGTCAGAAATAATTCACCCTGAAGTATCTTGTATGACGTGTCATAGAAATGTGATTAGTGGGCACAAGTCACTGCAGCCCCCCACAATGCTGAGAGTGAGGGGATCCTGCTCTCCATTCTTATAAGGCGGTGGCTGCACATGTCCATAAAGTTTCTGAGGACCTGAGTGGTTTTGTAATTCCCATTCCAGAGCACCTATTCGTATGACTCTATGATGTGCCATTCCTTTATTATCCCTTCTAGACGTTATGAATGAATTACTAGGTCAGGGTCCAGATGGGTGATACCAGTTGGGGATGTTTCCTTGCACAGTCTGACACTGGCAGCACTGATTGGATAGTGTCAGACTCTGCAGGGACATACCCCCAACTGATAACACCCACCTGGACTTTCATTCCAACGTGCTAGCAATTCATCATAACTTCTAGCAGGAATAATAAAGGAACGGCACGTCATAGTCATAAGAATTGATGCTCCAGAATTGTTATTACAAGGTGAATGTAATCAGATAAGTCAGGAGAGGTTACAGGTCCTCTTTAATGGAGACCGGGCAGGTGTTGCCTCCTCTCTAGAAGTGTGGAGGATGGGAGTGATGATGGTCTATTGAAAAAACGCTAACACTAGTATGGATAAATCATATACGGGTCAAGCAACTGCTTGAACCTCCTGTGACCAGATGTAATCTGTAGGAGAACCAGGCAGCAAAGGCTTACTTGCCTTGTAGCGCCATTACAGGGGGAATAAGGCGCTGCACCGTTTCCAGTGAAATCAATGCGCGGTGTGTGTAGCGCACGGCTTTGCCCCATCCTCCAGCCACCACCGATCTCAGCTTTGTCTCACTCCCATCTATTAACTTGTGTGGGTTTCTTATGCAGGAAACCTTTTTAAGACTAATCTCAAAGGTGAAAATAAACATTTGATCGTATATCCAGATTCTCCCCGACACGGGAAAGGTGGTCAGGCATGTTGGATTTTATCATGCCCGATCGGTTTTTCCCACGGGTCCTACCCAAGCATGCATGTTTATGGTGGAGATGGGTGGAATCCATGGAAACCTCTTTATCACAAGCACCTAATATTGCTTTGGAAAACGGACCTCTAGAGGGGTGGCCAAAATTCATGAAATATAAGGTAATTGAAAATGTGACTGTAATTGTTAGCTTGAAAGCAAAAAAACATCTAAACCTTTACAATGCTAACAGCATGGTGCTCAACATTTCATTTTTCTATCTAGAAAGAAGCGCAAATAAAATTCCACGTGCTCCTCACATCTTATGAGCTCATTACCATTGACCATGCCATTCTGGGCTCCATTGAATGGGCATGTCTTGTGGTGGATGAAGCTCACCGACTGAAAAACAACCAGTCAAAAGTAAGTTCTTCTTTAAGCTCTTTGCTCTGAGATGAATGATGATTGTTCTGCTTCTGATTTTCTGACCTCGCTGCACATACAGTAAGTGCCTTTCTAATTCTCTGTCATCCCTGCTTGTTTTACGTAAAAAACTGGCACAGGTGACGACAAAGGGAGATTAAGGCTACTTTCACACTTGCGCCAGGGTGATCCGGCGGGCAGTTCCATCGTCGGAACTGCCCACCGGATCCGCCGATCTGGGTGTGACTGAAAGCATTTGTGAGACGGATCCGGATGTGGATCCGTCTCACAAATGCATTGCAAGAACGCTTGTCATGCAGACAGACGAATCCGTCTTGAATTTTTTTTCACATTTTTACTGGTCTGCGCATGCGCGGGCCGGAAGGATGGATCCGGCATTACGGTATTTTGAATGCCAGGTCCAGCACTAATACATTCCTATGGGGGAAAATGCCGGATCCGGCATTCAGGCAAGTCTTCAGTTTTTTTCGCCAGAGATAAAACCGTAGCATGCTGTGGTTTTCTCTTTTGCCTGATCAGTCAAAATGACTGAACGGAAGACATCCTGATGCATCCTGAACGGATTACTCTCCATTCAGAATGCATGGGGATATGCCTGATCAGTTATTTTCCGGTATAGTGCCCCTAGGACGGAACTCTATGCTGGAAAAGAAAAACGCTAGTGTGAAAGTACCCTAAAAAGGAGCAAATTCTGCCTTTTTGAATTATTTTGCAACAATAATGCAGGCTTCAAATTCATATTAACTATTAATCCAAGTGTGCTCCTTCACTTTTCCTTCTTTTGTCATCTGTGCCCATTTTTTTTCTGAAAAACAGGCAAGGATGACAAAAGCTTGGAAAAGCACGTGTGTGCACTGAACATTTGTATGGAAGTGCAAAAATACTAGTGCCGTGGTCCTCTAATGGCATTTCGCTTTTCTAGACTGCCACCACATAACTTTATTTTCCAAGTTCTTTAGGGTATTAAATAGCTACAAGATTGACTACAAACTGCTGCTAACTGGAACCCCGCTGCAGAATAACCTGGAGGAGCTCTTCCACCTTCTTAACTTCCTCACTCCTGAAAGATTCAAGTAAGTGTTGCATAGTCTCCTCCAACAAGATCGAAACAGTAACTGTTCATTTAGGCTACGTCTACACCACGACATTTTGTTGCACCAATGTCGCGCGACAATTTTATCGTGTCACATTCGAGATGGATTTTTCTGCGACTGTCGCGTCGCAGTCGCAGCATGTCGCGTGTTGGAGTGCGACACCATAGACTGCCATTATAAAATTTGTTGCGCGACATTGGTGCAACAAAATGTTGCAGTGTAGTTGTGCCCTATCTGTCGTACGACATACTGTCGCCCGACAAATGTCGTCGTGTAGACCTAGCCTCACATATGGGAATAAATGTTTTTTATCAGCAGTGCAACAACGGAGCACAGAATAAAAAGTACTGATAAATTCTGCCCGCCAAACCCTAGCGGGCATCGTGCCATCTACATTCCTGGCGACAGGCTCCCTTTTCTTTTTGCTCCCTATCATGTATTTGATGCTTTTTATACACCCACCGATAAGACTCATCTCTTGGGCGCTATTACAAGGGCAGATAGAGCAGACGATTGTCGGGATGGAAGTGTTCTCTCCCGGCAATCGTCTGCTCGCTAGTGGAGGAAACTGCTGATATTACATTGAGCTATCTCCTCCTCAGTATAGGGATGAGCGATCACTAATGCGTTGCTCGTCCCTATACTATGTCATTGTTTGCCGGCAGTAGAGCGCCTATAACACGGCGGCAAACCAGGATTTTTTAACTTGTTAAAAGATCTCAATTACCTGATAAACAAGTGTTTGCTCGTTTATTGGGTAATCGGCGGCAGTATTATACTGCCAGATGATAGCTAATAAGCGTTCATACGAAAAGAGGTACAGGTGAAAATCCTCCAAAGTCAGAGGCCTAGATTTACTAATCCCCTTAGATATATATCTCTATCTGTCTTTCTGTCTGTCCATCTATCTATCTGTCTGTATGTCTGTCTATCTATTTATTTTTATGAAAAATGTGCCAGACTAGGAAATCTGGGCCAGAGTCATCTATCTATCTATCTATCTATCTATCTATCTATCTATCTATCTCTGTCTGTCTATCTATCTATCTATCTATCTCTGTCTGTCATCATCTCCCTCCTCAGGGTCACAACCATATTAGCCCATAGTGTAATCTAATGTACCATTTTGCCACCATGTCTCTTGACCTCGAAGCCCATTTGTATTGGCATTGGTCCACATGATGGTTCCTGTCTTCACTGAGGATGCCTCCATTTGCTAACTTTTCATCCCTCGGACTGTTGGTGTTGTGCCACTGAAACAAATCAATAAATCGACAACTGGGTGTTATCAGTCTGGGGCGATAGTGATACTGTTCAGTCAGGGCTGACAATGAAGTGAGGAATGGTAGCCCCCAGTTGTCAATTTATTTCATTCATTTCTGGAATAACAGAGGAATGACCAAACATAGTATTTGAAGAAAAGATGCTCCAAAATTGGTGTTTCACAGGGCGTACAAGCATTTACTATAAACAAAATACATATTTGAAGAGTTGATGGGGCCCTAATTAAACAGTTAATTTAAAGGTGAGAAGGAAGAGACTACTATTACCTGACCCTGATTGTTCTATACAAATGTGAGCAGCCCGTAGATTTGGTTATATGTTTTTATTTTTATACAGTGCATGACAAAATTCCTTGTATTCAGTTTGACCAGAAGTACAAGGTCAGCAAACGTGCAGCAATGAGAGAGCAGATGCCGCTGCATTAACCTGGCAGCAGTCCATGCGTGTCCCCGTGGCTATGGCCCGGGCGTCTTGGCCTCTGCGTGCACTCCTTTCCTCCTTTGTTTCATGGCTGGATGCTGTCATACCGGCTCCAGTCTTGTCAACATGATTAAGATCAGTTGTTTCCGACAGTGGAATAATATAAAGGATGAATAATTCATAGATGGGAGGGTCTGCCTGTTCTCAGCGCTGAGCGAGAGGCTGATGAGTCACAGGCAATGCATACTGATCACAGCTTCCTCCATAGAGCATCTGCATGTAAAACGCCTCCGCATCACAAATACGATTTTACACTTGTTCAAGTAGTTTATGTAAATGGATGGTATCTATATATCTACCCATCTGTCTATCTATCCATCTATCTGTCTGTCTATCTCTTTTCTATTTATCTTTATTTATCTATATATCTATTATTATTATTTATTTTCTATCTATCTATCTATTGTGGGGTTTCGCTCTGATAGATAGGGTAAGCGGACGCAGTACAGAGGCAAAATACAAGTTCTTAACGCAAACTTCAGTGTTTATTCACACTTGCGGCAGTTGCACAAAACAACACGTCACTTTGCAGTCTTTTGGTGTTAACTCACACACAATGGAAAGTTCATATTGCACAAGTCACCTTGTTGGCAGTTCTGCCTCCAGTAGTCAACAGCATTCTTTAGGGGGCCTGTTTCCCCTGCACATGGGTCTCAGCCCCCACCAGTCCGGCACAAAACCTCAGATCCCAACAAAGAGACTCAGCTGCTGAGCCCAGCTGCCTATTTAAGGACAGCCAGGTGCTGCCAAAACCCGGATCGGCACTTAAACTCCGGTCCGGTATTTGACCTTACCTAGTTGGAAACCAGCCCAGCCCACATGCTGGGAGGAAAATGCCTGCCTTTCCTGACAAAACTCCTCACTGTGTCACATACCCCCCTTCTTTGTTCAACCCTGAGTGGCTGAACACACGCCAGACACTGTACCCGAGACAGGGCATCTGAGTTTTCCTGTAACCGGCATGCCCTGTGTTCCACCAAAAACTTAAAGTTTTGTAAGGACAGAAACCATCGTGTGACCCGGGCATTTCTGTCTTTGGCCTGGATCATCCACTTGAGAGGGGAGTGGTCAGTCACTAGGCAGAACTTTCTCCCCAACAAATAATAGCGGAGAGACTCGAGTACCCACTTGATGGCCAGGCACTCTCTCTCCACTATACTATACGGGGTCTCGGCTGGGGTGAGCTTATCGCTGAGGTAGACAACTGGATGCTCCTCCCTGTTGACTTCCTGAAACAGTACAGCACCGAGGCCTACTTCGGAGGCATCGGTCTGTACTATAAACTCCCTTTTAAAGTCGAGCGTCACCAAAACCGGGGATCTACACAGGGCCGACTTCAAAGCGGAGAAAGCCTCTTCCGCCTGATCATCCTAGCGAACCATCACTGACTTGTGTCCTTTCAAGAGCCCTGTCAATGGCGCGGCCACCATAGCAAAGTGGGGAACAAACCTCATTTAATAGCCCACCATTCCCAGGAATGACTTTACTTGTTTAGTGGTGACAGGTTGGGGCCAATTTCTTATCGCCTCTATTTTGTTTACTTGGGGTTATATGACTCCTCTAACGCTATCGCACATTTTTTCGAGTTAGCGGTTAGTCCAGCCTTCCAAAGGGAGTCCACTACAGCCTGCACTTTGGGTAGGTGACTTTCCCAGTTGGTACTGTGGATGACAATATCGTCCAGGTAAGCCGAAGCATACCGACAATGTGGACGAAGCACAATGTCCATTAGTCGCTGAAAAGTGGCGGGGGCGCCATGCAGACTAAAGGGTAACACTTTATACTGATACAGCCCCTCAGGCGTGATGAAGGCAGTTTTCTCTTTGGCAGCCTCCGTTAAGGGCACCTGCCAGTACCCTTTCATGAGGTCCAAAACATAAAAGTACCGTGCTTGTCCTAACCTCTTGACTAGCTCCTGGGGCATGGGATACACATTGAACTTAGAAATATCTTTAAATTTATGACAGTTGTTGCAAAACCGCAACGTCCCGTCCGGCTTGGGTATCAATACTATAGGACTGGCCCACTCACTTTTTGACTCCTCAATGATATCTAGCTGCAACATTACCTGCTCCTCCTCCGAGATGGCTTGTTGCCGCGCTTCGGGTACCCGGTATGGTTTTAACCGGACTTTTGCCTGAGGCTCAGTGACCATGTCATGCTGGATTATGGAAGTGCGTCCAGGGAGGTCCGAGAACACATCCGTGTTCCGACTAACAACCCCCCTGGCCTCCTGAGTCTGTTTAGAGGAGAGGCTGTCAGCAATTTTTACTGTGGCAGTCACTTATCTTGCATCAGACAGAGGGTCCAGAACCACTTCTCCTAGAAATCCTGGCCGCGGGCTGTCTTCTGTACAGGTTTCCTTATCTTTACACGGTTTGCGTAAATTCACAGCAGGTAAACTGGCTCCGGCTTTCGCCGCCCTGGCTGGTGTACCTTGTAGTTTACATCTCCAATTTTCTCGATTACCTCGTAGGGCCCCTGCCACCTAGCCAGGAACTTACTGTCCACGGTCAGCACCAGAACCAAAACCCGATCACTCAGGTTAAAGATCCAGACCCGAGCCTGCCGATTATAGACCCGACTCTGGGCTGGCTGAGCTGCCTCCATATGCTCCCTAACAAGAGGCAACACTGTCTCTATCTGATCTTGCATCTGGGTAACGTACTCAATGACACTTTTGTGTGGAGTGGGTTGTTGTTCCCACACCTCTTTGGCCACGTCCAAGAGACCCGAGGGTGTCTGCCATATAGCAGTTCGAAATGGAGAGAACCCAGTAGAGGCCTGGGGTACCTCTCACACTGCGAACATGAGATAGGGCAGAAGGAGGTCTCAGTCTTTCCCATCTTTAGACACTACCCTTTTCAACATATTTTTTTAATGTTTGGTTAAACTGTTCTACCAGACTGTCCATTTACCATCCGCAAATTGTTTTATGTGCAGCAACTTACAGAGTTCCCTCATCACCTTGGACATAAAAGGGGTCTCCTGGTTGGTCAGAACCACTTTAGGTAGTCCTACTCAGGAAAATATCTCCATTAACTCCTTAGCTATGAGTTTGGCTGAGGTATGTTGCAGTGGCACCGCCTCCTAGTACCGAGTGGCGTAGTCTAGGATGACTAAGATGTGTTGACGCCCTCTGGCGGATTTCGGTACTGGGCCTATGAGATCCATAGCTGTTCGGTCAAACGGTAACTCGATAGTCGGGAAAGGTACTAGAGGACTATGGAAATGTGGCTGGGGGTTTGTTATCTGGCAGGTCGGGCAAGACTTACAAAATTCTTCCACCTCTCTGAATATGCTGGGCCAGTAAAACCGCTGTAGAATACGATCCTGAGTTTTCTGCAGCCCTGGGTGACCCCCGAGAACGTGCTGGTGGGCTAGATCTAACACGAGTTTGCAATAAGCCTTGGGGACCACCAACTGTTCAATAGGCTCACACCGTAGTTGGTTTACCCGATCCAACATATCCTGATGAACCACAAAACGGGGAAACACTGACTCTGCCCCAGGTTGTTGTGGTTCACCATCTATTATCAACACCTTTTTCCAGGCGCGGGATAGGGTTGGGTCCCGACGTTGGGCGGTACCAAAATTATCCCCCCATTGAGGGCTGCCAATTCAGGACCCGGCGGCAAGTCCTCCATGTCTCCCACCATCACACTTAGCGGGGTTGTCTCCCCCCCACCGAAGTGGCATTCACACCTGCCGCTGGCCCTTCGGTCTTGGGTTCCCAGGGTTCTGTTCTCCCCCCTGAGCAGGGCCACTCTGCTAGGGTTACCCCTGTCTCATGGGAATCGGTAATTCTCGTAGCAGGCCACAGTGCTGGGAAGCCCGGGAAGTCTCTCCCTATTATTAGTTCATAGTGTAGATTTGTGGCTACTGCCACCTCGTGGGTCCACCTGCCGGCAACAGTGGATAGAGTCACCATAGTGGTGGGGTAGTCTTTTAAGTCTCCATGAATACGCAGTACCCCGACTTTCCGGCCAGTATACTCAGCTGGCCGTACCAGTGTAGCCCTTACCAGGGACACTAGACTCCCTGAGTCCAGCAACGCCACCGTCAGAGTGTTTCCTACTTCCACCTGGCACAAGTGGTTGTTGTAGTCCGGCACAAAACCTCAGATCCCAACACAGAGACTCAGCTGCTGAGCCAGCCCAGCTGCTTATTTAAGGACAGCCAGGTGCTGCCAAAACCTAGCCCGGCACTTAAACTCCGGTCCGGTATTTGACCTCACCTGGCTGGGAACCAGCCCAGCCGCACATGCTGGGAGGAAAATACCTGCCTTTCCAGACAAAACCCCTCACTGTGTCTATCTATCTATCTATCTATCTATCTATCTATCTATCTATCCATCCATTTATCTAGTATCTATCTATCTATCCATCCATTTATCTAGTATCTATCTATCCATTTATATTTTTCCTATCTATCTTTTCCATATCTATTTATCTATCTATCTATCTATCTATCTATTTATCTATGTTTTATTGTTATCTATCTATCCATTTATCTTTTTCCCATCTTGTTATCTATCTAATATATATCTATCTGAAAAGAAAACATACAGCAGCACCAAATGAAAACAGATACAGGTGCAAATCCCCCAAAGCCAGAGGCCTAGATTTACTAATCCCCTTGGATTTATCACAGGGGCTCAGGATGGATGATAAATGTGGTGCAGGGATAGACGCTGACTCCATACCAACTATTGGCTTACACTGAGACAGATTTATATACCAGATTTGCACAGAAATTTTGACTTAATCTGGGCCAGAGTCATCTATCTATCTATCTATCTATCTATCTCTGTCTGTCTATTTTTCTGTCTGCCTATCATCTCCCTCCTCAGGGTCACAACCATATTTGCCCATAGGGTAATCTAATGTACCATTCTTCCACCATGTCTCTTGACCTCAAAGCCCATTTGAATTGGCATTGGTCCACATGATGGTTCCTCTCTTCGCTGAGGATGCCTCCATTTGCTAACTTTTCATCCCTCAGAGTGTTGGAGCCGTGCCACTGAAGCAAATTCATCTTTCTGTATGCAAACGCTTTACATACTTTTTATGTGATGTTTCCCTCTCAGCAATCTGGATGGCTTCCTGGAAGAATTTGCTGACATCTCTAAGGAAGACCAAATTAAAAAACTTCATGACTTACTAGGGCCTCACATGCTGCGGAGGCTGAAAGCAGATGTCTTCAAGAACATGCCAGCCAAAACAGAATTAATAGTGCGAGTGGAGCTTAGCCAAATGCAGAAGTGAGTGAAATGCTGCATGACACCAGACTTCAATCACTTTCTCTTCTTCTTTCCGTTTGCTGTTTTATGTGTTTATTTTAGTGAGATGTTTATATAGTAAAAAGCTATTTTTGTAGTTTCTTGTTAGACGCACATTATGGCGTCTCTTTGTAGCACAGCGATTTGTGACAAAATATGCATGGGGAAAACTACATCTGGACATCACCTGCACCTTTATCATTTACCTATTTCAGTTTATGTGTTTTTTTAATCTTTTTTTGTGACTTTGATCTAGGAAGTATTATAAGTTCATTTTAACCAGAAATTTTGAAGCCTTGAATTCCAAAGGAGGTGGAAACCAGGTCTCCTTGCTGAATATAATGATGGATTTAAAGAAGTGCTGCAACCACCCGTACCTCTTTCCTGTTGCTGCTGTGGTAAGATCAGCCGTCGTTCTGGTCAGCCACTGTGGCTCTGTTAGTACCATCTTTAGTATTACCCAGTATTTTCACATTTAGGGGGTCATTTACTATACTGGAATATACCGAAGGCTACTTTCACACTTGCGCTTTCTCTTTCCGCTATTGAGATCTGTCATAGGATATCAATAGCGGGGGAAAACGCTTCCGTTTTGTCCCCATTCATTGTCAATGGGGACAAAACTGAATGAAATGGAATGCACCAGAATGCATTCAGTTCCGTTTGGCTCCTTCCCCATCGCGGACAGAATAACGCTAAATGCAGTGGACACAAAAGAAAACGGATCAGCGCCCCTCCCTCCCCCATTGACTTTCACTGGTTTTAGAGACTGATCCATCTTGACTATTTTAGAGATAATACAACCAAAAACACTGGTGTGAAAGTAGCCTAAGTTAGGCATATTTCAGGCGCAGATGGTGAACGGTTAGTTGCGCCGCTAGCTGCGACTTTGCCCTGCTCACACCAGGTCTAAAATTGTGGGCGGCCTGTTTTAAGCGTAGAAAATGGTCTAAATTTAAGACCGCTAAGAACCAGGCTTACATTTAGAACTGGTACTAAATGCGCAGAAGTTATGGAGAGGCCTGCGCCAGCGCAGGGGTTTATTAAGACCGACGTCCTATACCGCCAGTCTTAATGAATGTGCCCCTTAGTGTCTTATGGTGACATTTGATTTCCTATCCTAAGTGCATAGCTTTATATAACTTCATAAGGGCACAGCCATGTGTCTGACATACCCTTGTGTAACCCACAGGCTTGGCTAAAGATGAGTTAATTCTAATCTACCCCCATAGGCTTGGCTAAAGACCGATTCATTCTCAAAAGGGTGACCTATATTAACAATGGTCATCATTCATATTGTCTTAAAGCTACAGGCCTCAGTCTGGGGCTTTGGTGGCTTCTAAAGTATTGCTGCACTGCACCAAGGCCTCAGGTATTACAGGGTCATTGGTCATATTCCATTACCAGTGAGCTCAGCCCTGAGCCTAATGCAGTCACTGTGTCTTCTAGCTGCAATGGATGGGTAATCTTTTAACAGAGTTTGATCGATTAACCCAATAGCACAGCCGGATATCACAGATGCGTTGCATGACCTCGCTGTACAATGGAGTATAATATGCCTTGCACCAATGATGAGTGAGTATCTGAGTACACAGGGTAAAAAATGCAGAACCTTTTTTTAAGATCTGAATGGTGGACTGGTATACCGCATAGATGTAACCTGCAAAATCCTTCCATGTACTAACAGTATAGGGCTAAACACGGCATCAGTTACTTGACCCCCTTCCCCCCATGTGTAACGTCTCTCGGAATTTACGAGCGGAGTTATATGTCATAGGACCAGGTGCTGGGTTTTGTGGGCAGCCAATTGACTACTGCAGGTTCAGCCCATGGATGTATCTTATGTATAATTGACCTGGGTGGTACATATCCCATACCCTAGGTTTGAACCCCATAGGGGTGCAAGCCATGCCTCTAGTGGGTACTGACTTTATTTAATTGACTTGGGGAGTGCTTGGCTTATAAACACTGAGGGGGTCAATTATGACCAGATATACGGCACTTTTGTCACATGCCATGGAGCAGCAGAATCGGTGACTTATTCCCCGCTCACGCCAGGTCTACAAAAGTGGGTGTGGTGGGGAAGGGGGTGAGTCGGCAGGCCCATCTCATTCATAATTTTCTACTCATGGTTTAGGCGGAGAAAATGGTCTAAATGTAAGACAAGCAAGGACGCTGTCTTACATTTGAATCAGTGCCGGATGCACCAAAGTTATGCAGATCCACCGCCAGCTATAGGGGATATTAAGACCAGTGTCTAAAACGTCGGCCTTAATAAATGACCCTCTGAGAATCCATGATCTCTGGCATAGAACCCAGTTGCCTACTGAATGGATTGGGACATATGACAAACACCATGTGAAGTCCTATTTGGGTAGGCTTTGGATGTTTTACATAGGACACATCCATGGGCTATGCCATTAAACTGTGCATACATATGGGTCTGTTGTGTCCTATATAGAACTTGTACGGTTCATATCAGCTTTTTTTTAGGTCAAGTCACATAAGTAGTAAATTTGACATTTAGACTTTAATCTGTTGGGTCTGCTTAAAAGGCTAGAAGATCTCCACTTTCCTTCAATATATGTATTTTCATTTAGGAGGCTCCAGTCTTGCCAAATGGATCTTATGATGGGAGTTCCTTAGTGAAATCGTCTGGAAAATTGATGCTGCTACAGAAGATGTTGAAAAAGTTAAAGGATGAAGGACACAGAGTCCTCATTTTTTCACAGGTATCTTATTTTTAGCAGAAATCATGGGAGCCCCTGTAGGGTCTTATGTGGTAGGGTCAGATCACTCATTGGTCTGCATTATAAACTTCATTGACTTATACTTTTAGGTGTAGGCTTTGAGAGTCTTGGAAGTAGTTTTTAACTCGTACCTGTCCTAATTCCTTAAAAGCGTTTTCCAAGACTTAAATTCACAGGATAGGTCATCAGTATCTGATTGGTGGGGGTTCAACACCTGGGACCGCCACTGAGCAGGTGTTGAGAAGGCACCGGCGCTCCTGTGAGGCCCAAGGCCTTCTCCGTGCTCATTAAGCACAGCGCCGTACATTGTATAGTGCTTGGTATTGCGCTTATCTCCATTCACTGGAATAAGGGTGAGTTGCGCCTAGGCCATGTGACAGATGGACGTGTTGTCACTGGCCTAGGCAAAGCAGAGGGAAGTCTGCTGCACTACTGCGAGCACCGCTACCTTCTCAATCAGCTGATCAGCGGGGGTCCTGGGTGTCGGACCCCCACCAATCAGATACTGATAACCTATCCTGTAGGTAGGTCATCATTATTAAAGTCTTTTGAAAACCCCTTTAAGCATCTGTTGGACTGTTGATGTATATAAGGGGTCAAGTAGTTCAGGTGGTGTCTGTAAATGCACATTTTCACTCTCCATGCTTGCTGTGTGGGATAACTTTTCCTGGTGATGTCAGAGCTGTGTGTGACCTCAAATCAGATCTCTCCCCTGCTGCTCCCTGTTCTGCTCCCCTTAGGGCTGCTTTACACAAGCGAGTCTATCACACTCCGTCTGCAAGCGTGATTGTTCGTTCTGGACTTGTAGTAGCGCAGGGCATTATACTAATTTATAATGCTGTGTGTCTCTGCTTGACCTTCCCTCTAAAGGATCATACTGACATAAATCTTTCACTATGATTCTGTAGAAGTAAGGTCATGCAGAGGCACATAGCATTATAAATCAGTATAATGCCCTGCGCTCCTGCAAGTCCAGAACGGAGGATCACACTTGCAGACGGAGTGTAATTTCTGCAATGGACTCACTCGTGTGAAACAGCCCTTATGCTGGGTCACTGTGGGAGGGAGACTGCCGCTGCATTCCCCTCCTGTCTTGCATTTACTGTATTACATTAGATGGAGTTTTGTGAGACTGAGGAGGTTATGAATGTTTAAAGAGAGCTACAGGGATATGTACAGGTCCTTCTAAAAAAAATTGCATATTGTGATAAAGTTCATTATTTTCTGTAATGTACTGATAAACAGACTTTCATATATTTTAGATTCATTACACACAACTGAAGTAGTTCAAGCCTTTTATTGTTTTAATATTGATGATTTTGGCATACAGCTCATGAAAACCCAAATTTCCTATCTAAAAAAATTAGCATATTTCATCCGACCAATAAAAGAAAAGTGTTTTTAATACAAAAAAAGTCAACCTTCAAATAATGATGTTCAGTTATGCACTCAATACTTGGTGGGGAATCCTTTTGCAGAAATGACTGCTTCAATGCGGCGTGGCATGGAGGCAATCGGCCTGTGGCACTGCTGAGGTGTTATGGAGGCCCAGGATGCTTCGATAGCGGCCTTAAGCTCATCCAGAGTGTTGGGTCTTGCGTCTCTCAACTTTCTCTTCCCAATATCCCACAGATTCTCTATGGGGTTCAGGTCAGGAGAGTTGGCAGGCCAATTGAGCACAGTAATACCATGGTCAGTAAACCATTTACCAGTGGTTTTGGCACTGTGAGCAGGTGCCAGGTCGTGCTGAAAAATGAAATCTTCATCTCCATAAAGCTTTTCAGCAGATGGAAGCATGAAGTGCTCCAAAATCTCCTGATAGCTAGCTGCATTGACCCTGCCCTTGATAAAACACAGTGGACCAACACCAGCAGCTGACATGGCACCGCAGACCATCACTGACTGTGGGTACTTGACACTGGACTTCAGGCATTTTGGCATTTCCCTCTTCCCAGTCTTCCTCCAGACTCTGGCACCCTGATTTCCGAATGACATGCAAGATTTGCTTTCATACGAAAAAAGTACTTTGGACCACTGAGCAACAGTCCAGTGCTGCTTCTCTGTAGCCCAGGTCAGGCGCTTCTGCCGCTGTTTCTGGTTCAAAAGTGGCTTGACCTGGGGAATGCGGCACCTGTAGCCCATTTCCTGCACACGCCTGTACACGGTGGCTCTGGATGTTTCTACTCCAGACTCAGTCCACTGCTTCCGCCGGTCCCCCAAGGTCTGGAATCGGTCCTTCTCCACAATCTTCCTCAGGGTCCGGTCACCTCTTCTCGTTGTGCAGCGTTTTCTGCCACACTTTTTCCTTCCCACAGACTTCCCACTGAGGTGCCTTGATACAGCACTCTGGGAACAGCCTATTCGTTCAGAAATTTCTTTCTGTGTCTTACCCTCTTGCTTGAGGGTGTCAATGATGGCCTTCTGGACAGCAGTCAGGTCGGCAGTCTTACCCATGATTGCGGTTTTGAGTAATGAACCAGGCTGGGAGTTTTTAAAAGCCTCAGGAATCTTTTGCAGGTGTTTAGAGTTAATTAGTTGATTCAGATGATTAGGTTAATAGCTCGTTTAGAGAACCTTTTCATGATATGCTAATTTTTTGAGATAGGAATTTTGGGTTTTCATGAGCTGTATGCCAAAATCATCAATATTAAAACAATAAAAGGCTTGAACTACTTCAGTTGGTGTGTAATGAATCTAAAATATATGAAAGTCTAATGTTTATCAGTACATTACAGAAAATAATGAACTTTATCACAATATGCTAATTTTTTTAGAAGGACCTGTATATTTCACATTCCCTATACTTAAAGGGGTTGTGTCACTTCAGCAAATGGCATTTATTATGTAGAGAAAATGAATACAAGGCACTTACTAATGTATTGTTACTGTCCATATTGCTTCCTTTGCTGGCTGGATTCATCTTTCCATCCCATTATACACTGCTCGTTTCCATGGTTATGGCCACTGCTGCAATCCATCAACGATGTCCGTGCCTGCACACTATAGAACAAATCACCAGCCTATGAGCGCCCCTGCGGTCCCGGCCACCAGAGAGGCCGACACTTTTTCCTATAGTGTGCAAGCACAACCACCACTGCTGGATTACAGGGGGGGTCATAACTATGGAAACGAGAAGTGTATAATGTGATGTAAAAATGAATCAAGCCAGCAAAGGAGGCAATATGGACAATCACAATACATTATTAAGTGCCTTGTATTAGCTTTCGCTACATGATAAATGCCACTTGCTGAAGTGAGAGAACCCCTTTTAATATATTACATAAAAATATAACCATAGGTATGCTTTAAGAATAGATGACAAATAGACAAATACAGATAATATTTCAATATATATATATATATATAGAGTGAAAAGTAGTTAGATGCAGACTATACATATATATATATATATATATATATATATATATATATAGACATTTAAATAGATAAATCTCAAACCCAACTAAGATGGAGACTCGCAATCTAAAGGTGTAGATGATATATCTGGTATAACTCTCTATGCACATATACTGACTCATCTTACTTTTATAGATGACTAAAATGCTGGATTTACTTGAAGACTTTCTTGAGTATGAAGGCTATAAGTACGAGCGAATAGACGGAGGAATTACAGGAGGGCTGCGTCAGGAGGCAATTGACAGGTTTAATGGTACTACTTTGTTACTCAATTAGTCTCTTAACACCTGCACCAAGTAGGACTGGCGTGTTGCAGCAAATAATGGGTGGTGTTAATACAGAGTGGCCTCCAACTATGACATTTCGATGTGGACATGTGACCATTGCAGCCAAGGAAAAGGAAAGAGTGGGGGACCCGGGAAGTAGCAGCACACAAGGGTCAGGGGATCGGTTAGGTCAGGGATGCTCAACCTGCGGACCAACAGCTGTTGCAAAACTACAACTCCCAGCATGCCCGGACAGTCTACAGCTATCAGCCTACAGCAGGACATGGTGGGAGTTGTAGATTTACAACAGCTGGAGGGCCGCAGGTTGAGCATCCCTGGGTTAGCTTATTATTACTCATGTTGGACTTTTGGTAAAAATTTCAAGGGACTGAACAACCCCCTTAATAGCAAATGTTTTGTGCCTCCATATTCTGCCAACCATAATCTTTGCAGCGTGTGCTGTAGTTTTTATTGTTAATATTTTGGGGTACATATGACTTTTTGTTCTCTTGTTGTTCCAATTTTCTTCTTGGGGGCAAGGTAACAACAACAAAAAATGCCGTTCTGGCATTATTTTTCCTTTTACCATGTGGAATAAATAACATGATATCTTAATAGTTTGGACAGTTACAGACACGCCAATATCAATTATATTTACTTTTTTTATTGTTTATACTTGTACATAAGATATGGGAAAAGGGTTTTATTTGAGATTTTAATATTTGTGTTTTAATATTTTTTACCATTCTATTATTCTTTTGTACATATTTTTTTAGTCCCACTAGAGGGACCCTGTAGTCACATCATGTAGAAGCCAGTGAGGTGAGTTATCGCCAATCCAGGCCGTTGCTGCAGATACTCATGAGTAGGGAGGAGGCTCATCTCCTGAGCTCACTCCATGGACACATCCACCGTAAATATATGGCAGATGGCACTAAGCAGTTAATATTGTTATTTACAATGGTTTTTTAGAAGTTTCCTGCAAAAATGAGCTGATCACAGGTTGTTCTGCTGCTGGGACCCCCAACTGTCATCTGCAGGGGTACATGGAGGCAAGTTTTCAGTCCCCTGCAGTGCCACCACAAAAAGATTAAAGCATTACATGGTGTCCATGAATGATTGATTGATGGCCCTCGTTAAGATCACCCTAATCATAATATTTGTGAATGGCCTTTCTAAAGCACACATTTCTTTAAAAGGTCCTTCCACATATTGATAACCTATCCTCAAGGCAATGGGAGCTGGGCTGTAGTAACCTGGCATGTCCTCTACTCGGAGGATGGAGCTGTGTTTCTGGCTGCGTTCAAGGTGCTAGATCAGGAGCTGGAGGCTGCAGGGAACAGTGGTGCCGTGTGTCGGACCCTTACCTTAGGATAAGTTATCGATATGTGGAGCCCAGAATGCCCTTTTAATCTTCAATGGAGATCCCTAACCTTGGAGGACAGTGGATCTACTAATGCCCGGACAATATAATACTACCACCTATAGCAGGGGTGCACAACCTGCGGCCCCCAGAGCCATGGTTTGCGGCCCCCGCCCTGCTGGGCAGAAACACAGCTGATCCTGCAATCAGCTGTGTTATTGCACAGAGTGCTGCACAGCAGATGGATCACAGGTTTTGCTCCTGCACTGTAGCAGGATCAGAAAGGGTCCCCGGCTATTAGTAAGAGCTGGGAAGCCGAGGAGAAGACAGAAGAGCTTTATTAGCGCTTCTGCCTTCTCCTCCATGAGCGCACTGCAGTGTAGACCCAGCGATCACATGATCTCTGGGTGTCTCGGGGGCAGAGGAGCGCTGCCCTGGTACAAAGCCTCCGCAGCAGGCTAGTTTGCCTTTAACTGGGACTTCTTTGGATGATCCAGTTACAGTGGAAATAGTACAAAAAAAAGTCACTTATTGTCTCCCAAAGGTCTTTCAGTGACCTCTTGGGGACAAATTATGTGGTAAAAATATATTTAAAAAAAATAGTTAAAAAATGATTTTAAAAAGTTTGAAAACTAAATAAATAAAAAAATAAAATAAAATAAAAAGGAAAAAGTGCTTAATAAAAGAGTGTTCACTGTCCCACCACAGTCTTTTTATGAAAAAGTGCAAAATTTTAAAAAGTGACAGTGTCCCCCAAGGTCTTTTTATGACCTCTTGGGGGACATATTATGTAGCAGAAATATATTAAGTTAAAAAAAAGTTCATACATAAAAGAAAAGAAACCCACACCAATCAAAACCGTCACCATTACTGCCCCATTCACGTGAAACTTTTCATATTATATAGCAAAATACACAAAATAGAGATCTAATTATAATAATTTATTTTGGTGTCAGTTTGCATATTTAAAGAATAAGGAGCTATAGTTTGAAAAAATATATACTTTTTAAAAACGTTTTGTACAGTTTCCCCCAAATAAAAATTGTTGCAAAAATTATCTTGGTAGTCCAACAAATCAGATAGTTACAACCATTTGAACCACCACGCGCGCTAAATCACAAAAAAGTGTCTGGTCATTAAGGCCTTTTCGGGCCTGGTCATTCAAGCGTTAACCAATAGGCGCCTTCCCCACTAGCAAGGTGATGTGCTTACTGGTTACTGCAGGGCACCTATAACTGGATTGGCAGGAGATGATGATAACCAGTGAGCTCCGTCCTCTGCAGTGAAGGAAACCGCTGATTTATAAATAGGAAATGTCGCCACTTTTCTGGTAAAAATGAGGCCTGGAGCATGGCCTCTGAAATAGAAAATTCTTAATTTCCTGCTCCACTCCGCTCTGGTCCTCTGCGCTGCCTCCGCTGCTTCCATCTTCCGGTTCCTGCTCTGTTTACACCTGACAGTGCATAACCATGGTCACTTGCACGGCTCCAGTCAATGACTGGCTTCAGCAGTGACACGCTGCTTGTGGCCACATCGCCGCGTAAGCCAGTCATTGGCTGGAGTGGTGTATGACCATGTCCATGCACTGCCAGGTGTAAACAGCGGAGGCAGTTCGAAGAACCAGAGAGGCGGGGAGCAGGTAAGTATAACTCTTCGGTTTCAGGGGTTATGCTGCAGCACGATATTTGGGACAATTACTGGGAACAAGTGTTCATAGGAGCGCTCATATCTTATATCTGGCCGGTATAATCGTGCAGCTGATCAGTCGATAAACAAGGAATCGCTCATTTGTCGGCTGATTTGCATATTTTATCAGGATGAAAGATGTACAATTATCTGCTGCACATCTCCCTGTGAAATCAAAATGAAGGCGGAATGACTGTGGCAGTGATCACTCCTCCCCAGTCACTTTGCTTGTGTAATAGGCAGATGAGCGCCGATCAACATTTTTTTATTTGCGGCCCCTTGAAATAGAGCGATGTGACAATGCGGCCCCCAGACTAAAAAAGGTTGTGCACCCCTGACCTATAGGGAAGAAAATAGAACTGAATGGATAGAATAATTTTCTTAAGTTGCTGAAGGTTTAAATTTGAAGAGCATCTTGTTCATTCCCTTCTGCAGCATTGAAGGATCTGCAGCATGAAAGGTGTTGGCTTCTAAACCCATATCCAACTACGGCAACAGCAGTTCACACTAGGTCAATAGTAAAAAATGTCAAAATGGCTGCTGTCATTTTCATATAAAAATCAATATACAGCTCAACCCAGGCTTAATGTTGTAAGTGGCTTTTATGTAATCTACTTAGCCGTATGCCTTTTATCAGGCTGTATCCGGCAACATATCCACTTCTACTTGGAATAAAATGGTCTGAGCAATAGACATTACAAGGCCCTTTGTGCAAAAGCTACTACTGAGCCCAATGTCTAACCTAGTATTTTTAAGATTTTTTAGATGATTTTGACTGAATGCAGGTTGATATATCATGGCCATAACAGTATGTAGTCACCAAAGCAGTCATGTGAACTACTCTGTGTCCAGACTTTGAACGAGGCAGCTCTTTCTTCCCCTCTCCAGGGAGCAAGTTACAGCAATGAATTAAATTCCACCAAGCAAATTAGCTGCATGTTACCAAAATCTTGTTGCTAAATCTATGAAAGTGACTATGGTTCCGTTTAGAACTGTTTTATTGGATAAAATAAAATGTATTAGGTGGTTTGTCTATGTTCAGCAAACAGGGTATCTCCTCTTTGGGACTTCTGAATTCGACAGCTGCTTTCACTCTAAATGATTTGATTTGTGACATATTCACCATTATTAAGAAAGCTGTATTTCACTAATGTGTCTTCTCTCTCTTTTAGCTCCAGGTGCTCAGCAGTTTT